>NC_143582.1:63282248-63624577 GCF_048544385.1 Mastigoproctus giganteus
ACCTTTGTGAATTGGGGACACATTTGCACATCTCCAGTCCGTGGGAACCTCCCCTGAGTCCAAGGATGCTCTCATAATTATGGCTAAGGGTTTGCTTAGTTGCTTTGCCGCCTCCTTTAAAATAACTGGATAGATCCCATCCACCCCAGGTGCCTTTCTTATGTTTAACTTCAACAATTTCTCCTCCACTTTGCTCTCAGTTCTTTGCTAATTAAATTTCAAACGTGTATATGTATGGGTCAGACATAAGGTGAGGTATACACGTATGAAAATTACGATTACTTTTGTCTAGCACCTGCTGTATGGCCGAGCAACCCCGCCAACCGCAGTAGGCATCGCTATAAAATTGTTTTGTAATATTGGTGTGCTTTTATTTGAATAATTGTGTTCCTTGTGTAGGTAAGTAAAATTTATTTTATTCTTTGTTTTATTTATTGAGTTGGAATGCAACACAAATCCAGTGGCATAACTATGCTAATGCAGCTGCATTGGGGCCCAGCTTGAAAGGGGCCTGTGAAATTTGGAAAACAGATTCATTGCTCAATACTAAAATAGGGTTAATAAACAAGCATTTTTTTAAAATTAAGTGTAACACATTATTATCAACCCTTTGACTGGCTCCCTGAGTATTGTTTTGACAGATGCCATGCTTATAAAAATAGTAGCGAATAAAAGATAGTCATGAAGTATTCTCAAAACCACTGCCAAATATAGATAAACATCACATCTGATTTTATTTTACATTTTGTGTATGTGTGGATACACTGATCATTGTCAGACGGCAATATGTTTTAATTTACTACACAAATTTGTCACATAGCAGTCTAGCTATGGCCAGTGTTGTCGTTTCAGCCCATTTCGCTCTACACTTGGCCTTTTTACAAGGACATGGAATGAGTTATTACCATGCTAACAAGAGCCACATCTGAATTCAGATCCTCTGATCCTGGGGTATGTCAATGATGTTCTGAAACTGACAGTATACTGGGAGGAACCCCTCCTGTAATCAGCATTTATCCCATGGTATTCAGAGAGGAGAATAAACAATGACCAGGCAGAGTAAAGCATCTACTTCAGTTGCTTCAAAGCATGAAGTTTTGTTAAATTTATGGTTTTGAGGTTCATCTGCCATTTTCACAACATTCTACCCTTGTCTGTTGCTTTGTTTCTAAGCCAATAGGCCCTGGACTTTGTTACTGGCCATGAATATTACATTTTATAACTTTCTATGTGTATCTGTTCTGTTTTCGTCTGTAGTCGGAAAATTTGTCACAAAGTTACTTGAAGGAGTAACTTGGGAAACGAAACAAAAAAATTCAGCCATTCAGAGAGATGTTCATTTGTTTTATTGGTAGAGAAAGAAAGTTCTGCTGCTCTTATCAAGCATCATCTACATTTTCAAGTTTCACAGAGTATGAAAATATTTGCCCATTACGACCATTCTTTTCTAACTTGTAACAAGAAAGGCTGAAGATGTAAATAAATTTATTATTTCAGTTTTCATTAATCTGCATAAAAGACCATTCACAAATTATGAAGTTTGCCAAAATAAACAGCTTTACAGAAAAATATTATATCTAATATTATTATTGGATTATTATATCTATAACTTACTGATCACATTAATGTACCATGAGCTGTAGATATAATAATTTTTATGCAAGGGTTCCCTGAGACCTGAAAATTATTTCAAGGGTTCCTCCAGGGTAAAAAAGGTTGAGAAAGGCTGCACTAGTGATATCTTGGCTTATATTACCATCAGTATTCAAATTTAATTGAAAATTTTGTAGAAACTCAAATAGTTGTTTTAAATATTTCTAAGTCTTTGAGATCAGATTCAGTATAGAAGTTTTCTAAACAAGCTTTCATCTTATAGTCTCCCTCCTGATTTTTGAAACTAGTTAACTAAATTTAGTTTTTCAGACTGCTCATACAAAATGTAAATAGATGGTAATATAAGAATTGCCCCAGCACAGCAGGAAAAAAAATTCAACACTCAAGTTATTAGAACCAATGGTACTTAGTATTGCATGTGCATAGTAGGTTGAGAAGACAGAAGACACTTGTTGATTGACACTGGAATGTCTGACTGTTTACTATCTACCTACCTATGAAGTGTACTATCAACTACCTCTGACGGTAGATAGTGCACTACTTTCCACTTTTCAGTTAAACTTTGCTCTGCAAAAACAGCTGCCACTTCTTAAATATCCACCACCATTTCCTTAAATGCTAATTGTTGGTTAATTCTTCAGTGAGAAGAAAATTAACAGCAGTATAATTCTACAGTGAAGTCTCTGATGGATCAAATTTATCATTATACAAAACACTCACCACACTCACAATAAGTTACCTGAATAATGCATTGCTTCAAATAAACAAACCAATATGTTTCTGCAACATTACAAGAAAAGGCTTTTTACATTACATGAGTACATATTATTTTACATTAATATAACATTATAAAAAGTAAAACCAAAAATATTTTTTCTATTTTTTAATATGATAACTTTTGTAGTACTACGATGACAAACAATTTAAACAAGGTAACTCTTTTGAAATATTCTGTTTAACATAGTTAATAAAAAAACACAAGCAAAATTATTAGAAACAAATCTCTCAAAGACAATATCAGCAAATTCATCACATGTACATGATTAACATTCAATATATAATTAATGCATTCTTTGAACAGTGTAGTAAATACTGACTGTACGGTTGTCAGTTTTTAATACATCAGTAAATTGTGCCCCATGTTAACTAATCCTGACTAGATAATTCAAAAGTTTGAGATTTAAAAAATCACTGTTTTTAATATTGTTTCTCTAAAATAACTTACCTCAAATATGGATATCTTTTGGACCATTCATTTCCATCTTGACATAATTCCAGACTAATTCCAGATGGTGTTACATCTTCATATAACATTTCATCTAAACTGTTCAACATCTGTTGAACCTGGCAGGTAATATCTCTCTCAAACTCCTTAAAAAAAAAAAAAAAAGTAAAGAAAAAATCAAACACACACACACATATATATACTCAGTACAACAGATCCATGATGCGAATTAATTTTCTGGTTACTAGCTTACCACTTCTGAAAGGATCTTATTATAATGCAGTCTAAACAGTCTACACCTAGTTTGTAAATTTATAGCACCCCCTAGTAAAATGTAGTATATAAGCAATTATTAATATTAAAAACAAATAATTAGTGAACAATACATAATCAACAATAAATCTTTGGTTTACAAACACAAAATTAATGCTATAACTAGTTCTTATAAGAAGTTCTCAAAAAAAGATTTAAAATAGATTGGGTTTTTGAAACACACTCCACTTACATTGGGCATTCTGGAAAAGGCATTATTCAAAGATAAGTTTTGCTTTCATCAAAGTGGATTCATCAACATGCAAAATACATGTACATAGGCTACTAAAAATCTACACATAGTGCATGAAGAGAAGCTTGATTGGAATCTGGTGCAGTGTAATATCACATCTTAACCAGATATAAAAAGAGACAGTAACTCTCGAAACTACATTGCCATCTTTAAACAATTCATTGCACAGCTAAAAGAATGTACCCAAGGCTACTTCCAACACGACATTGCTACCCCTTATGCACTTCCAGAGCTTCAATACCAGTGGTGGTATCTGTTTACATAGATAAAATAATTTCAAAACCACTTTAGCTGCCCAAATCACCAGACTTGACTTTACCTGATTTTTAGCTGCAGGGATACTGGAAGGAGTACATTTAAATAAACAATCCATGCACCCCAGAAATTATGTTACCAAATCTGTTTGTGATTTCACCCAAGAAATTCTTCAGTGTGTTACAGAGAACATGTGTTTTCCGTGTACTTATTTGGCAACATAGGATATTTTCAACACCATTTTAAATTTCTGTTCATCAGATAAATATATAAAGTACCTATAAATCAAATTAATCAAATTTTGTATTCCTATGTCTATTCATTGCCAGTTTGTAGAAAAATATCTTGGTGGCCTAACTAAAGTATCAATGTATATACAGTAGACTCTCGATTTTTCGGGATAGATGGTAAAAAACAAATGCTGGATAATCCAAAAATACAGAAGTCCCTGACATACGTAAGAGATACGTTCCAGGACTTCTTACTTCGAGTTTCTCGTAACCCGGGAGTGACTAGTAACATATTGCCACTATATTATTATTGGCAAATCTGAATTCAGCGTGATACTTCTATTGGAATGAGCAGAAGCCTGAAAAACAAGAGGCAGGATATTTCAGAGACTGCTGGAAGTCATTGCGGTACAAGTAAACACATGGGTTGTGTTAGGGTAGCTAAGAATAGAAACAGGTGCATGTATACTTGCGTGTACACCAATGCTAGGAGTTTAGTAAATAAATTTGATGAATTTGAGGTATTGCTCAAAACATCAAAGGCAGATATTGTTGGGATATCAGAGACGTGGTGTCACACAGATATAAGGAATGCAGAACTGGAATTTGGGGAGTACAATGTGTATAGAAAGGATAGACAGGACAGGAGGGGAGGAGGGGTTATGCTATTAGTTAAAAAACACATAAAATCCAAGGAAGTGAAGCCAGTCGACATTGATGGACAGGGCAGTGTCGAGTCAGTTTGGTGTGACATAAGCATAGGTAAATCAAAATTGAGAGTAGGAGTGTGCTATAGGCCTAATGACTCTGTTGAGTATAATAAGATACTGTACAGGGAAATAGAATGGGCCAGTAAATCAGAGAGTCTTATAATGGGGGATTTTAATTTCCCAGATATTGACTGGAATTTGTGGATTGGTCACTCACACACTAGCAAGGCTTTTGTGGATTTATTGGATGATTGTTTTCTACACCAGCATGTTCGGGAGGCAACTAGAGGGAGTAATACTCTTGATCTAATTATCAGTAGTGATTCTTCATGCATTAGGAATCTGCAGATAAAGGAACCACTGGGTGGCAGTGATCACAGTGTGCTGAAGTGGGATTTACTCAAGGAGGTAACTACCATCAGAGGTAAAGGGAAGGGTTTTTGTTTTAGTAAAGGCGACTATGATGGTCTGAGACAGTATTTAAATTCTATACAGTGGGACCAACTGATGATGTTACCAACAGCAAACTCAAAATGGGAAGCATTCAAGGAACTAATCTTGGAGGCTACCAGGCTTTACATACCAACTAAGAAATATTGTTCAAGGTTTAGGCCTAAATGGTTGTCAGATGAACTAATGAGACATGTGGCAGAGAAGAAAAATGCATGGGATACAAACAAATTAATGGGTGACATGGAAGCCTATGATAGATATAAGTTGGTCTGTAACCAAGTCACAAGGGAGATTAGGCAGGCAAAGGCAGATTATGAGAAATCCTTGGCAAAGGATGCAAAGAAAAACAGAAAAGAGTTCTTTACCTATTTAAACTCAAGAAGGAAAGGGATGAATCAGATTGGTCCACTGGATGTTGATGGTTCAACAGTTGAGGATCCAGCTCAGGTGGCTAACAATCTAAACGAGTATTTTGCATCTACATTCAACATGAGGAGTTATTCAGGAAGGGGAATGTCGTAGGTGAAGTAAACATTGGCAGTGAGCTAGATTATTTTCTAATAACTGAGAGGAAAGTGGAGGAGAAATTGTTGAGGATAAACATAAAAAAGGCACCCGGGGTGGATGGGATCTATCCAGTTATATTAAAGGAGGCAGCAAAGGAAGTAAGCAAACCCCTAGCCATAATTATGAGAGCTTCTTTGGACTCAGGGGAGGTACCCACGGACTGGAGATGTGCAAATGTAACCCCAATTCACAAAGGAGGATCAAAGGCTGACACAAGTAATTATAGACCTGTTAGTTTAACTTCGGTTCCAGGAAAATTAATGGAGGCACTGGTTAAAGAAGCACTGCAGGATCATCTGGACAAGAATTCAGTTATAGCTCAGACACAGCATGGTTTTGTTAAGGGCAGGTCTTGTCTGACCAATTTGATTGGATACTATGATGTAGTCACAAAAGAAATGGATGCAGGGAATAACTTTGATATTATATATTTGGATCTTAGAAAGGCTTTTGATACTGTTGCGCATGGAAGACTGCTGCACAAATTGGAGAAGTGTGGCATTGGAGGCAAATTGCTGCTATGGATAAAGGGATGGTTGAGTGGCGGAAGACAGAGAGTGATAATCAATGGACACTGCTCAACGTGGACTAATGTTATTAGTGGAGTTCCTCAGGGTTCAGTGTTGGGTCCATTGTTTTCTGTATTTATAAATGATATTGATGATGGTGTATCAGGCTTAGTGTCCAAGTTTGCAGACGATACCAAGGTTGGCAGGGTTGTTAAGGACACTACTGATACTATGCTGCTGCAACAGGATCTGGAAAGGTTGACCAGATGGGCTGAGAGGTGGCAAATGAGTTTAACATTGACAAATGTAAAGTACTACATATGGGAAACAGTAACCCCAGATCAACGTATCAACTCTGTGGTACTACGCTGACAGTGGTAGAGAATGAAAAGGACCTGGGGGTAATTGTGCAGGCAGATATGAAGTTCTCTGAGCAGTGCAGACGAGCTGCAAGGGTAGCTCATGGTGTCTTGTCAATGATATACAGGAATTTTTCTAGCAGGGACAGGGATGTGATTATTCCCTTGTATAAGGCATTGGTCAGGCCACACCTTGAGTACTGTATACAGGTCTGGAGGCCTCATTTCAAGAAGGATGTAGAGCTGCTGGAACGAGTACAGAGAAGGGCAACAAGATTAGTGAATGGAACAAAGGGTTGCTCTTACGAAGAAAGGCTTAAGTTTTGCAAATTACAGAGCCTGGAGACTAGGCATCGGCGAGGTGATCTGATAGAGGTGTATAAGGCTTTGAATGGCTTGAGCATGCTCAATGCCGATGGGATTCTTCCTCTTGCTCAGAATAATCACCTGAGAGGGCATAAATTCAAATTGAGGAAGGACGGATGTCGGATAGATGTGCGGAAATTTGCCTTTAGCCAGCGGACAGTTGGTTTGTGGAATAGACTCCCATCGCTTGTTGTTGAAGTTGATAGCCTAAACAAATTTAAGGCTCAGCTGGACAGGTATTTCGAACGAACGGAGGGGTGAAATGGGAGTAGTGGTATGTTTGACCATTTTCATGCATTCTTATTAGTTTAATTTTCTGATCCAAATCTATAGCTTTCCTTTTCTTGGTAGATTTACTAGTACCATTGTCACTGTCACTTATTCTCTTAATCGGCACTATGATAACGGTCAAAATGAAAGTTTCTGGAAAGAACTTCACAGAGTTAGGGCAAAAACTCACTATTATCACCCTGTGCGAGCTCACATTTTATTAAAGCACATTTCTGGAGGTCAACAAAAAAACAATAAAAACAATTTGCACTTTCCGTTTTATTGGGAATTTCTTTTAGTGCAATCTATTATAAACGGGTAGTAAACTTGATCGTATTGCATTTGCGATAATACTGATAACTGGAATTCTGTGGGTTTTTACGTTATTATGGTGAAGTAGTAGTAGTAGTGGCATGTGATGCAAGAAAGCAAGTGTATGAGCTCATGCAGCATCAGCCAATGTGTGTCCCCTTCACTGAAATCTTCAGTCATATAAAAAAAAAAACCATAAATCATTGTAAGAATCTTCTCTTTTTTTCCTATTTTTTTTTGCTTGTTACTCCGATCTCACTTGTGCAATTTGTGCGTGCTGTGATCGTCATTATTGATTGCTTATTATTATTATTTTTTTTTTGTTGTTTTAAATTTTAGAATCCTAAAAATAAAAAAAATAAAAAAATTGAGTTAAAACAAATTTACGGAAATCCGAAGTTGCATAAGTCAGGGACTTATTGTATCGAAAAATGTTCAGCAACCTACGTAAAAAAATATCCCTTTATTTTTTACAATGTCGCGTATAGTTTGGTCACCAACATTATAATGGTTCATTAGAGATTTAACAGATGCACTGTTTTCAAACTTTTGAATAATTTCAAGTCTTTGTTTAACTGAAAGTGCAACTTTTTTGCGTTTACCCATCATTTTTGCGATTTCTAAACAAAAAAATATATGCATATATATTTACTATAAAAAAAATTTCGAATTCTTGACATAAATAACGAAACAAACTTGTCTTTTTGCGGTGCAACAGAATACAAAAATTGATGCGATGCACTAAAACAAACTAAACATTTGGTCTTTTTTTTTTTTTTTTTGAGCGGTGGGTGTGAAGACAGAGGTGTTGCAAGATAATAGGCACATTAATCTCCCAATGACAACTTATAATGCCACTTCTTGTCGCTTATTTACGACTTGCAAAACATCTGTTTATACCTATTCCAGTTTTTACTTGAATTTTATGATTTCTGGTCAATTTTTTTTATTTGGAGTCTTGAAGTGTCCCGGTTAATCCGATCCCGGTAAATTGAGAGTCTGCTGTATATACTTTTATGTGATAATAATAATATACAAGTTATAACATTCCCAGTTATAGTGCTAACCCACTTTTACAGCTCATTTCTTCTGGTCCCTTGATCAATCCCTTAAAGCAGCACTATAAGTGGGAAAGCATTATAAGAGGGGACTTGCAAGGCTTTCCCACTTATGAGGTGTGGCCATAAAGTTCCGGGATTGAAGCTGTTGTGGTCAAGTTTGATGAATTTGCATATTGAAAATAAAGAGAAGTGGTATATTGTAGTTCAAACTTCTTCCAACAGATGGTAGTACAGAGATTGTCCAGTAACTAACAGGTTGCAAGTAACAACCAGTTTCGTTAGTAGCGTTAATGTTCCATGCCACAATTTTGCAATGGAGCACTGAACGAATATCAAATTTTGCTTTAAACTGAGAAAATCTGCAATAGAAATGTATTAAATGTTAAAAAATGTTTATGGTGATGAAACATTAAATTGTACTAAAGTGTCTGAATGGTATAAACAGTTCAAATATGGACATGACGACGTTCATAATGACCCAAGAAGTGGCCGCCTGTCAGTCTCTCAAAATGAGGACAGAGTTGCAAAAGTTCAGGAAATCGTGGCAAGAGATTGTTGTTTGACCTCAGAATGATGGCTGATGAGCTGGATATGAATAAGGAGATGATTCATCAAATTTTGCATGAAGATTTAGGGAAAGGCAGGTCTCTGCAAAATTTATACTGCAATGGCCTCAGGAATAAGGAAAAGCAAAGAAGGGTATTATCATGCAAAGACTTCATTCAGACTTTCAAGACAATCATAATTTCCTTAACTGTATTGTCACTGGAGATGAGTGTTGGGAGTTTTAGTACAAACCAGAGGTGAAGCGTCAGAGCATGCAGTGGATTTCAAAATCGTCACCAAGGTCAAAAAGGTTCATTTACAGAAGTGCAAGATCAAAATGATGCAGATCATGTTTTTCGACAAATGTATGATTCACAAGGAATTTATACCTGAAGAGGGAGACGAGAGAACCAATTCCATGTTCTCGTACAGGTGCTTTAAAGACTACTGAAGCACATTTCTTGGTTGGGGCTGCAATTTCGAGAGAAAGGCAGCTGGATCTTGTTGCACAACAATACCCCCACCCACTCTACACTTGTCGTGAGGACATTTCTAACAAAACACGGCACTGCACAGATAAACCATCCAACTTACTCTGCTGATATGGCACTAGCAGACTTCTTCCTCTCTCCCAAGAGTAAACCTGCCCTCAAAGGAAAGAGATTTCAGATTGTTGAGGACATAAATAAAAACATAACCACAAACTGAACATCACTGCTTTGGATGCCTTCACTGACTCTTTTTGGAAACTTTTAGAAAGGTGTAATAAATGCATTCAATAAGGTAGTAATTACTTTGAATAAAAATAAAACCACTTTTGAGCTCCTTAACTTGTACTATATAATGTTTTATGTCCCAGTTGTATTTAACATTAAATTAACTTTGCTTTGAACAATCATTAAAACTCTTCAAATTTCTTAGAAAAGAAATCTTAAGCTGGAAAAATAAATTAATGCTTTTCGATGTATATAATTTTGAAAAATTATGATGTTTACTTAACTTGCAAGTAGAAAATTTAATCAGCTTTCACTGAGTAATAAACATCAAAGATAAAAAAAAACTTACCACTAATGTTTGGTGGACTGACATTTCCTATAATTTATTTAATAAATTGAATCAGTTTGTTGCTAAGAATTTCAAAGAATAATGAGATAAGCAGCATAGATAAAGATCAACAGGATGCAGTAAAATCATTTAAGATGTGTGACAGCATCAGCAGTCCACATATTGTTCAGCAAGGAGAAACTTTTAACAGTGAAACCAGTGGCTTGTCCTGATACAGCCAATCTGATAAATGACAAGACAGGCTTACATTAAAATGGCAAGGTCAGGTAAAATAGAAGAAAAAAATTACTAAAGAATAATTATGACATTGACATAAACACAAATCCAATCCCACCAAAAGTATCCAAACACCTGAATATAGTGAATGGTGCAAATGTTGCACCCAGTGTAGTGAACAGTGAATATAAAATATATGCAAAGCAGGAACAGCGGTGAAAATATACTTTCAAAGAATGGTGAGCGGAAACTTAATCCTGATGTATAGCACTTTTGAAACTGAGAATTCATTTTTAAACATGATTTTGGATCTCTTCTTGATAACAATTGCAATGCCTCTACATTTTTTTTTTTTTTTTTTTTAAATGTTAAGCAGGATGTGGATTTGAACATCATCTCTTTGTATGACTTTGCTGACTGTTTTCAGAAACTTTTCTAAAGATGTAAAAGTTTGTTCTTTTATTGTGTCAGTCCGAGAACTTTATTCTACACCTTGTATAGTGCTGTTTGAAGTAGTCCCTTCGAAAGCGCTGTAATGCAAGTTCTCCGTATGTGTGTGTTGTTATTTTTATTAATTAATGGAATTATTAATTTTATTACTTTGTTAATATAAATATATATATGCAATAGAGTCAAATAATTCCCTGATTTATCTGGTAGTTCTGACTAGATAGCATAGAATGCATTTTGAGTTAAATCAATAACCTGTTTTTTTCCGCAAAACAATGATCTCGTTGACATTTCATCTTCGGGAAAAGGAAAAATCACATATAGGTCATGAAGTGAAAGAGATACCGTTCAAGTAAGGGAGATAACACAATACTACTGTGTCATCACCAACTCAATAGTATTATTATTATCATCAGTTTATTTAACAAACATCCCTGTATAGAAATTATCTACGAGGGTGGCTCAATACATACATCCAAATAAACTTATTTTAGTGTAACATAGAATAGAATATTAGAAAATACATAAGATAAATAAATATAGAGGAAAAATTACATAGATACAGTACTCATACATACACAGAAAATTTACAAATATTATACATATATAGAAAAATTAAAATATTACACAAAAAAGGATAAATTACATAGTCATTTACACTATAAACTGATTCTAATAGTCATTCTGTTGAACAAAAAGGAATATCCTCAGTCCTATAAGAGTCTTTTGAAGACACTATAAATCATTAATTTCAGATTTTTATGAGTTCAAGTGCGCTTGAAGTCTTTCTTGAATTACATTCTTCATTATATTTGTAGTTTCATATACAGATCTGCTGCAATGAGCTTCCTGTAAGTTTTCTCATGGCAGTACCTGTTTAGGTCTAATTTGAAGTCTCTAAAGAGCTCCAGAGTATTGGCAGGAAACAGCCACCTTAATCTGTCCATGTTATGGAGAGAGCTATAGAGTCAATGAGGGTAGTGGAGGCAAGCTGTGGGCAGGGCTTGACCACAAGATTTTCAATTTGAGGGGAATTTAAACTCCCAGTCAGAAATTGTGCTAGGGTGCAGATGTTACGTAATGTGACCATCTGAATCCATGGAGCTGTGTTCAAGTTTGCATACAGTATGGATTTTTGAAATTTTAAAGGGCTTCCCGGCAATCCTATTCAATCATCGGAGCAACCAGTATTCCAAGCTGAGAAATTTTCTAATGTAAGTATTTGGGGCAGAGGACCAAATTGACGAAAACATATAAGGATAAAGGAATGATACATTTTTGGATATATTGGGTCACTAGTTGCTGGTTTCGATTCCCAGTCATCTTCTGTCTTACAGCCCATATGGCACTAAGAGTTTCTGATCTCATGTTCTGAAAGTGCCTTTGGAAGGTAAGGCTCACGTCACTCCTTGGTCGATGTACAAACTGACTTTCTTAACCTGTGCTCCATTAATAGATAATCTGATTTTTTATCTTCTTATTAGTTATTGTCAGTTGTGCTGATTTGTCTGAGTTTAGTCATAAACCGATTTTACGTAGGTATGTCTCCAGTTCATAAAGCTTAGCGTTGGCGTGGAAATTGATGTTGGACACCAGAGATCCTTTGTTAGAGACAACAAAATATTTTATATCATCAGCATAAGAAATAAAATTATGATTCTGTGCTAGAAAAGGTTCCAGGGCGGCAGCTAACAGTGTGTAGCAAGCTATTATGTGTAGCAAGTTCTTGTTACACGAGAAATGAGCAGGGTGTAGGTGCATTGTCATGCAACAGCTTCCTATCTTTTGCTGCCCATCATTTTAGATACTTTTGCCAAACTGCCTCCCACAACTGGCACAACATTTATATACAGTGGTGGGATTCAAATAATTTAACAACCGGTTCGCTGCCCTAATGACCGTTCTAAATATAATATAAAAAAAACTATATACCGAAAGGTAGTTTATTATTTCATGCATTTAATACTTAAATAAGAACAATAAAATAGGTCCAAAAAACTAGATTATAAGAAAGAGTTTTAAAATATTAATGAAAAAATATTAAACAATACCTGACAAAAAAACAATAAAACTGTTATTTAAGATATTTCCATATTGCTTCTTGATTGGCGTCCTCACTTGCAATTTTCTTTGCTTTTATCAGAGCATCATCGGCTGAGTGATTTATCCTTAACCATCTTTTCACTGTAGGAGTAGGATCCCATTCCTTTAGAGGTAGGCCAATTAGACTAATAGTCATTGTGTTTGATATATTAGAAACAGTTAGGCAACTTCTCTTCTCTGAACATATGTTCATCTTTGAAAAACCCCTTTCTGCTTCAGTTGAACTTACAGCAATTGTTCTGACAATATTTTTAGCTCTTTGAACACTTTCAGGAATTGCATAATTCTGGGAATTTTTTAAAATGTTTTCCACGAAATCTCACTAATCATTAATATCAATTTGGTAATTAAAAATGTCATTAAATATGAGCAATTGTTCTTCAGCTGCTTTCCATGGAACTAGTACTTCTTCAATATTCCAGTAATCTGGCTCCAAAAAAAAAAAAAAAAAATTGAAAAATTGTAATTTATTCCTATCTTGAAATTGGCTAAATCTTGCTTTTAAATGGTCACAATCCATTAGTCTTTTTTTCAAATTCATTACGATGTTTTCTAAAAGTCTTTCCCGAGGAAGCCCGACAAATCAATGATTTTCTACAAATTTTATATTTTTGAAGGTTTCTGAAATAATTAATTCAATTTTTTTTTCGTATGGATCCTTTTCCTTTCCAAGAATTTGAAATGCTTTAATAGATCTTATCACGAGTTTTTCAGCCTTTATTATGTCTATATTTCTTGCTTGCAGTGCATTTGAAAGAAGATTATATTATATTAAGTTATACATTATATTAAGTAAAAAACATTATACATTATATTAAACATTATATTAAGTAGTTGTATTACTTCTTCATGTTTCCGTTTTACAATATGCCGTTTACTGTTAGCTAAACAATGTAATATAAATAAGGTTAGCTGCAGCTGACATGTTGTGCACTTATTTGGCTATTACTGTCTGGGTTTCTATTAACAAGAATAAACTGGACAATTTCAAGATTTGTTATACAACAGTGCTAGCAATGAGGAAACAATGGAGCACTGTAATATTGAAAATTACAGTAGATAGAAAAACAATTGCACTGTATGTCTTGCAAAAGAGAATGGTACTGCAAAAATTTAATGCAAAAGGTGTGATCATTTAAAATATAGAAATGTCCACTATTAAATCAGTAGTGCTACTGGACATTTCGGTATTTAAATAATGCAGCATACTCATCTTAGACAGCTTCTATGGGCATCAACAGAAAATGAAAGATGCCCTCAAAAGCAAAAATACAGATAAAGTTATCATCATTGCGGTAATGATAGTGATGCTGCATGGATGTTTGTCTGAATTCAAGTCACATTGAAAGAAGAATATATGCAAAGGAGGGTTAATGGGAAGCAAAAGTTCACACTAACAAGGAAAACCAAGCAGCCAGGAAGTGGGCAGTTTTGCTTGTGGATAAAAATGGAGGGACATTCATTTTAACCCCATTAATTAAAAAACGCTTTATGAAGTGTGGAATATCTAATAGGCACTGAAAACAATTGCTTAAAGTACAGTGATCCTAACCACATGAATTCAGATGATGAAGACGAAAGCAGAGGAAAAGAGTGTCTCTAGAGGTATTTTCTGTTCTAATATTGGATAATTTTTTGATTTCAAATTTCACTATGTATTGCTGGTATGTATATTTACCTATTATGTATACTTTAAGACTTCAATAAATTCATATAAAAAATTGGTTTTCTTTTTGTATATCTTAAAAATTGGAGTGCATGGTTTATTCAGGGACATGGAATATTCCAAAAAATATAGTATTTACACACTGCACTCTCTTGGCAGCTTAAAAGTTCAATCTCAAGCTGCTGTTTAACTCATGACTTACGATATAAGAATTAATAAATCAATTTTTATTAGCACTTAAAAATACACTACTGTTTTTAGTAAATAAAATATTGTTATTCTATATTTTCATACTGTATTTAATGGTAGATAAGCCATATGAACTTAACTGGAAAGATCCAAGCAGAAATACTTGGATAATGCATTAGTGGCCTGATCTGTTGGCAATAGTCAGCTATTTTTTTTTTTTGGTAATTTTTCTCTGTGACTAATATTCATTCTTATATGCAGAATATGTTGCTGGTAAGAACAAATCAGCGGCAGTTTTTTTTTTAATAGAACATCAAAGTTATTTTGCAAATAATCACTGAGCAATTTCAGTGAGGTTCTCAATTATGTACTTCCAGTTTCCAAATTTTAAATGAACAGCCAAAAGGGATAAAAGAATAAATAGGAATAAAATAATAGTTTAACAAAGTTATTAAATAAGTTAACCATTCACACAAAAAGGCAAAAATCGGGTATCCAATGTGCCAAATGAGCAAGCTACCACATTCTCCATTTACCTGAACAATTCTCAGATTTTGATATTTAATATAATAATTCATGCTTGCTTAGATTTGTTGTTCAAAGAACTGGAAAATCCAAAAAACTGGCAATTGCCAGGGAATGAGGTTACTGGCTTTCAGATGTTCTATACATAACACGCTGCCTTTTCAATACCTAGATCATGATCCAGTTCATATAATCATCATGCATCATCTTTATGTTTGAACAATTTGGGAAATTGTTTAAACTCTGCAGCAGGACTGACTGTGTAATTAGAACTTTTATTGATAAAAATAATCACTTTAAGTTTGAACTAGGTGAATAAGTTTAAGATACAATTACCACTATGGAGAGATGCTGTAAATGTTAAAAAGGTATCTACAATGCTGTAAGAGAATTTTTGTTCAAAGCTGAAAAAATAGTTGTCTGATATAGCACTCAAAAGCTGTTTCCTCCTACAGATGGAAGAAATTATTATTATTATTATTATAGAAGTATGTATGTATTGTAAGCCTATAGGCATGTATCAATGAATAACCAAAAGACGAAACAGAACTCTGAATTCGCATAGGTTACATGACCTATTTAGCCTTGCAGGTAGCATAGTGGTTACAATCGCTGTTCTTCCACATTCTGTGGAATAGGCCTGGGTTCAAATCCCATTAAAATTGGAAGAATTTATTTTTTTACACACCATGACTGAGTTAGTTGAGCTTGGGCATGGATTGCATAGTTCTCCCCTGACCCTGGGAAAATGGGTTTTTTCATCCAGTAAAGTAGGCAAACTGATTACAATACACATAATTTACATATACTATACACTGATGCTTTTGCTCCAGTATAAAAACAATAAAAAAATTGCCTATTTGTAATGCAGTTCGACCAAAAAGGTTCATAACCTCACTGCTACATTAAAAAAAAGTAAATGAGATTAAAATAAACAGTGTGTTGCACTGTTCAGAATATCAAAAAAAAGTTGTACTGACAGGTTAAAACATTTTATATTGTATATTACATTGTAACATCCCAGCATTGATAATCTCAAATGCTGCAATAATTCAAGTGATTGATATTTTCCACAGGAGTTATAGAAAACCATGTCCTTGACACAACCAAGAAAAATGAAGAAGTTTAACAACAAAATGCACAGTGAATGCAGTGAGCCAGAAAATCGTAGTCGAGTAAAGTATGCATTCACATAACTCATGATATGGGAGTGCTCCATTTTAGTGTTTAAAAAGATATTTGGCAGGTTGTTTCTTTAAGATACAGAGACAAACTTACACCACAAAGAAGAGAATGAATGAATGAATACTCAGTATATAGTGAACCCAACCAAATGTTTGCTTTGGATTGTCTCCTAGATATTCCCTTACAAAATGGGATTTTGAAATATTTTACACATGTAGAATAATGTGAGGAATTTCAAATTCCTAACATTATAATCTCTAGCCACCTTTCCAGACAAATGTAAAACAGCTTTATCTCAAAATGTGACACAAATGAGAAAATCTCCATCTTTCCAGTTAATCACACATGCTAATGACAAAATTTTTCCTGTTTCTCTATCATTTGGCATGATCAGATAGAGTAGCTGCAGTTTTATACATGAAGCTGCTTAAGAAATACCACTAACTGTGACATCTTTAACATCTTTTCTCATTTGCTAACAGAAAACACTTCTTGTGAATGCACATGTGCACTCACATATGCTTAGTACATTCTCCAAAAACATACAGTCAGAAGGCTGTTGTCTGTCTTTTTAAACAGCTTACACCAGATATGAATTGGTGTTTCAATGGCAATTCTTTGCAGATTGTTTGTTAGTTCCCTTTCATCTGCACTTGGTTATAAAATTTGGTCTGAGTAACAATGTTCCTTTTTCTGTGGCAATGCCATTTTGCCTTAATTATTACGTCAAATCTGAAGGATGCTCCCTTTGATTTTGTTCATGGGTCAATACAATAAAACTTGGAATTTCTCCAAAGCTTTTTTTTTTAATTCAATGATCAAGCTTCAAAGATAACTTGTGTTCATCCTGTATTTGGTGGCAAGCAGGGAAAAAAAAAATTCAAATTCATAGGCTGCACAGTTATAATTCCTTTATACTAAAGGGTCAATGAAAGAAGGTTATAAATCTGAATTATCTTGTTCTGATTCAGTACTCTCTAAAACAAGAGTGAAGAAACAAAGCTGAATTTTGTTGCTAAGCCATTATATAAACATATTTCCTGTATGTTAAATTTTCAACAATAAATACTCACATCATCACCCCAAGAACATGAACTGGTGGTTCTTCGAGTAGTCTCTGACCAGCTACTTTCACATGGTGCCATCTCTTTATTTCCTTCTGGAATCTGTATACCTTCTTCCTTATGATCCCTAAGTAATTTTTTTTAATAAGAAACAAAATAAATATCAATTTTCTTTTTAAATTTTTTTTTTTTTTTTAAATATAATTTGTATTTTTTTAAAAATACAAAGGTTTGATCAAAACACTGGGTGAATGATCTTATAATTCTTGAATGCATAGCAGTAGCTAAAAGATTGTGAATAGGACTTGCAATGGATACTTTTCAGCATGCCCAAAACAAGTATTAACTTATTATGCACCAGTTTAATGGAAAGCCAATTTAAATGAACACTTATTTTTCTCATTTGCCAAATGAACTAAAAATTACAAAATTTGACAACTGGAAATTTCTGATCAACAGAAACCTTCCTATTGTGCTGAACTCTCCTTATTTGACACCACGCCATGCAACTTTTGGCTATCCCCAAAATTAAAATGGGACATGAAAGGAAAATGATGTGAGTCAATTTAAGAAATTCAATAAAAGAAGGCTTCTAAATATGTTTTGATCAGTAGCAAGCACACTGAAACAAATGTGTAGTTGCAGAAAGAGATTATATTAAAGAATATTAACAATGAAAATATTTATTATTGAATAAAATTTATTTTTTCCAACATTCACCATACATTTTGATTAAACACTGTACATGGTATAAAATGACAGACACATTACATTTTCATATGATAAAAACTACCAAAAATTCAATTTATAATTATTTATTTTTAATTATTTTAAAATATTTTAAAATTTTAAAAAATTAAAATATTATATTATTTTTAAATTATTTTAAAGTTAATGTCTTATATAAATCCCTAATTGTGACTTTAAAACAATATTTCTTTGCAGGTTATTTTCATTAAGAGATAGCTACCAATTAAGCCCGAGGCGGGAATCGAACCCGCGACCTTTGTTGTTGTTGTTGTTTTTTTTTTTTTTGGTGCAAGGGCTGCTTAGGCCATATTGCACCTATCCCCGTTATGAATGTTAAATATGCATGGTGATTGTGATGGCATTACTCAAAAACGATCGTATAATTCGATCTTTTTGGTGAAGTGAAAGAACTCCAGCAGATTAGCATCGTTACCTATGATGTGGCAGAGTGTCAAAGGTTCTTTAAGGTTTGGCAGAAAGCTAAAAGAGACTTGGCGGGCAGTGGTGTATAATGTACACTCAATAAGAATATGCTTTGTTGTGAGTGGACAGTTGCACTGTGCGCATTGTGGAGGATCATTACCTGTGAGGAGATAAAGGTGGGTAAGATGACTGTGGCCAATTCGCGCTCTAGTTAAAATTACTTCCTCCCTCCTGTTTATACGGAAACTGGAGGTCCACGGTTGCGGTTCAGGTTTTATTTGGCGGAGTTTATTGTGCGTTTGGGCTTGCCATTGAATTCTCCATTGTTCTTTACACACTCTTCGAATGTTACTTTTGTAGTCAAGATATGGGACGTAATGCTGTGATAATTCTCTGTCGGATGGATGTTTAGCAGCATAGTCTGCACGTTCGTTTCCTTGTATCCCAGCATGGCCTGGGATCCAACAGAAAATGGCCACTCATTGGAGTTCTTGAAGATGCATCAGTTTGGATTTTATGAGCTGTATTAAAGGATGTGTTTTAGAAGAATTGTTCTGTAAAGCTAAAATCGCACTCTGGGAGTCCGTATACATCATGCTTTTATGGATGGCCAGATGGAGGATATTTTCCACTGCAAGTTTGATGGCATATAATTCAGCTGTATAGCTGCTGCATTCATTGGGAAGTGATACGGAGAAGGTTTTATGAGGGAAAATGGCTGAAGCACCCACTCCACTCTTAGATTTTGATCCGTCAGTATATATTTTTGAAAAATGCAGATGATTTTGTGCATGGGCTATATGGAGTTGTTGTATATTAACATTTGCAAGAGAGTGTTTTCCCCAGTTTAGAAAATAATTGTCACAGAGTGGTTTAATAGACCTCCATGGGGGATCCGTACTGCTTAAATCTTGAAGAACTTTACTGGGATCTATATTCCAAGTTTCTGATAATGCTTAGCTCTGAGAGCAAAAGGCTGAATTGCTCTAGGTTTATTTCTATAGAATGTTGTGAACTGTGGGTCGTTAAGTATTGGCCTAATGGGATGGGTAGGTAGACTTTGGATTTTAGTTGTATAGTTAAGAATTAACATCTTTCTCCTGAGGGTTAGAGGAAGTTCATGAGCATCAATATAAAGACTTTGAACTGGTGAAGTTCTATAAGCGCCTATAGAAATCCTCAGGGCAGAGTGTTGAATTGGTGCAAGTCGCGCTAGCACGCTTTCCCTAGCAGAATCATACACCGGGGCACCGTTATCAAGGCGAGATCTGATTAGGGCTCTATACAAATGCAGTAACGTGTACCGATCTGCACCCCATGATGTAGAAGAAATGACTCTGAGTATGTTCATTTTTTTCAGGCAAGACGTCTTTAGATGTTTAACGTGCTCTATGAAGTTCAACTTACTATCAAAAGTCAGACCAAGCAGACGAAAGCTGCTCACAACTGAGATAGGCTGATTTGTTAAGTGTACTTCAGGATCTGGATGCATCTTCCTTTTGTTACAAAAGTGAACTACTTTAGATTTTGAACAAGAGAGTCGATACCCATTCTGTGCCATCCATAACTGAATATTATTAATTGAAATTTGGAGCTGCCGCTCAATGAAAGTCATGTTTTGAGAACTGCAAGAAAAAGTGAGATCATCGGCATAGAGGTATGAATTCACAGTGCTGGGCATATATTTAGTCATATGGTTTATTCTTATTGCAAATAAGGTGGCGCTGAGCACAGAGCCTTGTCGGTATCGGACTTGAAAAGATCTGTGCTGAAGGAAATTCAATATGAAGTACGGTAAGTGGCCTCTCAGGTCAAGGGAATGCAGATCTCTTAGGATACCAAAACGGCATGTGGTGTCGAAGGCTTTTTCTACATCGAGGCATACCATGATGAGATGCTCATTTCGAATGAATGCATTCCTGATGTTTGTTTCCGCTTTGACCATGAGATCCAGGGCTGATCGATTTTTCCTGAATCCAAATTGATTGTCAGAAATTATATTTTTAGAGTCGAGAAACCAAGTAAGTCGACGGTGAATTATTTTTTCCAGGGTTTTGCTTAAGCAGCTGGTGAGAGAGATAGGTCTATAGTTTTCAGGAATGGAATGATCTTTTCCTGGTTTCGGAATTGCTATTATATAGGAGTGGTGCCAGGAACTGGGGAAACAATGTTCAAGAAAGATGCGATTGAAAAAAGTGAGCAGTGAAGAGACCGATTCTTTATTTAAGTGTTGGAGCATTATGTAGTATATTCCGTCGGGGCCTGCAGCACTGTGTTTTGAGCTAGATATGGCTTCTTGAAGTTCAAGCATTGTAAGCGGCTGATTATAAGGTATAGTACATTTACTCATAGGTCTGAAGTTCAGTTTGGACTTTTCAGCTAATTCTTTGATCTTCTGGAATGATAGATCATATGCTGTTGAGGCAGATAACTGTGAAAAAACAGTCCCTAGGGCATTCGCTATATCTGTAGGAGAAGAAAGATCCTGTCCATTCCAGTTGAGAATTGGGGAGGATAATCGGGGAACTTTGCCACTTAGTTGTTTTATTTTCCGCCATATTATTCTTGAATCAGTATTTTTATTAATCGAGCTCGCAAATCGAATCCAAGATTCTCTTTTAGCTTTCTTCCTAATGTGACGGGCCTTGGCTCTGAGTCTCTTGTAGTTTATAAGATTGGCGGTGGTGGGATATTTTCGAAACAGATTCCATGCTCGGTTTTTTTCTTTTTTTGCACCTTTGCACTCTTCGTTCCACCAATAGTTTATGGTTCTATGGGTTGTTGACTGTGATTGTGGAATCGCGGTGCATGCAGCAGCCAGTATTTGTCTCGTGATGTGATCAGTAGCTCTGTCAATAGGACAGGTTTCGATTATCTGTTCATCAAAGGACACTCGGGAAGTGAATTTTGCCCAATCTGCTCTGTGGAATTTCCATTTTACGTAGTTTTGGGAAATTATGGAATGTCCTGTTTGAATCTTACATATTAGCGGAAAGTGATCACTATTTAGCGGGTTGTCGAGGGCCGTCCACTCAATACTAGGGAAGAGGATCGGAGAGCATATCGAAAGGTCTATTGCAGAAGTTCTACCCGTAGAGAGATGGATGTAAGTTGGCAAGCCAGTATTTAGTATAGTCAGATTTTGTCTGTCAGCAAGCTGTTCGATAAGTTGTCCTCGTCCATCTGCATTGGGAGAACCCCACAATGGATGGTGTCCATTGAAGTCACCCAATAAACAGATAGGGGTTGGCAACTGCTGAATAAGATCTTCCAGTTCATGGATGGTATAGGAGTGATTGGGCGATAGGTAGATAGAAACAATTGTCAAAGTAATACCAATCACAATACGTGTTGCAACAGCTTCGATGGAGGTTTGTAAAGGAATTAATCTGCAAGGTACTAGTGAGTCTATGAGTATGGCTACCCCTCCGTGAGCATTATTTGTAGTAGTTCTGTCTTTTCTAAAGAGTGCATAATTCTTAATTGAGAGTGATACATGCTGTGTTAAATTTGTCTCTTGTAGGCAGATGCCTACAGGATGGTAACGATTAATTAACTCGTGGATGTCATCAATGTTACTGCGAATTCCTCTACAGTTCCACTGTATGATTTGGTGCATTATTTGGTTCTGTTACTTGAGGTAGATTCTGAGTCTTTTTTATTCCCAGGCTGTTTGTGGCGATCGAGTTTCATTTTCTCTTTTCTTGGAAAGGTTGGGCGTCCGATATCCATGACATCTTCTGCATGAAGATCTAGGATAGGTTCATTTGGGTCAGTATTGTTATCAGTGTCCATATTTGCTGAAGTGATATTGCTTGTCTTCCTATCTGTATTAGTTCACAAATCCAGAAAACTTCAAAAGTTATTTTCATCAGTTATTTTCTGGCATTTTAGTTCACAAATCCAGAAAACTTCAAAAGCACTAGATGCAAAGACAGGATCATCTCAACAACCTTTTGTACTTGCATAAGTGCTTCTAAAATCTTTCAATCTCAATGAGCTCGTTATAATATTAGCATTTTGGTTCTGCAATTGAACTTTACGAGTAATACTTGTTAAAATGAAGCTGTGCATCCATTTTATTCACATAATTATTATTCTCTAACTGATACACAGTTTATGAGAATAAAGCTGTGCATCAGTTATTTCTTGATTCTGCTATGCATTATATAGGCTAGTGCATATGATTTACAGAAGAGCAGTATAATGCAATTATACACATAACATGATCACTATATTTGAGGAAACACAGTTGCTAAGGGGGAGGGGGTTAAAAGGTTGCTGAAGCTATTAGAGAAATCTTGGTACAGATTTCTTAAGGGTAAGTATGGATAATGATAAGAGTAGCTGAACTATACAATTTATTTCTAAACTGATGGAAGTACCTTAAAAATGGTATAGGCAGAAATGTGGAAAAAAAAGTTTAAATAATTATGGTATACAATACCATATAAAATTCTGCAATGAGATTTTGTAACAGTAATAGAGAACAGTCACATCCAACAGATCTGGATGCCTTTATTACTTTTGCATTCTAATCTCTGACACGTCTTGAGATTAATATCAAATGGCTCTAGAATAGCAAAATGCCATTCTATGTTTGCTGCCATAATTTTCACTAATAAATGGTAAATATGACACTGTATGCCTGTAACAAATGAATAGTACAGTAGTACAAGCAAGGTGGTTAAGAATCAACACAAGTAATACTACTGCAACAAGACCTAAAAAAATTAGGCACATGGACTGAAAAGTCAAAATGCAAGGTACTGCATATGCATAGCAATAATCCTAGAATAATATAGAAAGTTTTTTTTTTTTTTTTTTTTTAGGAGCATTAGCAACTAAGGCCATATTGCTCCGGGATATGCGGTGGTCATTCCCAACCTTTCCGCATTCTCCGTATTTGGTGGTAACGGGCTCGAACCTCGGTCTAATCAAGAAGCGTGTGCTACGCACTGCTGCTCCTTCCCACCTTGCTACGGAGGCGCCAATATACAAAGTACTGAATATGCACAGCAGTAATCCTAGACCTTCATGTTGAGCTGTATTGTAGAGCTCAATATGAAGTCCTCTTGAGTTGTGCAAACAGCTAGATAGGAAGCCCACGAGGCTCTATCAATGATATATTTGTTATTTGGTTTTTAGGAGCATTAGCAACAAAGGCCATATTGCTCCGGGATATGCGGTGGTCATTCCCTGACCTTTCCGCATCCTCCATATTTGGTGTCAATGATATACAAAACTTTTGCCAGCAGAGCCATGAGGTGAGTATCCCATTATATAAAGGAATGATTAACCCACACCTTTAGTACTACAAAGGTCTGGAAGGTTCATTTTAAGGAAATGAAGGATATGGAAATGTTGGAATGAGTGCAGAGAAGAACAAAAAGATTTAGTCAAGGACACAAAAGGGTAGTCCAATCATGAACGATTTCAATTCTCTCTGCACTTGGAAACCAGGCAACTATGAGGAGACTTGATTGAAGTGTTTAAGGCTTTAAATGGATTAAGTAAACAGAATGCTGATAGCATCCTTACTCTTCCTTGGACAACACAAAAGGGGTTATAAATTTAAATTGAAAAGAGGTGGCTGCAGGATAGATGTGCGAATTTTTGCTTTCAGCCAGAGAGGAATATTGATCATTATAACAAACCTGTAACTGTAATATTAATAAAACATACCTTGATAGCAATATATCACTACTGCCACAAGCAACACAACTGAAATCATTATTTTCGCTGACCAGTTCAGGGGGAGGATGATTCTGCAGAGTACTTTGTGAAACTCCTTCCCTTTATAAAAATTAAATAATAAAACAATATATAAAACAAAGTTACACTACACATTAAGAAGATAAAATATATTAAAAAATTTATATTTTTTATGTTTATCAGAAAATACATTTGATATAAGCTTTGTATGGCATTACATAGGCATCTATGAACTGCACAAAAAAAGTGTCTTGCTACTTAGGAATGAACTAATTTATTCACATTATGTGCAGACTGTTACTATCACATAAATAAACATTTTGAATTTTAATGATGCAATACATAAAATTAAAATAAGATAATCATTTTGGGTAATAATAGTCTTCATTCACAAATATTTGAATTATCTAAAAAAAAAAAAATTATATATTTGGAATATTTAGAAAAGCCACTAAAATTGAAAATAAAGCTAACAAAAATGAAAACAATGAAAATAATTCCTAATGTGCTGCAATTTCCAGTACTGCTTTCATTATTTTCCATTCCACTTTTTCAAGACAAAATATACTCAAATGTCAATGCACCGTAATGATTTTTACCCTACTTTTTTTACCAACACCAGTATTTTGTAGTTTTCATATACAATGAACTATTGAAACCTGAAATGTCCAGAAAATCAATTTGTGTTCTCAAATTAATTTTCTGGAAAATATATTTGTTGCATGCAGTCAAACCCTACTATGGGAAAGTTATTCAAAATCAACTGGCATGCCATGAAGAATTGAGTATCATTCTTCAAGGGACATTCAGATACAGTCATATTTATGGTACCATGGTTATGCTCATTACTTTGTGTCTGTTCACAAAGCATCAACCTAAGTTTATCAGTAATGATCTTGAAGAACTTGATGAAAAAGCACTGAAATCAGTCTTCATCTTGATCTAAGGCAATGAAGCTGAACCACTGGTATGAATGATGAACACAGGAAAATATACAGGCATATGACTACCCAAAAATAGTTTATATTATAAAAAAGTATTTTTTATTTAAATAAAAATTTGTTTTATGGCCGTATTTAGCAGTGAAAGCAGTAAGTGTAACTGATTTCAGAATTATACAGCAACAAAGTTTTCATCAGAAATTTAAGTATTATTTTTTTTTATACAGCCACTCCCCAGCTTACGTAATACTTGACTTATGGAAATTTGACTTTACGTAAGTTTTTGCCAGTTGGTGCAAACTTAAAAAAAAATCATCGAAATATTTTGCATTCTGTTAGAATAAATGGAGGTATCATGAAAATATCGTAATGCGAACCCAATAACACTTTTTTTTTTTTTTTTTTTGGTTATTCGTTCCTAGACCTTGGAAGTTGAAATTTTTGCTATATAACTAAGCTATTTATCTTTCTAAAAGGTCATTTTTATAATTGAAATTTCACTATAGTTTCATTGTTGCCATATGTTCTGTTATAAGAATCTTTGAACACCGTTGTGATATTTTTCTGAAACACATTTCCATAGGTCGCTACCATAAAACAATATGCACTTTCCAGTTTATTGGGCTTTTCTGTTAGTGCAATCTATTATAAATGGGTAGTAAAATCAATCTTATTCCATTTGCAATAATACTGATAACTGGAATTTTGTGGGTTTTTACGTTACGGTATTATAGTGAAATGAGTCCTCCTGCTGCAATGTATAGGGGGATGGTGTTGGAGACAGCAGGGAGTGGTAATAAATGGACAATGCTCTGCGTAGACTGATGTTGTTAGCGGAGTCTCCCGGGGTTCAGTGCTAGGCCCATTTTTGTGTTGTGTATTTATCATGATGCCTCCGTAGCCGGGTGGGCAGGAGCAGTAGTGCGTACCACACGCTTCTTGATTAGACCGGGGTTCGAGCCTGTGACCACCAAATACGGAGTATGCGGAAGGTGAGGGAATGACCACTGCATATCCCCAGCCCAGACAGAGGGTGAGGGTTGGCACAGGAAGGGCATTCAGCCGTAAAAATTTCATGCCTAAACTATAAAAATGCTGACCCCATATATACATAATGGGAAAAGGCAAGGCCAAAAAAAAAAAAAAAAAATCGATGAGGATATGTCAGGCTGTGTCCAGGTTTGCAGATGATGCAAGAGTTGGCGGGATTGTTAATGACAGTAAAGACAGCATGCTACTGCAACAGGATCTAGAAGGGTTGGGCAGATGGGCTGAGAGGTGGCAGCTGAGGTTTAGCATTGATTGCAGGATGCTCCATGTGGGTGGCGGTGACCCAGAAGAAATGTACCAGCTGTGTGGTGCTGCACTCAGTGGGGTGGAGAATGGGGGGGGGACCTGAAGGTGATTGTGCAGTCAGATATGAAGTTCTCTGAGCAGTGCAGATGGGCTGCCAGAGCAGGTCATGGAGTTTTGTCAATGATGTATAGGAATTTTGCTAGCAGAGACCAGGAGGTGATTATCCCTTTGTATAAGGCCACACCTTGAGAACTGCATACAGATTACGAAGTCTCATTTTAGAAAGGATGTTGAGTTGCCTGAATGAGTACGGAGAAGGGCAACAAGATTGGTATGAGGAACAAAGGGGTACTCTTACCAAGAGATAGTCTTAAGTTCTGCAAGTTGCAGCATCTGGAGACTAGGCACCTGCGAGTTGATCTGATTGAGGCGTGTAAGGCCTTGAATGGTTTGAGCAGGCTCAACGCTGACGGGATACTTAGACTTACTCAGATTAAGAACCTGAGAGGCATAGATTCAAATTGAGGAAAGACAGTTGTAGAATAGATGTGCGAAAGTAACATGTAAATTTACGAGTGCTACATAAGCATTTAGGGAAATTCCGACTTATGTAGAGTTCCGCGGAATGCAACTCTTACTAAGTCTAGGAGTGGCTGTATTGATAAAAACTATTTACTAATTTTAGAGTTTTTTTCCTATATGGTAAATGCAAATTGTTATATTTTTGTTCTTATTTTTTGCAAGCATCATCAACCCAGGGCTTTGAAAAATTGTTTCATGAGCCCCAGTTTTATATGAAGAAATAGTGAGAACACTCAAGAAACAATAGAAAAACTTCGCTTAGAAATATTTTTTTTTTTTTTTTTTTTTATGAAAACCCCAAACACGAAAGGTATCAAAACCTATAGTACTTAGTACCGTGCATGGGTTGAAGGAGAAGAATGGGGGGAGGGTGATATATGTCTCAATGATCACATTTTTGCTTCCAAGGGTAAGTCTGCTTCTTCTAAAGCACTTCCCTTATTCCTTCCAGTGGTCAGCTCTAACTTTGAAATTCCACAGAAAAAGAGAGCAAGAGAATTTTATATAACCTGACTGTTGTCCAAGAAGCACAGCTACCACCTTGAGATCAGAGTAATTCACTTTATCCAAAAAAACTAGCGTCATAACTTTCTTCCAAGTGCCCAGAACAGCTACTAAAAACAGAGTGTAATATAATTCTCATTGTGTAGCAAAAATTCCTTCAAACTGGTATTCAGGTAGTCAACAAAAAATCTCTAATGATGAAATGTGCACATACACACACAACAGACAGCATCCAGAGCAGAGATCAGACCATGAATACATCAGTACAATATACAAGAACCTCCTTCCTTTGCATACATATTTTATCTCTCAGCATTTCCTGAGAGATCAAAATTCCACAGCAGATTATTCAATTCAGCATGTGTGAACATTTTTGATTACTTTCATATAATAACAGCATTACCAGCCACTCAAAATCACTAGGAGGTACTTGACTAGTGTCACAATCAGAATCTGTGCACATTTTTAAAATTCATACAGAGGAAGCAAGAACTGGTACAACTGCACTATGTGAGAAGGAGCACAGCTGATGGCAGATATATGTATTGAAGGTTTGTTCTTAGTGTTATTCTTTAACGTTCATATGATTTGTTATGATGGTTCTTTCTGATGGTTTGTTATGAATTAAAGAATTCATAACCATCAGAAGTTTCAAACAAAACATTTTAATCAATGCAATGTAACTTCAAATCAATGTAAATAAGCATTGCCTGTCATATAAAAGTTGTTTTGCAAATACCTTTTGAACTCTTAACACAATAACACACAGAAAATATGCTAAAAAGAATACGATTTATTACAACAAATCAAAATTGGCATAATGTAACTGGAAAAATTTTACACATAAAAGACAGATCAAAGATCATAAAATATCATAAAAAAAAGTAATTTTCTTAAAAATATTATGCAAAAAAAACCACTATAATTTTTCCTCTATTTCTTAAATTTTATTAATTCTGATTAAAAAACTTGTACATAAGTCAAAAACATAAGTCAAAAATGTAAATGTACATAACATTATATAAATAAGACCAGCATATAAGGAAAAAAAATCGTGAAAGATTAATTAGAGGATGAGGGACAGCAGTTGTGTTCTAGGTGAATTTAAAAGAGTAGGATTGAATGGGTAGAAATACTTTCTTTCTTAAAATGAGTTATAAATTTTCACTACAATTTGTTTTCAGATTATCAAGTTCTGCTATATGCACAACAGAGCATATACACTACCTTCAAAAAAATACCCCAGACCCCCTGTTTTCATGTCCATTAACCTTTCCATCAAATAAACAAGTGCTTCACCAGTATATACGGAAAGTGCATAAGCAACCCACAAGTCAGTTGTTCTTGCTAACTGATTTAAAAGGAGGGAGAAAAGGTGCTATTGTAGGATGTCATATTTCTGGCTTGTCAATTCATGCAGATTTTGACAGCCTACACCACACAGAGGTGACCACTGGCGATGCTATGATGAAATGGAAGTGTGACACTACATTCCAATGCCCTGCAACACACAGGAAGACAACTGATGTTCAATCCACATGGCTAAGGCATACTCATAAGGGAAGTGTGACAATGTCATCAGACATTACTGAAAAATAACCAGAAGTTTAAAGATGTCAACAGGAGATGAGGTCTGTACAAACACTATGCATGGAGCCACATAGCCTTGGATTTCTTGGGAGGGCAATAGCACATAAGCCAAATATCGCTAACTGTCATCAGCAGTCTTTTTTGCTTGTTTGTTGCAGTGTTTGTTACTTGGTGCAACAAACACTGCAAACAGTACAGATGGGGGTGAAATTGGTTGTAGTGATAAATTTCCCCTACTCCATATACATTTATTTACCACTTTTCAACCATAGGGCACACAGATTCTAGATAATGGTGAGAAAGCTGAGCAAAACAGAGAATCAATACGAAGTAGTCACTAGTATTAAGATATACACAAAATTTGGATTAACAAAAGTAAAGAGCAATTTCTCAAACGCAGATGGCTTAAGTGTAAAATAAACATTGTGATTATTCAATACCTAAAGTAAACAGAATAGAGGACTATCAAGTAAGTGTTGAGTATGAGAGACAGGCAGCGAGAAATTAGTTTTATAATGGGAATTCAAGCGGGGTATAGTAAAAGGTATCTGTTCAAGAAGAGGTGGAAAATTGATAATAGAGGTTATGATATTACAGTATAGATAAAAAGAGACCAACAGAGTTGTTTGAGTGAAAAGGAACAATTCTGAAGTGGTGACAAAGAGCTCTTAGTTTCGACAGTGAAAGGCAATTCAATTTCAAAAGAATAACAATTTAATGAATTTGATTTGAATTCGCTCAAATCTACAAGAAAGATATTCCTGTTGTGGGGACCAAATAATATCACAATAATATGCCACAAGAGTATTACAATTACATGGACAGGTGTGGGAGTAGAGGATGCCTGGAGGATGTCTGCATTGTGCCAAGATGAAGTTTGGAAGAGGTGTGGCTATGGAGCAAAATGGAAACTATACTATGAGTCCATACCTAGAGTCACATCACGAGAAATGTGAATTTCTCATAGCACGGCCTAAGACCTTTGGTGGTTGTGTGGTGTCCACATCATTTTGGGTAAATCCATACTCCCATACCATACAGCTAATACTGTTTGTTTCAGAATGGTTCATGGGCATGAAATGTACAAAAGTTAAAACAGTTGGCACAGAGTTCCAATTTGAGCTCTATGGGATGAAGTAGAATATCAAACAAGGGCTAAACCGATATATGCTTTGGGCACCTTAGCAGCTAAGCTGATTACTGTTCAGCAGGAGGAAATGAAGACCATACCTGCTGAACTTTGAACTAGATTTTAAACCAGTTCATTTTTCCGCAACCATTGTATGTTATTATTATCTAGCAGATGCTAGATAACAATAACGTACTAATAAACAAGAATAACAGTACAGAAAATTATCAATTTGTGGGTGCATAAGAAAATAACAAAATGATTTTGCGAGTTTTCTCAGAGCAAATATAATAACGCAGATGAACAAGTATTTTCATCAAGACTGCTGATGACAGTTAATAAAAACTCCATTAATAGGTGATATCAATGGAGTTTTTAGGAACTGTCAAAAGTACACATTACATCTGAATGGCACTTTTTCATCAAATCCCCACAGTGAATTTTGAAAAGCTGTTTTCTTGAATAATGAGAAGTAAAATCCATCTATTCCCATTGCTCACTCTGTTCATCTAAAGGGAACATACTATAACATGAAGACTCTGCTCAAAGCAAAACAACACAACACTCATCAATGGAATATCTGCAATGACCTCAAAGTCACTGCTGTGTTAATAGGCATGTAAAGGGGATTTAGAAAATACTGTTCTTTCCTATGCCTATGGGACAGCTGCTCTATTGCACACCACATCAGATGTGACTGGCTTCAAAGAAGAACATATGAGCCAGGAATGAGTAGCATGCAGTATGTTCCATTAATGGATCAAATAAAGATTTTTCTTCTGCCTCTCCATATTAAACTTGGCCTAATGAAGAGTTTTGTGAAAGAGATGAGCAAGATGAATGAAGATTTCATTACTTAAGTGAGAAATTTTCAAACCTCTGTGCTGCGAAAGAAAAAAGGGAATCTTTGCGGGGAATCTTTTTTACAATAATGTACTGTATTATTTTAACTATGTGCATAAAGTGTATTGGGTAAAAATGTAATTGTAACCAGTCTTGTGTTTTGTATTGAAAATCGTCTTAATTAACTTGTACTGACATTATCAGCAGTTGCATTACAAATAGTAAACAGGTGCCAGAAAAAAAGGAGAACATATTTGAAATTAACCATACAAAACTAATTTAGAAAAGTGTGTTTACATTTTTGACAGGAAAAAAAGTTTCATTTTGTTGACCAGTGTAATCAGTTTGCAATGGCACTGGGCAAATGAAATGTATCCATCTACACTTGTAAATAGGGTGATCCAAATTGCAAAACTGCACCACAAAATTTATTTATCATGCAGAAAGGTAAATCTCTAAATATGACTTCTAAGAAGAAGCAGTTTCCTGATTTGAAAGAGATACCACAATATAGATATGAATATCACCTATTAATTATCTAGAACAAGATCAATGTAGTGACTTTGTTCAAGAGTAAAAAAATTTAAAGTAACAAAAAAAAAAAAAAAAAAAAAAATCATTGTATTATCCAAAAATATTCACTAAGAAAAACATATCTATTTTAATATAATGCACATATTAAAAGTGGCATGCAAACTAAAACACTTAATTACTGCTATCTGCACTTGATAAAGAACTGTTACTCACACTTTAAGAACACTCCTGGAAATTCTTCTTGTCATAGTTAACGTAGTTGATTGGCAATATAATGCAACATCTTCCTGTTGTCATAAGATAAATATTATTTAAAATAATAATAAATATGCTATACCTATGCAGCATATGATACACAATTAAGCAAGCCATTATCTATACATTAGCTATATATATGCAAGTTAATATTAGTATTAGTACTGGCAAAATTGATGCAAGAAAGTAAGCTTGCATGTCAGCACGAAAAAATATTTTTTCTTTTTTTTAAATTCTTGCTGACTTATAAGCTTAAAATTCACTGCTTTATACAATGGGATAATCACTTCTTGGTCCCTGCTAGCAAATCCTGATTATCACTGATGAAACCTAAGAGCCTCCCAGAAGCTTGCCTGCATTGCTCAGAAAACTTCATGTCAACTGTACAATAATCCCCCCTGTATTTTAAATCACTAATGCAGACAGGCTGCCAGAACAGGTGATGGGGTATTGTCAATGATATACAGGAATTTTGCTAGCAGGGAAAAGGAGGTAATTATCCCTTTGTATAAGGCAATGGTCAGACCATGCCTTGAGTACTGCGTACAGGTCTGGAGGCCTCATTTTAGTAAGGATGTAGAATTGCTTGAGCGTGTACAGAGAAAGGCAACAAGATTGGAGAGGGGAACAAAGGGGTCCTCTTACCAAAAAAGCTAATGTTCTGCAAATTGCAGCAGCTGGAGACTAGACACCTGTGAGGTGATCTGATTGAGGTATATAAGGCCTTGAATGGGTTGAGCATGCTGAATTCTGATGGGATTCTTCGCACTTGCTCAGATTATGAACCTGAGTGGGCATAAATTCAAATTGAGGAAAGACAGTTGTAGAATAGATGTGTGGAAATTTGCCTTTAGCCAGCAGGTCGTTAATTACTGGAACAAACTTCCATCTATCGTTGTGGCAGTTGATAGCTTAAATAAATTCAAGGAGGAACTGGACAAATTTTTAGAGGGAGTAGTTACGTGAAATTTTTTTTTTTTGTCTGATGCTACATAAGCTCATACGCTTGCTTTCTTGCATCACATGCCACTACTACTACTTTATGAGAGCATCCTTAGACTCAGGAGAGGTTCACACGGATTGGAGATGTGCAAACTGTTCTGTTCTGAGTAAAATAATGGAGTCACTGGTTAAAGATGCATTGCAGGATCATCTAGACAAGACTGCAGCAATAATTCAGACACAGCATGGGTTTGTTAAGGGAAAGTCTTGTCTGACAAATTTGATAGGATATTATGATGTGGTTACAAAGGAACTGGATGCAAAAAATAATTTTGATATCATATATTTGGATTTCAGGAAAGCTTTGGACACTGTTGTGCATGGAAGACTATTGTACAAATTGGAGCAGAATGGTATTAAGGGTAAGTTGCTACAATGGATAAAAGGATGGTTATGTGTGAGAAGAAAGAGGGTGGTAATCAATGGGTGCTGCTCTTCGTGGACTAATGTTATTAGTGGAGTCCCACAGGGTTCAGTGTTGGGTCCACTGTTGTTTTGTATTTTTATCAATGATATTGATGAAGGTATATCAGGCTTAGTGTCGAAGTTTGCAGATGATACAAAGGTTGGCAGGGTTGTTAATGACAGTAATGGCATTATTCTACTGCAACAGGATCTAGATAATTTGGGCAGATGGGCTAAGAAGTGGCAACTGAAGTTTAACCTTGACAAATGCAAAGTACTACATATGGGTAGAAGTAACCTAAGAGAAAAGTACCAACTGTGTGGTACTACACTTGAGGTGGTAGAAAATGAAAAAGACGACTGGGAATAATTGTGCAGTCAGATATGAAGTTTTCTGAGCAATGCAGACAGGCTGCCAGGGCAGGTCATGGGGTTTTGTCAATGATATATAGAAATTTTGCTAGCACGGAAAAGGATGTGATTGTCCCTCTGTATAAGGCAATGGTCAGGCCACGCCTTGAGTACTGCGTACAGGTCTGGAGGCCTCATTTTAGGAAGGATGTCGATTTGCTTGAGCATGTACAGAGAAGGGCAACAAGATTGGTGAGGAATGAAGGGATCCTCTTACCACGAGAGGCTTAAGTTCTGCAAATTGCAATGACTGTAGACTAGGCACCTGCGCGGTGATCTGATTGAGGTGTATAAGACCCTGAATGAGTTGAGCATGCTGAATTCTGATGGGATCCTTCCACTTGTTCAGATTACGAACCTAAGGGGGCATAAATTCAAATTAAGAAAAGATAGATGTAGAATAGATGTGTGGAAATTTGCCTTTAGCCAGCGGGTGGTTAATTGCTGGAACAAACTTCCATCTGTCGTGGAAGTTGATAGGTTGAATAAATTTAAGGAGGAACTGGGCAGGCATTTAGAGGGAATGGTGTGATTTTTTTTTTTTTTTTTTGGCTGATGCTGCATAAGCTCATATACTTGCTTTTTTTGCATCGCATTTTTTTTTTTTTTGGTTTTTTTAGGGGCATTAGCAACTAAGGCCATATTGCTCTGGCAATATGCGGTGGTCATTCTGTGACCTTTCCGCATCCTCCGTATTTGGTGGTGACGGCCTCAAACCCTGGTCTAATCAAGAAGCGTGTGCTACGCACTGCTGCTCCTTCCCACCTGGCTACGGAGACGCCTTGCATCGCATGCCACTACTACTACTACCTTGAGTTTAGAGCTGGCCAAACAATACAAATAGTACGGGGATTATTGCTACCAAAATGCAGTACCTTACATTTATCAGTATTATTCTAACCTTAATTAATACAGCCAATTCTTCCTGACATAACTCACCTCTAGAAATACATGCCTGTGATGGAGGAAGTATTTTAAAATTACGCTAAGGATATCATTTGAACTTAATATGCAAATTTTTCTGGGCTATGAGCTTTAAGTTTTGTAACAATATTAATCTAATCTTGACATATCCTAAATACATAGATCCAGTGCTTTTTTTTGTAAAAAAATAGGTGCCGGTACTTATTCTTTGCTATCTCGAAAAATTGAAAATTAAAAGAATATGAAAAGTACTCTAAAATTTTTTTTTTTCCTGATATTATTACTTTAGCAGTGATGTTTTTAGAATAAGAACAACAAATTAAGTATATTAACACACTTTATTAAGCATAAATTTATTATTCAACTATATAAAAAATAAGTAAAATGTGAGTAAAATAAGTAAAAATAATTTCATAATAAAGTTTTTGTAGAATATTCCAAATTTTTATTAAGTTCTCATCCGACACCCTATGCTGACTTCTTTTCTTCCTCTTTGTGTGTCGGTTGCTGAATGATGTTTCTGAATCAGCCACAAATTGACATACTGTATTTTGCTGGATCGAAGTGGGTCAGCAGTGGGCCTACAGTTTTAAGAAACAGTAGTGACGAAACTATTTTTGTCATCAACGAAGCACTGGTTGGGCTGGTGATCAGATTCATTTGTGAAAATCCTCGTTCACATTCACTCAATGAAATTGGTATCGTACTCAGAGCGTTCATCAAATATTTCAATTCTTCCGAAACCTAATCAATTAGGTATCGACGAATTGTATCTCTTTCATTTAACTGTAACCTAAATGACAATTTTCTAACTTCATTTTCACCCAATGCCAACAATTCATGTTTAGAAGGATTAATACCTTCCTTGTCCTCATTTTCCTTCTCTCGTCATCTGTATTGTCACTAGTTCTTAAATTTGAAATTTTTTTTTTTTTCCCTTTTCTTTTTCTTTTTTTTTCGAAACTATCCAAAATGTCAGTGTCATTCAGATATTCAGGTACTGTGACCATGTAAACAGAGATGGGGAAAATTTAAGGAAAATGTGGATAATGCACTTCCGCGAAACAACAGATGATTATTTGTCGGGGTAAAAGAATATAACTTTTATAATTCTCAAACGGGGCACTTACAGTTGATTCACAGTGGTGTCCAACCTACTGCCCGCGAGGAAAGTGAACTAAAACAGCATTTAAAAATTTGTTAATTATCAAAAAATTTTCTTATTAAATGTTTTGTTCAGTAAATGTAATTATGTGTTGTACTTAATAAAATTTTTGAATATTTTCAATTTTACTTTTACATGCAACAAGATATGGAAAATGGAACACACTAAAGAATTGAATTTTTTTGAATATGGCCTCTGTACAGGAAAAGGTTGGAGACCACTGCAGCTCACTTTTGACTAGTGATTTCTCCGTATGTGGTCGGATAGGTTTTACCAGTGCCACTAAGTTGTAGAATGGTAATCCCTTTAGCCCTCTTAATTCGTGCAGCAGCACTATTTGCCTAAATTGCCTGAAGGCCAGAAATGTGAACAGTGTGTACCGAGTTAATTCTCTCCTAATCCGTTCGCTATACGAAAATTTTCTTCACTCAGTGGAAACTATTTTAAATGTAACTTCCAAGGGGAATTCAAAATAATTCACTATAAAAGGACTTTGTTAAACAGAGGTCCAACTGAGTAATTTAAAATTATAAAAATGGTTATACAGTTTTATGTAGAAAATATCTTAAAAATAAACAGTGAAAAATGCAAAATTTAATAAAATCATTTTAAGCTTATTTTAATAGTGGGTAAACGTGAAAAAAATTTATGGAATATTACAAATTTCGAAGTGCACTGCATCCAAATGTCACACGTCACTGTTAATAAAGGTGCCAGTACACCGTACCGTTGCGTACCATCCCAAAAAAAGCACTGCATAGATTAATATTGTTACAAAACTTGAAGCTCACAGTTTAGAAAAATTTCATATCTATGTTACTCATAATATTTTTCAGTAAATGTGCTTTAAAATTTTCAGTTAAGCTTAAAATGCTCTTTTAAATTTTCAGCAAATGCTCTTTTAAATTTTCAGCAAATGCTCTTTCAAATTTTCAGCTTAATATGATATTTTTCAACAAACAGAAAGGCAATTACCATGGACTCATTTCAGTTTGGATGAAATACATAACAGCAAACATACAATGGAATTGTGTGGTACTTTCAAGCCACTCATCATACAAAACCCACTAGTGAATTCATTCCGTTAAGGAGATACTATATAAAAAGAATGCCAAGATGAATGAAAAAGAATTTGGTGAGTTTGACAGAGCAAAAAAAAAGCATCTGTGAGGATAATTACAAAGTAACAAACAGCTCAGATTATACAATAATTACTCACATAAGCTGATCTGTAATGAGATTACAAAGGGAGGGTTAGGCAGGTGAAGGCAGAGTATGAGAAAGCACTGGCCAAGAATGGTTTCAAAGAGTTATGTACATAAATACAAGTTAACTATATAATATCGGTGTAAATACACCATAGTTAACCCATAGATTTGAGCTACGATTGTAGCGTAGAAGGCATCGTTTTAACTGTATCTCATAATGTGGTTGCCTTCACAACAAGATAGCTACTATTGAATTACTTCAAATAAATAACGCTTCTCTAGTAGAGAAGACTACTGTTATTTATTTGGGTGGTGGTACGCTGAAAATAAGTAACAGTAGTCTTCTCTACTAGAGAAGCGTTATTTATTTGAAGTAATTCAATAGTAGCTATCTTGTTGTGAAGGCAACCACATTATGAGATAAAATTAAAACGATGCCTTCTACGCTACAATCGTAGCTCAAATCTATGGGTTAACTATGGTGTATTTACACCGATATTATATAGTTAATTATCAAAACCCATAAGGATTATGCCTAGTGCATTTAATTTTCCAAATAAATACAAGGAAAAGAATAAACCAGATCATAGGACAAATGGCAGAATCCAGCAATTGATAATCCAAGCGATGTCAATGGTAAGCGATATAGAGACTTTGTATTAATCGTCACAACAGAGTCTTCTTCTAAGTCAGAGATAATATGATATTAGTATCACATATCTAATGCTCACATATCTGAGCAGTAGATATGAGATACTAATAATACACAAGACAATTAAAAAAAAAAAAAAGAACTATTGCATTTTAAGGTGGGTAAAGACCCAGGTACAAATGGTGTTTATCCCATAATACTGAAAGAGGCTGCAAAGGAATATACGAAACTGTTAGGGTTAATTATGAAATTGTCATTAGATTCATCAGACGTAACCTCCCTTGGATTGCAAAAGTGCCATTGGGTGGGTATGATCTGATAAGTAAATGAAGCGTTCACACCTTATGCAGTACTTTAGTTGTAGCCTAACAACCACCTTATACAACAAGATAATTGCCTCTTGTACCTGCTGGCAAAATTTCTGTATATCATTGACAGAACTTCATGAGTTTCCCTAGAATCCTGTCTGCAATGTTCAGAGAATTTCACGTCAGACTGTATAATGACCTCTAGGTCCCTTTCGTTCCCCCAACATTTTGAGTGTGGTCCCACCAAATTGGTAGGTTATTCTGCGATTATTGTTGCCTATATTATTATTATTAGCCATATGGTGCAAGGACGCCTGAGGCCTATGCTGCACCAGCCAAAAAAAATCCCAAGTTACCCTGAGAGAGAGAGAAGTAGAAAGGAATCACCAAGCAAGAGAAGAATGATGATATCCAGCTCAGGACCCTGGGTGTGCCAAGTCCATACTCACCAGATGTGAGCCCCTGGGGTATATGCAGTGTTTTGCATTTTTTACTGTTAAACTACAACTGCCACTTCAAGCCCATCTGCCTAATTTTTAGGTTTTGTTACAGTAGTACACATTGGTATCTGTCATTAACCCCAACCCACCCTAACAACCTTTTTTTCATCTGTAAACTTAGACAATAAGCTTGATATTCCTTCATCAATATCGTTAACATATGCTGAAAACAGTAAGTAGCTCAGCACTGAACTCTGAGGGACGTCACTAATAATATTTGTCCAAGAAGAGAAACAGACTAAGTGATCCCAATGATCCCTTTATCCATAGCAATAACTTGTCCCTAATGCCACACTACACCAATTTATACAGTAATCTTTCATGTGGAACACTGTTAAAAGCTTTATTGAAATCTAAGTATACAATCCCCTTATTTTTTTTGCATCTAGTTCCTTCCTTTCTTACTGCATCATAGCAGCTAATCAAATTGGTCAGATAGGATTTCCCCCTTAACAAATTTATGCAATTATTTCCATATAACTGCATTCCTGTCAAGAAGATCCTGCAATACTTCTTTAACCACTGACCCCATTATTTTTCCTAGAACAGAAGTCAAGCCTACAAGTGTGTAATTACTCACTTTACCTTTGTGAATAGAAGAAACATTTGCAAATCTCCAAAACTATAGGATCACCCTCTGAATTCAAGGTTGCTTGCAAAATCATAGGCAGAGGTTTGCTTACCTGTTTTGATAATCAGTCAGATATGAAGGTTAGCATTCAGTGTTAAGTGGGGGGGGGCTAGAAAAACTGTTTTATTAATGATTTACTGTACCTTTGTATATAGGGAAAAGGGTGTTACATTTGCATAACAGAAGTAAATGGCAAGAACACTTTTTTTTTTTTTTTGGTTGATACAGTAAGAGCCTAGCTTCCTTGTCTTATGGTCTATACCAACTAATATTATTACTCCCTGGTTGTTCACTGGCCCTGAACTTAAAATGACTGTACTTTATTTCATTAAGGAGAAGGAGAAATCTGCGTGTACATGCTTCTGCCTACATTCTTCAAATTTCTTCTCTAATAATGTCCTCGTAAAACTTCAAGGTTAATTAATGCCAAATAAAAACCAACGCTCCCCAGGGGCTCACATCTGGTGGGTATGGGCTTGGCACACCCAGGCTCCTGAGCTGGATATCATCATTCTTCTCTTTCTTGGTGATTCCTTTCTACTCTCTCTCTCTCTCTCTCTCTCTCTCTCTCTCAGGGTATTAAAGAATTTTTTTTTTTTTTTTTTTTTTTTGGCTGGTGCAGCATAAGCCTCAGGCTTCCTTGCACCATATAGCTAATAATAATAATAATAATAATAACAACATCTCCACACTCTATCCAGTAGCTTGTTCTTTATGTAATGTACTGATTTCATAATTTTTTTAATAATTCAAATCTCAATAAAGGAATAACAGAGCCAATAACACAACTTTTTTTAATAACCAGTATAGCCATTAACTGCCCAAAAGATCTCACATCCCCACTATAACTGTTTAAGGCAGACAAGGTAATAGAATCTCAGTAAATAAAGGTGCAAACACACTATTATCACCTCACAGGAGCTCACATGTAAACATGTCAAACGTCAAATTGTGATCTACACAGTATTTCCCATTTAGTTGTATTGGTCAGAGAACACACTGTCATGAGTGCTGGCAGGCTATTTTGCAAGGTGCATGCGGGAATAAATTTGTTGTTCACCAAATTTTCAAATATATGCACTATAGTAATTAAGGCAAGTTAAATTAAGAGAAGAATTGATGGCAATGAAGATTTTATGAACACAACAATATCAAAATTCGTAGAGAAGCCGAGAAGATTGCAATTTTTATTTAAACATAATGATGAAAATTAACAGGGTCTAATTCTGTTCTGCAAGAGTTATTTTAATTTGGTTCTTGTTTTGATAAATCATTTGAATTAATATTTTAGCTTTTTTTGTAGAATTTGTATTGTTTTATTGTTCCAATAAATTAATGAAAATATGATATAGTTTAGGGTTAAAGCCTCAGGTTATATAAAGAGTTTAACTAATGTACAAGTTAGTGCAATTGCATCATTTCAGTATATAGCCAACTACTTATGTAGTTATAAATTGGCATCATTAACTATATCCAGATTGTGAATACCTTCACAACGAGTTGCCGTGATATTGCACTACCTTGAATAAGTAACACTTCACCATAGGAGAAGACTATTGTTACTTATTCTCAGTGGATACCATCATCCATATGGCACCATTTTAGACCTTATTGGCTCCTCATCAGTGGGTGGGTACACTGGTGTTGCAATAATGACAACCCAGTTGCGAGTAAAGAGTTATACATTAGTTAAACTCTACATAACCTGAGGCTTTAGCCCTAAACTACAGGGTGTCTCAAAAATATTGGTACAAACGTTTAGGGGAGGTAGGTAACATCTAAAGGAATGTGAATTGCATAGGAACCTATAACCAGAAACGTCACAGGAAAGTAGTAGCTGAGGCACAAGAAGCAGAAATGACACAAGACAGTAATTAGTGGCAAACATTTATTTGACATAATATTAACAATGCAGTACAAGATGGATGCATTTCATGATATTACAACAGATGCTCGAAGGTTCCACCATGAGACGCAATGCATGCGTGACACCGACACAGCATGGATTGGCGGACACGGTCGAACACACCTGGAGTTTTTTTGACAGTAGCAGCAGCGCAGACGAGTCTCGCCACGAGATCCATTTCCGTCTCCACAGACGATTCATACACGATAGATTTGAAGGCTCCCCACAGAAAGAAATCAAGGCTCGATAATTCAGGTGAGCATGGGGGCTAGGCAATGGGTCCACCACAGCCAATCCATCGACGCCCAAAACGCCTGTTCAAATGGTCACGAACACACCTTCCATAATGGGCAGGCGCCCCGTCATGTTGAAACCAAATGTTGCGTCTCACATTTGCTAGAACATTGTCAAGTAACCCTGGTAGAACTTGTTCAAGAACGATCCGATATATAGCGGAGTTCATGCGGGATGGTAACAGGTATGGGCCGACTAAGCAGTCACCGACCATACCTTCCCACACATTTATTGCGAAGCGATGTTGTGCCGCATGGGGGTGCACACCGCGTGGGTTGTCGTGAGCCCACACATGAGCATTGTGCTGATTGAATAAGCCTTCCTGAGAGAAATAAGCCTCATCCGTGACCAAAAATAGGCTGGAAAATTCAAGTCTTGAACACTTTCTTGGAGAAACCACTGCGCAAAAGCCACATGTGCAGGATGATCTTGGGGGAGCAGTAACTGAACCTTGGAGATGAAAGGGGTGTAAGGAATCGTTGTGCCAGACACGCTGTACACTGCAACGAGACACTCCTAAGGCAGAGGCAACGGCACGTGTGCTGGTAGTAGGATTATTCTAGACGGCATTCAACACACTTTCTTCTATGGTGGGAGTTCGCGTCGAATGTGGTCTGCCCGCACTACTCCTGTTACCTCTAAATGACCCATAATTGCACAAATTTTGATGCACACGCGCAAACAAACGGTGGTCTGGTACATGTCTGTTTGGGAAGCGTTCTCCATAAATTCGTTAAGTGGCTCGTCCATTGCCCTCTGCTAATCCATACACTAGGTGCATGTTTGCCAGTTCACATATTGATGCACGTTCTTCGTGCGGCAACTACTGCTTGAATGAGTAACCCAGAAATTTTCCTCTTGCGAACTGATGAACAGCGCCGTCCACCGACTTACGGTGACGTTTCCAGTTATGGGTTCTTATGCGATTCACATTCCTTTAGATGTTACCTACCTCCCCTAAACATTTGTACCAATATTTTTGAGACACCCTGTATATCATAATCTAAATTACTCCACACCATCAAGCATCTCTCATATTGTGGATTTATACTTTGCAACTGGGTTGTCATCATTGCAACACCAGGGTACCTGCCCACCCACTGATGAGGAGCCAATAAGCTCCAAAACAGTGCCGTATGGGTAATGGTATCCGCTGAAAATAAGTAACAATAGTCTTCTCCTATGGTGAAACGTTACTTATTCGAGGTAGTGCAATATCATGGCAACTTGTTGGTAGGTGTATTACTATCAGTTGCATTAAGCAGTTATATAAATGCATGCCTGCAATCCCTTTCGCTCTAATGACCCATTACAAGAGGCAGATTGATAAGTGAGGTTATTTTTACAGAACTTGACCAGTGGTACTAATACATTTGTTGGTTCAAGGATAAATCCCTTAAATACAGCATTTCCCAAAGCATATTTGTTTGTGGCACCAGGTCTACCCATTTAATTGAGCCCAAGAAGTACATCATTTCCCAGTTTCAAACTGACTGTCTAAAACCAAATTTCTAATTTGGGGACCAATGAAGATACCCTCCTTAAGTTTTGCATCAGATAAACTGGGAAATTTACTGCAAAGGTACTTAAAGCATTTGCCGTCCTTATTCAATGCTTTAACAAATTGCTTCATTATGCCTAACTTGATATGCAGTGGAGGTAAAAGTATTTTATCTGGCTTTTTATCAAACTTTCGTGCACAATATTTTTTGACCCCGGTGTAAAATTGTGCCTCCAAGGCCATTGCTTCTTTGTCCAATGCAGCGCTTTAGCTCTGCTATCCCATACACAAATAAAGCATAGCATTTTAGTGTACCCACCCCGTTGCCGCAACAACATTATAACACTTTTAAGTCCCCACATAGTTGCCATTCGTGATCTAGATATTTAATTTTCTCCAGAAGCAACTTTAGATTGTCATAAGTTTCAAGTAGACTGAATGAGCAACTGGTACAGATGTGTACTTATCTCCATTATACAAGAGAACATCTTTTAAACTAGTCTTAGAAGAGTCTATAAATAGTCTCCATTCACTAGGAACATATGATGGAGCTCCTAAGGCACTTATTAAACCAGCAATATCACTGCAATATACGAGAGGACCTTCTTGTGAAAAATACTGTATAAACTCCCTTTCACGATTTCTGTACCAGGAAAATGATGTACCTGGGGCAGTAAGTTCGTTGCTTGAAGTCTGGATCCCAGAATTTCAGCAGCATACTTTCGAAGACCTAAGTCCCTTACTAAATCGTTCAGTTCGACTTGCGTGAATTGCTGTGGCATTAAAATATTTTCTGGTTGATAACATTCCTCTTCACTACCCTCTTTAGCTTCTGCTTTGGTGGAAGAAGATGTGGACTCCAAAGTTTCTGGTGGAGGTAGATCAGGTCCATTCAGAACCGGTCTTATGGCTGATGGTAGATCTGGATATTTGATGTCCTTTTCATTCACTGAATTGTAACCTTTAACGTCACATACACAAAAGGAACATTCGGCATGGCTTACTGGCTCACGCCATACCACAAGAATAGCAAATGGCAAGCACACCTTTTTTCCTTGACTCCATTTTCTACGATACTTGACACATGTATGGCATACTTTATGCGGTGCTCATAATTTACCCTGATCACCTAGTTTTACGTCAAAGTATGATAATACGATTTTTTTACAAAATCGGTAATATTTCGCCTCTGCTTTATAGGAACAAAACAACCACATATGTAACAATATATGTCGGGACTGTTTATACACTTTCTGGTTGCCATACTAAAAGAAAACTAACACAACGAGAGCTCACCACGGTTTTTACAGGAGTACTGTGACCGCATAAGGGATGTGCCACTTATATAGGCTCTGTGGTTGAGTGGACTGTACAAACAAGTGAGTGCATGCTCAGACAAGTTTAACCCATAACTACACACAGGAGTCTCCCAGACTCCACTCAGAAAATAAAATTCTGGGAATCACAGATGGGCCGGAAGAGCGGGATAGGGGGCCGTCTACCTTCCTGGGTCAAGGTCGGCTACCTTGTAGTGTGTGTGTAGTTACAGGTTAAACATGCACAATCTGTTGTATTTGATGCAAATATTTGATACTGATTACGAATATAGGGGTATAAAACTTGTAAACTACTGCAGAAATTATAGTTATGTACACATTTGCGTATAATACCTAGGTAATATTTTGTTAATGAATTGTGAAAAATCTTTAAGTGATAGAAACAAACGGACTTTGGTTTAGTAATCAGTAAACATGCTTAAATAACTGCCACATACTTTTACTCAAACCCCAGATACACTGTAAACCAGTGTTATCAACTTTATCCAACATTAATTTGTTGAATAAAATTAAAGTGATGATATTAAAAATAAAGCAAAAACATTTAATAAGATAGTACTAAGCCAATACACCTACATCAAAAACAAGTTCATAACTTATTCACTAAAAACCACTATGTTATCACTCAGTTATTCCATAATAAAAAAGAAAGAGGAATATAATTTAAAAGAACAAAATGGATAATTTACCCTAATATTTTTAAAAATATAAAAAGATTCAACTTTATTTTAAATTGAATGGTTTATCACTCCACAGAGTATGTTTTAAATCAAAATTTTGAGTAAAAAATGGATAGTTTTTGAAGACAATTAGGGTAATTTGTAAGGAAATAAGAGTTAAATTAAATGTGTGCCAATGTTACCAAGAGTTATGAGACTGAATATCAATGAAACATTGTATTACACGAACAATGTAAATAACAAGGATATCAAATGCCACGTTGATCCCCCCACTCCAACCCCGATAAAATAGCCTCATTGGAACAGTAGTTTGACCTCCAATTTCTCTTTTCCATAGCTTCTCAATATTCATCCCCCCCCCCACAACACAATTCTTATGCTGAGGGAAGATGACCTGACTTACTCTGATCTCAACCGTGGTTTTAGAAAATTCCCATAGTTCTCTCATATATTTCAAAATTTGAATATTTCTTATCGTTACCATCTGCAAATTGCTACTTTTATAGCCAGATGTTTTCCTTCACACTAAATATATTCATTCATTCATGTACATGCAATTACCCCCAGGGGCTCACATCTGGTGAATATGAACTTGGCACCAGGGTCCTGAGCTGGATATCATCATTCTTCTTTTTCTTGGTGATTCCCTTCTACTGCTGACTATCATATGGCTAATAATAATAATTTACTCAGGGGCATATATAAGATGATAACCCCCAACAAACATACTGAAACTGAAAGAAATACTTGTGTGACATTCATTTTTTTCACTCTCCAGACCAAAAATTTCAAGCATATTTCTGCGTATACCCAGGGGCTCACATCTGGTGAGTATGGGCTTGGCAAACCCAGGGTCCTCAGCTGGATATCATCATTCTTCTCTTTCTTGGTGATTCATTTATATTTCAGACTCACTCTCACTCTCTCTCTCAGGGTAACTTGAGAATTTTTTTTGGCTAGTGCAGCATAAGCCTCAAGCTTCCTTGCACCATATAGCTAATAATAATAATACTCTAGCACAAGAACTAGGTCATAAGATTTTTACAATTAATCTTTTAAACAATGAATACAATCGCTGCCCATATTTGGCAGTCGTGCAGGTTTGCCCCCCCCCCCAACAATGCGTGTGGCTTATACATTACCACTCAGTTATACTGAGTCAGGAATCCCATCCTCCCAAACTTTGGAAATTTTTTTTTTTTTTCGATAACTCTGCTCCTTAATTACATTTCTGCAACTATCCTTGTATTTAATTAATGGGTAACTAAAATAATTATCAATCCCATTTTTTAATGGGTAAATTCCACTTTCATCCCACTCTGTTTGTTATAAGACTATTTTCAAATTGGTGAATGTGTGTCATGTGTCATATTTTTAACAGCGTGGATGCGGGAAATGATTACTCGCAGAGATTATTCCATTTCCGTCTCCAATTTTTGTTCAAATCATAGCCACCGGGCCCTCTGAGTCTATATCTCCCTCTCCCAAATAGAGGGTGGATTAAAATTACAAGATGAATCCTTTTGGATTACTAAAATCTGGTTACCTTATGGATACAATACTCGAAATTCATATAAATAATACAATTATTTCAGAATATACTTGTTCATACAACTTTTCATGTAATATCACTATAGTGGCTAGGCATAAAACGGGGGTAAAGAATACTGTAGTTATTTTTTGCCCCACTCACAAACTCGTTTTTTAGTTGCAAAGTTGGCTATAAATCTACAATACGCAACATTCGACTATCTACATAACAGTAATACGTGTGTAACAGTAAAATAACCTTTTCGATCCATTAAAAAATAATACGATTGTTAATCAATTTTCGTCAATTTGCTTTGATTCAAAATAATTCAAATTCATATACTTCAGATATTAAAAAAAAATTCCATAGTGCTGCAAACCTAAAAATTGTCAGTCATTCAAATGCTGTATTCAGCTCAAAACTAATACTAAAAATATGACAAATATTTTATAGTTACAAAATTCATTACGGCATCACTTGTTATAAAGAAATTTCAGCGCCAAAATTCATTAGGCAAGCTTCCAAATAACACAGTTCGTACCTGTCAATCCTCAGGTTTCGTCTCTATCATAATAAAACCAAGGTACCCAATGTTTGTAAACAATATGGCCATGTTTGCATCACATACAAAACCCGAAGCAAAATTCTGTGTTCAGGTAACGCGAAACTTAGAAACGCTGTCTTTTAGCTAAGGATAAGGTGCGGGTGTTAAGCACAAAAGTAACTAAGACTACGAGGTATGAGTATTTAATGTTTGTAGTAGTGCCGGACAAAGGTATTTGCGCGACCCCGATAGAAAGATTTTTCGGGCGTCCCCTATATATATATATATATATATATATATATATTTTTTTTTTTTTTTTATTTTTTTTTATTTCATGATATGTCAAATTTGGCCACCTTAAAGAATGCGCCTCCGTGCAAGTCTCTGCTAGCCGTGCCTTAATTCGCACTGATGCACACAGTGGTATCTTACTATTCTATAGTCTGTAACTGCATGAACCCTTCGGTCTGTTTGCCTTTTACCGGATGAAACATCTGAGTTAAAGAGAGAGAAGGAAGAAAAACAATCTGAGACCAACTAACTCGACCACATTGTAAAAAAAAGCCTATGAAAAAACTTGTGCATCACTTTTTTTTTCTTATGAAAACCCCACGAGAGGTACTAGAACCTATAGTATCTAGTACCGTGCTTGGGTTGGAGGTTGAGAAGACGAAAGAAGATATTTGTTGACATTAGACTTGAACTTCTGTAGACTGTAATTTTCAGGAAATACGGATGAAGGAAGGTTGTTCCAGAAAATGGCAGCTGAATGAATAAATGAGGAAGATGAAAAGTTGGTTCTGTGAGTTTGAAGTTGGACAGTAAATCAATTAATGTTGGACAGTAAATGAATGTTGGTTGGTGGCGGAACGTGATCGGAATGTTTTGAAAGAGAGAGCGTAAACTAAAGAAGCCAATTAAGAAGAAGAGTGCCCATGGAAGTATGTGTAGAAAAAGCATGCAGCAGAAACAGTACGTCTATAAGACAGCGAGGGGAAAGACTCTGTTAGAGATGAGTCTTTAATTAACCTAATTGCCCTATTCTGAATGGAATCTAGAAGCCTGGGAGAGGTTTGGAGGCATCACCCCACATGTGGGAACAATATTCCATGGTAGCGCGGATTTGGGATTTGTACAGAGTGAACAGCTGTTTGAATTTATTTGAAGTAACGCCGAAAAGAAAAGTAACGTTAAGAGGATAACCAATTAAGAGGATAACGTTAAAACTGGATAACCAATTACAAAAAAACAGTTGGTAAACCATAAGATGGAAGCTTGTTTAGAAGACCTTTATGCCAAACACAACCGAAAACCTTTGAGATGTCAAGAGCAACTACTTGTGTTTCACCAAACTTTTCCATTGAATTTGTCCATAAATGGGTAACATAAGCCAGAATATCACGATCGGATCGACACTGACGGAAACCATACTGGAGATCGTTGATTAGACGGAAGGTTTCTATGTAGTTTAAGAGTTGGCAGTTAATTGATTTCTCCATTACTTCACAAAGAGTAGAAGTAATTGAAATGGGACGATAATTGGATGGGAGGGATTTGTCACCCTTTTTAGGAACTGGCTGTATATGAGCTAATTTCCAAGAAGAAAGAAAAACACCATTGGAATAAGAAAGTGAAAAAAGGCCGCAAAAACAGGAGTAAGTTCAGGAGCACAGGTTTTGAGAACAAGTGGAGAAATACCATCAGGACCTCGAGCTTTCTTAGCATCCAGATTGGTCAATATCTTTCTGACATCCTTTTGATGGAAGACCACAGGGGGCATTGAATGGAGCTTGTTGGGAATGGTAGGAGGTGTTTTACCAAGATCATTAATACATGAGTTGGAAGAAAAATGGGATACTACCAGGTCAGCTTTATTCTTGGCTGAAGTAACAACAGAACCATCTGGTTTTGACAGAGGTGGGAGCAGATATGGGCAAAAGTTGCGGCCAATACCTTTGGTAAGATACCAGAATGCTCGGCTACCGTTATAACAAGAAGCAATTTTTCTACTCTTAGCCTGTCCAAAATGTAGTTTGGACTGGTTAATAACTGCTCTACAATTATTGCGAGCTTTGGTGTAGGCAGAAAATGAAACTGGAGAATTGGAAACAAGCCAATTACGATATTCAAAATTCTTCTCTTTAACAGCCTTAGCACATTCATTGGAAAACCAAGGTTTAGATAAAGGACGAGATCCTAAAGTGGACTGTGGAATAAAGTATTCCCTTCCTTCAATAATAATTTCACTAACACGATCTGAGCAAACGTTGAAATCAGAAGTTTTGAAACAGTAATCCTACCAAGGAAAAGAAGAAAATAAATCTCGCAGGTCATCCCATTTTGCATTCTTGTAATGCCAAACAATACAAATGCAAAACAATACGAGGTTGGGAATAGCCAGAGATAAAGGTTCCATTGGAGAAGAGGCAATCACCAAGTTGTGAACTGAGGTGCCTAAAGGGCCACTTCCTTCGACCGTGTACTTAAAGGGTTGTTTGTAAGAAAAAGATCAATCATGTTGGCTGTATGTTTAGGATTGTCCGGTATTCTTGTAGGTAAATGAACAATCTGTGCAAGGTCATTAGTAATTGCAAAAGCCTCACCATCTCGACCAACTGGGTCGATGTGACTAGAAAACGGAAGCCAGCTAGAGTTGTGAACATTAAAATCACCAAGGGAAATTACCTCACTATTAGGAAAGTTGGATTGAAGCAAGTCAAGTTGCAAAGAGAGGAAGCAAAGAGCTCCAAGTGATTAGTGGAGTTGGGAGAACGGTAGAGACAACAGATGAATCTGACAGAATGAGGTAGAGAGATTTTAAGCCAGAGAAGATTGAAAAGAAGAGATTCCAAATTACCAAGTCTCTGACAGGAAATATCTGAACGAACATATGCACAAGTACCACCTTTGAGGCCAAAGGAATCAAACAGTAAATAATTTGGGCAACTGAGATGAGCAGTAGTTGAATCAACCAATAACTGAGATTCTGTCAGAAAAAGTACATGGGGTTTGGCAGATTGCAAGTGGAAATGGACATCGTTGAGATTAGAATTGAGATCACATATACAGTATTTGTGAAATGAACTAGGAAGTGTTTGGATCTTTTCACAGATAAGCGTACTCTATTAGTTTGACAATTCATGGTATATTCAATAGTAAGAAAAAGTGGGGGGGGGACATGCTGCAGTAAGTAATGAAATTTTTGGATATGGCGTACACATGGTAAGAATATAAACCAGATCCTTCACATAACGTGGCCTCGACAATGTTCCCCCTCGCATACACACTACTCGGACTCCCTCCAGTACCTATCTGGCAGAGTTGAGGGAGCAAGATTATACACTAGCTGATCCGAAAGCATCCTAGAGTTACCAATAGGTTCGGTCCGGTGTACTAACCAGCGGTCGGCCTGTGAACACTGTTTTAGAGCTGATGTTCATCATAACTGTACAGGCCATTCACCTGATTTCCAACAATGTACAAGATCCTGACCAGCAGCATAACCAGGAAGATACCAGATCACTTGGAGAGCCAGAACGTAAAGGCGGAACAGCAGAAAGGATGGCAGTGGCTGAACAAAGGATGCAGGGAAGGAGCAATTAACCTTAGATGCCGTGGTTATAGAACAAGCCTACAAGAAGCACCGCAACATGTGCACAGCCTACAGCGATTCCCAAAAGGCCTTCGACTCCATGCCCCATAGCTTGCTAATAGAAGCACTGAACATCTACAAACTAAATCGGATAGTGACAAACTTCCTAGGAGTAACGACGGCGAAATGGAGTACCACCATTAAGTTCGAGAACATCACAACGAGCAGCCGAGCCCCAGAACTCTACTCCACACAATACACCTCCGCTGTATATATGCTGTGTCTGCGCGGATAGCACAGTGGTATCGTCACTGTCCTCCCATCACCGGGTGGAAAAAACCTGGGTTCGAATCCCATCGATGACGCGAGGAACTTTAATGGGCTTTTTTTCACTCCGTGGCTGAGTTAATTGGTCTCAGGCGTAGATAGCAAGGTTTTTCTCCCCAGTAACTGGGGTTTTTTCGTCCAGCAAAACAGGCAAATCAACCATAGAACATACGCAATTTACAGACAGAAAATACGGGTTAATGTATTTAATTACGGGCAACCCTAAAATAATATATATGTATATATGCTGTGAAATATTTTTATTACAGTTAATAGGTAACATAGATTCTTAAAATCATTACAATGTTTCTCTATGCTCGCCCTTAACAGCACGGGACACATTTAAACGATAATCAACTTCGGTCCACACTCGAGCAAGAACGTCCGGAGTAATGCTTGCAATTGCTGCAGTGATTCTTTCCTTCAGATGGACAAGATTCTGAATCTTTTCACTGTCAGCGGCAGCGTGTATCTAGACATGCTGGAGCTTTTTTTTTTTTTTTTGTTGTGTGGGCGCCTCCGTAGCCAGGTGGGAAGGAGCAGCAGTGCGTAGCACATGCTTCTTGATTAGACCGGGGTTCGAGCCCGTCACCACTAAATACGAAGGATGCGGAAAGGTCAGGGAATGACCAACGCATTTCCCGGAACAATATGGCATTAGTTGTTAATGCTCCTAAAAATTAAATAACAAACAAGCTTTTTTTGTTTCCTCAAATCGAGAACATGGATGAATCTGATATCATCATCTTTCAACAGTTTTCCAATCCACCGTCCTGGAAAACGAGCGTTTATCAAATCGTGCACAATCGTTGCAAAGTGTGGTCGTGCTCCATCCTGTTGAAAGATGATGAGATGAGATTCATCCATGTTCTCGATTTGGGGAAATAAAAAAAAAAGCTTCAGCATGTCTACTAGATACACGCTGCCGTTGACAGTACGTTCTGCAAAGAAAACGGGTCCAAAAATCCCATTATGCATTAAAGCGCACCAAAAGTTAACCTTCGGAGAGTCTCTAATGTGCTCACGTATCGCGGTAGGATTTTCTGTTGTCCATATCCGGCAGTTCTGACAATTTACACACCTGCTGATATGGAATGTAGCCTGATCCACGAATACGATGCTATTTAAAAATCCTGGCTCATCGTCGCATCTCTGCAGCATGGTGACAGCGAATTCCACTCTTCTCGGCTTGTCATTGGGGTGGATTGCATGCAGGAGTTGAATTTTGTAAGGAAAAAGCTTTAGCCTTTTCCGCACGACATCGTGCACAGTCGATTTCGGGAGACACAATTGTCGACTTCGCCGGCGAATGGACTTCTGCGGATTTCGAACGCAGGATTGCCGTATTGCTTCCACTTTATCATCCGATGTCCGTGGTTTTCCTGATCGTTTACGTTTCTCAACACTGCCTGTCTCCTTAAACTGTTAAAACCATCGGTGGTTATTGTCCTCATGTGGTGGATCCTTGTGATATTCTCGTCTGAAATGCCGTTGAACCTCGATTACGGATTGGCATTCCACCAACCACAAAACACACAGCTTTCTCTTGCACGGTAGTCATTGCCAGACTAACTGACACGCCGCTGACTGTCCCACTGCACAGCTATTATAGACGGCGCCTCGCTGCGTGCATGCGCAACGTGGCGCCTGCCACAAATTTGTTGTCCTATTGACTTCGTTTGACCACGTTTCCAACCATGGTGCTTGCCGTGTGTTGCACATTAGTACAAAACCCCACCATTATTTTTCGGACACCTTGTAGTGTAAGTTCATATGATATAGATAGTAGAGTAGGTAGGGGGAAGATGCACTTCGAGTGCAAAAGGGCGTACTTTTGAATAGGCACAGAAATATCTACCTACTTTGACTAAACATAAATTTACTGCACTCCTGTAATTTTTTAAATGCGAACATAAACATTAGAAGTTAGCAATAATTTCTAAAGATGGCGCAGCATCCACCTCTGTAAGTACAGTAGTAATCTTTTTAGCGGTGCATATTTATGTCTATTGTTTTCAAGGTCAGATATGAATGCCAAATGGACAAAAGCGAAATTTAGACATAAGAAAAAAATAATAATAATAAATAAAAATAGAGGAGTTACACTTCCTGCAGCTTATGTTACAAGAAAGTTGTCTGTTATAGCTGACTGGAACAAGAATTAGCTTCTATTTATAAAATGATTACGACCGATTTGGATTAATCAGCTTCTATCTGTAAATGACTGGAATACATAAATTGGGTTTAAAAAAAAGAAAACATCTGGATTTTCCGCTTTTTCTATTTAGCAATTAATATGATTAACAGAAAGCTCGAAATACAGGGGCCATGAAAAACGTTGCTTTTAAACTATAACCAGGAAAAAGTTTACTGTAATAATTGGAAATGGCTTGTTCTCATTGGTAAAATGTGTCGGTATCTTTTTTTATTTTTTGTATATCATTGAAATCTTCCAAGAGGTATTTTTATATTTCATTATATACATAAAAATGATGCAAATAATTAAGTAACAGACTACCCATAGTTAAAAAAAATATATATAATAATAATAATAAATAAAATAAAATAAAAATAACAGCCAAATGAAAAAAAGAGTAGAAAGAAAAGCATGAAACAAAATAAATCAGCAAGCTAACGTGCCGATTTTTTTCCCCCTTTTTTACCAACAAGCAGATTTGTGTAATAATGCTCTTTCGATTAACTTTGAGCTCTTCGTTAGGCAATTTTCATATCATAACCAAGCCCGTTAACACGGAAGTTTGACACTGGTCGCATCCAAGACTGCAACAGCCAGGTATTTCCATGTTGTGGTATTTTCTAATTAGCAACTAAGCGTTTGAAAGCCTTGACACAGCCCTGATTTTCGAAGGAAAATTGTACTCTTGAGTTATGCATTCTTGTAAAACTTCGGCCATTCATGTTCTTACTACTAAAACTGAATCTCTCCTGTTCCTTTATGCAGTATCCCCTCTCCCTAACACACACACACACACACACACACACACACTAGACAAGAAGACTGAATCCGCTTCGGCCATATGCATGTTGCTGTTAGAGATGACTTATTGGGAATGCAGACAGAAAAAACAAAGTTTTTAGCTTCATCTAAGATCTCTCTACGGTCCTGCACTCTAAACGGAGGACCTTGAAGAGATCTCCGTGGAAGTGAAACCCCCCGATACCTGAATTCATTAAGAGGGTATGTTCCCATTCACCACCACCAGCCTGCAGTGCCGAACCAAGGTACTTTGGCACCCCAGGCAGAAATATTTTACGGTTCCCCCTTTACTAAGTATATATATATATATATATATATATTTTTTTTTTTTTTTTTCATGATTTGTAAAACTTTGGGTTCCTTATATAATGGTGCCCCGGGCAAGAGCCCTGCTAGCTCATGTCTTAATCCGGCACTGCCAGCCAGCATTTCAACAGTTTGTGCATTGAATTTGGCAAGCCTACAGATGCCAAATTCTGGACCAAATCGTCAGAATTATCGTAAAAGCCTGAGTTTAATTTATATCAGTAAATTTAAGTATGTCACACTAATGTAATTTAATAATACTGAATTTCGTTATTGACAAACTATAATAACATAAACCATATACACGTATAAACAATTTCTATCTATGTAAATTGTTTACGTAGTTGACTCATAATAACACAATGCAGCTAGTAATGCGAATATCCGAAGAACTGACAAGTACGAGCGTATTTATCTCTGATTAGGATGACTGGTTGTTGTAGGGTTTTAGACGCATCAACAACTTATGCCACCATCATCATTATCAGCCATTGTCGATCCACTGCAGGATGAGAGCCTCCTCAACACGTTTCTAGCAACTGCGGTCTTGTGCTTTCTATTGCTATTGTACACCAGCAAATTTTACAATTCCATTGATCCACCTCACCTTTGGACTTTTTCTTGAGCATTTAGAGTCAAGCAGTATCCATTCGAAAATTCGTTTCGTTCATCTATCATCAGTTCATCTTAATATGTGACCTGACATTTCCATTTTAAGCGCTTTGTTCCTTCGATGATGTCACAGACCTTGGTTCATTGACGAATCTATGCACATGTGTTTTGGTTACGTTCAAAATTCGGCGCTCCATACTTCTCTGTGCGACCCTCAGTGTTTGTAAAGCTTTGGTATTCAATGTAAGTCATGTTTCACAATCATGTTAGGACAGGGAGAATAAAAAAAAAAAAAAATCCTTCAAACTATTATATTAGGGCCACCCATAATTTCTTAATATACCCGTATATGTATTATGTCTGTAAATTGCGTGTGCTGTCTGGTCGATTTGCCTATTTTGCTGGACGAAAAACCCGTTTTTCGCTGGACGAAAAACCCGGAAGGGGGAACTTTCTATCCAGTAGCGGATCAAGGTCGGTTGAGACCCCGGGAGCAGAAGAAAATATTGGGCCCCTTAAAAAAAAGAGAGAGACAGGGAAAATAAAAATACATGTTAACCATTTTTTCAAATAAATAAAAAATTATGTGCTATTAATGTTTTATTTCCAATAAAATTTGAATATAATATATGTATAATATATATAATATAATTAATAATAGCATAATAATAATCACAAAGATTTGAACTAATAGTTGAAAATATTAGTTCAACTAATTTGTTGGGGTTTTGCGTGGGCCCTTCAGAAGTCGGGGCCCAAGGCGCGCCCGCAGTTAAATCCGCTTCTGTTTCTATCTATGCTTGAGACCAACTAACTCAGCTATGGAGTGAAAAACAGGGAGGATCTTTTTTTTTTTTTTTTCCATTTATTTGTACACACAATTATTTACAAATTTATATACAAAACTTACAAATAAGATATATATACAATTTTATATTCATTAGCATTCTCATTATACATATATAAAATACTATATTATACAGGGTGTTTCAGTTAAACGTTTCAGAACTTCTAAGAGGGGTAGGGTACATCCTGACAACTCGAAATCATATAGCAATGTGGGGTCGGAAATGCTTTCCTGAAGCGGTGTTGTACACAGAAGCACCATAAAGAAAAGAGACCGTTAGTGAGAAATCGTTTTAATAATACATGAAAAGAAGCAAAAGGTACATGGATTAAAGTAAGTGTTCGAAGTTTCTTCCACGGGCTACAATGCACGCCTCACATCTCCAACGCATGGACATCCGAACATTCTGGAATACTCCAGGCGAATTTCGAATTTCTTGAACAAGAACGCCAGTTAGTAGGATGGATGATTACACGAACGCAGAGTTAGCCGATATGCATTTGGTGTACGGGGCTGCAAATTGTAGTGGGCCAGCCGCACAGCGTTTGTACGCGGAACGATATCCGACGAGGCGTAGTCCCAGTAATAATTTCTTTGCAAGACTGCACCAGAGGTTAGCTGAGAGAGGTTCATTTGAAAGAGCTGACAGGGACAGGGTAAGAACAGCACGGACTCCAGCCGTCGAACAGAATGTGCTGCAGCATGTACAGGGGAATCCAAGAACGCGAAGTCTAGCAAACGCAGTCGGGGTTTCCCATTGCAGCGTCTGGAGGATTCTCCGAGAACAAGACATGCATCCGTTTCACGTGCAGCGTGTCCAGACACAGCAACCGGAGGATTATGCACCTCGTATTGCTTTCGCACAGTGGTACCTTGGAAAATGTGCTACAAATCCCCTTTTTCCTGCTGAAGTGTTGTTTTCCGATGAGACATCCTTCACAAGGGAAGGAATTTTCAACACGCATAACGACCATATCTGGGCAGTCGAGAACCCGCATACAATACGACGTCGTGCAGCACAGATTCGATTTTCGGTCAATGTATGGGCCGGTATTATGGGAGATCACCTCATCGGACCTTACATGTTACCGTGTCGTCTAACCGGACCTATCTACTTGATCTTTCTGCAGCAACTATTGCCACAACTTTTGAGAGATGAACAGATTTCTGCATCGACGCAACAGACAATGTGGTTCCAACACGATGGAGCCCCTGCCCATTATAGCGGAGATGTTCGTAACTACCTGGATGTCACATTTGGTCAACAGTGGATCGGACGTGGTGGTCCCGTGCGTTGGCCTGCTCGGTCACCCGACCTATCATGTCTTGATTTTTATTTCTGGGGTCATATGAAATCGCTAGTTTATGACACCCCTGTTGACAATGCTGAGGAGTTGGTTGCAAGAATCGCAGTAGCTGCCGAAGAAATTCGAAATTCGCCTGGAGTATTCCAGAATGTTCGGATGTCCATGCGTCGGAGATGTGAGGCGTGCATTGTAGCCCGTGGAAGAAACTTCGAACACTTACTTTAATCCATGTACCTTTTGCTTCTTTTCATGTATTATTAAAACGATTTCTCACTTACGGTCTCTTTTCTTTATGGTGCTTCTGTGTACAACACCGCTTCAGGAAAGCATTTCCGACCCCACATTGCTATATGATTTCGAGTTGTCAGGATGTACCCTACCCCTCTTAGAAGTTCTGAAACGTTTAACTGAAACACCCTGTATATGAACACGTGTGTGTGTGTGTGTGTGTGTGTGTGTGTGTGTGTGTGTGTGTGTGTGTGTGTGTGTGTGTGTGTGTGTGTGTGTGTGTGTGTGTGTGTGTGTGTGTGTGTATTACCTGTATCAAGGGTGGCTCCTAGGCCTTAGCCCATCTCCACCTTGCACGTAAGTAAAGTGTAAAGTGTAAAGTGTGTTCGTGTCAAACGGCACCAGGGGTTTCCCCCATCTCCGCGTTGCTTTCATTGTGGGTGTAACAGTTCACTGTTAAGGCCAGAGATTTAAAAGTGTATGGGATTTGGAAGTATTGTGTTGTGTATCGTTGTTCCTCTGGCCATTTAGCCGCTAGACCCCTGATGGGGCCCAACGTTGCCCACACTCAGCCCCGTGGAGGCAGACCAGGTACACCCAGCATAATTATTTACTCTGGCAGGCCCTGCCACCTAATTTCCTGAGATTTCAGTGGCTAGTGCCTAAATAAAAAAAAAAAAAAAAAAAAAATGATAATAATAATAATAATAACGCGATTTTAAGGGGTGGTTCACTAATGCGGTTAAGTTTCGGAATTTATGCACGATTTGGCTGTTATAATTTGGAAGTTTATTTAAGTTTTTGTCGTGGGGGCGTACACTGTGATGTATAGAGAGAGTGGGGGAAAGACTGAAGACTGGAGGGGAAAGACAGAAGTATGAGGCCAATAGGGAAGACGACCCCAGATATCAGTGCGGCATGCCCATGCCACACCAGGAGAAGTAAACGGGGGGACGGCGGGGAGGGGACGGTCCCGGCCCTCCCCCCGCCAGGATATGGAGAGAAAGTGGGCCAGACTAGGTGTCCAACCCAGATCGCCAACAGGCGAGGCAACAGCGTAGCTGCGGTCACAGTCATGGTTTTTGAATGTTCAGTTCAGTGTCACTTCAGGTAGGTCACAGTCTTGGTTCAGTCTCACTTGTCTCGTGTTCGTCTTATGGGCTCAGGAAGAGGAGTGATGACTCTGGTCAGTTTGTCGTACTGTTTTGATGTCAATTCAGGTAGTCATATTCATTGAGAGCATCGGTCCTGGCCACTTGCACCAGGTCATGAATGGAGAGTTATCTTTGTTGCTAATTTCTTCTGATCGGTTGTAGTCATGCGGTATGTTCATGCTGTAGTCTTGAATGTCTCCTCCTTGGTTAATTTCAATGGAGTTCTTCTATTCAGATGTTTCCATATTGTTGCGGATAGCGATTTCCATTCTCCGTCTGTTAAAGATGTCCTGGGCGTAGCGGCTGAACGCGGTGTACTCGTCTTCCGAATCCAGGAGATGATGCTCATTGTCTTTTGGTACAAACTTTATACTGGTGATGAGTACTGATCTTTGTTCCTCATAGCATTCACATTTGTGCATGATATGTTGCCACGTCTCCATATTACCACAGGTGCAAGTTGGGTCCTCGGTCAGTCCGAATGCATTCAGTTTTGCGTTAAAGGGCCAATGGCCCGTCAGGAGGAAGGTGGTGTTCAGTCCTGGGTAGAACCACTTGGAGGCTTTTGGATAGGTCTTGTCTATGTAGGGTATAAATTTCCTGTGTGTGACTTCACCCTTGGTCGTCTCTTGCCATCTTCTCTGCCAAGTTTCTTTCAGGTGTTCCATGATTTTCTGTTTTTCCGTTCGGTAGTTGTTTGTAGGGTCCAGTGTAAAAGTATCAAACGTGGTCGGTGTTCCCTTTGCCAGGTAATACATCAGCCCACATCTCGCCACCTCCAGGTCCAGAGGGAGAGTTCCCGCCAGGACCTGCAGCGCACAGGTACTCACCGTGTTACACGCCCTGGTGATGGTGAGGAGTATTTTTCGCTGTATTGTTTCAAGGATTCTTTTATTTACTGCGGTTCTTGCTTTGGTGTACCATATTGGGGCTCCATAAGTAATTGCTGGAACGAAAATCGCTTTATAGTAGAGGGATAATGTTCTTTTGTTTAGTCCCCAGTCTCTGCGTGTTACTCTGACTACTAGTGCTGCGTATTTTCTCAGCTTCTCCTTCAGATATAAAAGGTGTTGTTTAAAGGACAGGTTGGAATCTAGGATAATGCCTAGGTATTTCATCTGTTTTGCTAGTTTGATTGTTCTTCCCCTTACTTTTATCTGGGGCGGCCGTCTGATGTTGAGTGTTCCTCTCAGTAGATTTGAGTTCGTTTTGGTCGGGGAAATCTCCAGTGTATGCAGGTTTGCCCAGTCCTGGAGTGCTTGCAGTGCATAGTTCGCACGGGCTTCTAACTGTGATCTAGAGCTCGCTGCCACCGTTAGGACGAGATCATCCGCGAAAGCTTGTGCGTTGACATCACCCAAGTCGAGTGCCAGGAATTCACCTTGCACGTCTGTGTTGGTGCAGAAACTCTGCAAAGCTTTTTATCGCTTGTGTACGTCCATCTTGCCACCAGGGAGCAGCCAACACCTACAGCCGCTGCCCGCCCCCAGGCACAAGCAGCCAGGCCTGGGTCTACTATCACCTTTAGCGCCTTGTGCACAAATCCTCACCCACCGGAGATAGTGCAATACCGGTCGGTGCCAGCAATCTCGTCCCCAGGTTGCCCAAACCTGGAAACCAGCAAAAAAAAAAAAAAAAAGGGGGGGGGGATATCCAGGCCACAGCAGAATCAAGCCAATTTGGAAGTAAATATTTACATTTGTACAAAATAATAGAATTTTAACTTTAAATCCTAGCAATATACAATTAAATTTACATATCTTACAACAAGTCATTCTATTTATATTTAATGGGATACAAACATATATATTAACTTCTCAGCTGTCAGATTTATATTCGATTTTGGATTTGAGTTCTTAGTTCAAGTCTTTTCTTAAAGACCGATTCTGCAAAGGTCTGGAAAGTCTCAAAGTTTGTTTTGTTCTCAACTAGTATTTTTACATTGTCCTCAGCTAGACCTGGAACCTGATTAAGTAGCAATACTCGATGGTCTGTATATTGCGGACGAAATAGTAAAACATGGATCCAGTCCTCCTTTTGACCACAGGTGCAAAAAGGATCCGGCTCCAAACCTCTGTCGAAAAGTTTGGCCCTCAAAGATCCATGGCCTGTTAATAAATACGTCGTAAACATGCTTGGTGCAAACCATGAAACAGAAGGTTGAGTAGAAGCAAACTCAACATTTTCAATATACTTCATTGTGACTTCACCATGCACAGACTCATTCCATCTACTTTGCCAAATACTAACCATTTCACTCCATAATCTTTTCCGTTCTGTCTTCAAGTTACTAACTGGGTCTGTCGTAATTCCCATAATATATACCTGCAGTCCTTTCTTATGTTTATAAATCATGCCACGGTATAAGATAAATAAATCTAAAGGCAGTTCTCCTCCAAGGATTTGGAGGGCATTGTTTGATACTGTACGGGGGCCATTATTTAGTGCCAGAAGCACTGTTCTTTGAATTGATAGTAGCTTATTTTTGATTTTCATCTTAACGATGTTCTGGTGCCAGATACCTGCTCCGTACGAAAATATAGGCAGAAATATTGCTTTATAATATAGTTTCATGGTCTTTTTATTCAAACCCCGGTCTCTTTTGGAGATTCTTATGACTGAAGCAGTAAAATTTCTATTTTTTTCCTTCAGTTTGGTGACATGAGGGAGAAAGGTTAATTTATCATCGAGTATTATGCCAAGATATTTGTTTTGAGGAACATAAGGTATCTGTGAACCATTCAGTTGAATTCTTGGTGGTCTTCCATACAGGAAATATCAAAAACTTTTCGTTTGAGATAGACTGGCAAGTTTGCCTTGAAGACCATATTAAGCTTTCCAAATGCTTGCTGTCTCAATTTTATGCGCCATTCAATTTCCATCTGTTGAAATTTCTTCTCCAAGGCAAACATATCTTTTCACTTCTTCTGATTCTTGTCCATGGGCTATGATCTTCTTTGGGCTAGTAAATTTGTTGAACATAACTTGTGTTGATATTCATTTCAGACTAAACTTCTTGCTTTCATGCTACAATTCTTCAATGTTTTGCTGCAGTTTCTCCGAATCATTGGCAAAGAGAATGATATCATCTGCAAATCATAAAAAGTGATTCATTCAATCTCCATTTATTTTGAGTTCTTTATTATCCCAATTTCGATTGCAAAAATTTTTTTCTAAACAGGCATAAAATAGTGTTGGGGAAATTACGCCTCCCTGTCGGACGCCTTTTTCTATGTTGATCTGAACTTTATAATTGCTGACCTGTATTGATGCAGTTGCCTTTTCATATATCAATTGGAAAACATTGACGTAAGCTCGCTGTGCACCTTGGTTAATTAGGGCGTTAATTATTGCTTGTTTTGTGACCGAGTCGAATGCTTTTTCATAGTCGACGAAGGCAATGCACAATGGAAGGTTCCATTCATTCTGAAGCCGCTTCGGAAACATAATTTCTGAAGCGGCTTCAGTACAATTTTAAGAAGAATAAGCACAATGCTTATTGTGCTTACTCTTCTTAAAAGAATCTTTGTGAAACCTTGCAGACAACTTGCAATAGGCTTATTGTTCAATAGTTTTTTAAGTCTGCCTTGTCACCTGTTTTGTGCAGTAGGATGGTGCATTTTTCCATTCTACAGGTACTTTGTTAAGTAGAAGGCGTTTTGAAAATATTTGGCTAGAGCTTTACATACCGGCTGGCCTCCAACTTTCAACATTTCAAAGTGACTTTATCGGGTCCTTGCTGCTTTGCATTTTTCATTGATTTTATAACACCTACTTCTACCAAAATTTCTGGTACAGTTTCTGCATCTGGATGGATGCAGAAACTGTGCCAGAAATTTTGTTGGATCCAGTTGTTGTATAAAGATTTGAATAAAATTCTTCCACTCATTTTAGTATAGTATTTGTTGTCACGCCATCTTCAAGCTTCAAAGCAAAATTTTGGCTCTTCTGCGTAACCATTTTTCGTTTTGCTTTCTTAACTTAGGCCGCATTGCGTCGTATATAATATGTCTGCAAATTGCATGTGATCTGTGGTCGATTTGCTGTATACTGGACGAAAAACCATGCTACCCGTGCCTGGCTAACTCAGCCACGTTTCGATAAATAGCCATAGAAATTCCTCTTGTTATTGATTGTATTCAAACTCAGGTCTTTAACGCCTGGTGTGTGGGGAGAACCAACTATGCTATCCACGAAAGCTACACTGTGCTGCCACTTTATTAGGTACACCTACCTAATAGCATATTGAGCCTCCTTTAGCCTTCAAAACAGCCTGAATTCGTCTAGGCATGGATTGACCAAGATGCTGAAAACGTTGTGCAGGAATGGAGTACCATGCAGACATGAGTGTATCACGCAGTTCCTTGAGATTTTCGACAGAGGTGTAGGCCTGCAGCAAACAGCCCTTTCTAGCTCTTCCCAAAGATGTTCAATAGGATTGAGATCCGGAGACTGAGCGAGCCACCTGGAACCGTTCCATAGTGATTCAGGCTTTGTGCACCGATACATTATCCTGCTGGAAGTAACCATCTGACTGAGGATAAACTGTCAACATGAACGGATGCACTTGGTCAGCAACGATGTTTAGGTACGATGTGGCATTCAGACGTGAATCTATAGGTATCAATGGACCCAACGTGTGCCAAGAAAACATTCCCCACACCATAACACTGCCCCCACCACCTTGCACAGTAGTCGTCAGACATGACGGGTCCATGGATTCATGTTTTTTTCACCAAATTCTGAGCCTTCAATCAACATGATGCACCAGGAACTTCGACTCGTCAGACCAAGCAACTGTTTTCCAATCCTCGGTAGTCCAGTGCTGGTATTGCTGTTCCCACAGGAGGCGTGCTTTCTTGTTCTTTATTGATAACAAAAGTACGCGATGTGTCCGTCGACTGTTGTTGCCCATTCGCGACTAAGTGCGACTAGTGGTCCGTTGCGATGTTTGGTTCTGCACCAAGGTTGTATTCTGACGTGATGTGCGACATTGTGCACCATTGTGGCCCGTCTGTTTGCTTGTACAATTCTAGCCATCCTCCTCTGACCTCTCTCATCAACAAGCGATTTTCTTCAAAGAACAAGGATGTTTTCTGCCCTTTGTACCATTCTCAATACACCCTTGAAAATGTGGTGCGTAAAAAGTTCAGGAGAACTGCCGTTTCAGAGATGCTTTGTCCAGCACGTCTTGCACCTACTACCATGCTACATTCAAAGTCTGTTAGGTCACTCCTTTTCCCCATTCTTACGACGGTTTGTACGCTTAACTGATACTAGAAAAAGGTTGTTCTGCTGCATTTATATCCACAACTGTGGGACAAACCATTTGTGTGCACAGCAGAGATGTACCTAATAAAGTGGCAGCACAGTGTATATACGATTGAATTTCAGATGTATGTGAAATGGAAATACGTACTTACACTGATATATATGAGTATGTATTTCTATTTCAATGCATTTAATATAATACTTTAAATATCCTGAGCATTTCTATAAAATTATATCCTGTAAATAAGCAAGTATTTGTGTACCCCACTAGCCCACTGGTCGTACAGCAAGTGAATTTACGTTGAATAAACAAATAATAGTATTCCGTAGCCAAGTGGTCACACACGTGAGGGTATTAATACACGCATTTGAGGTGACCATGGTTCAAATTCGCATGATTGCTAAATACTTCTATCTTGTGAACTCCTTTGGCCCTATATGTCCGTGCCAGAATATAAACAGAAAATTCATTTTCAGTGGTTGCAGTAGCAACAAATTTTCTAGGTATCTTCCATATCCAGTCCGATTGAGGCTTCTACTTTCACTGCAGCTATGCGTAATGTGGTGCTGTACCTAAAGTTCTAGTTAAGTCGAGAACATTCCAGTAAGGGGTGTAGTAACATGCCTGACCATAATATATAACCAAAAAAAAAAGAAAAAAAAAAAGAATAATAAATAAATTTTCTGATTTTGAATATATAAATAAATACTTTTTATAGTACAACGAAATAAATTTTAACAGTACTGTTGTACAGGCCCTTCATGCCAGAAGGCCAGGAATTGACAATATAAGTTGTGTAAATAATAAGCAAAACAGATCATATTTAAAACATACAAATAAAATAAAAGTTAAGAATTATGCAATACAAACATGAGAAAAGTGAGAAATTGTGCAATAAAAATTATACAATATAGAAACATTTCAAATAGTCAGTTGCATCAGGGTTTGGATTTCTAGATTGAAGTCGGAGCAGACTGAAGAATCGGTTCAGGATTCTTTTTATAAGTGGGAAATCTCTTAGAATCGCAGTCTAGTTCGGAAAATTACGGAGAGTAGCTGTCTTGGTACTAACCTGTCCGTAATGCAGAGTCTGTTGCTTTGAGAGATAATTGCAAGTTTTAACGGAAGTCCTGGTAGTGGCACCAACCGATGACCACTGCTCCCAGATGTTTTGCTCAGAGATGACGTAGACAAACATTTGCATTGTGAAGATAATTCTTCTCTCGTGAATAGTCGTAGACAAGCTGTTCAGGTGAAGCTGCTGAGTTATAAGCGTGGTGCGTTGTTCGAGAGGGAAGCGAAGTTTGGTCGCTGCCCATTTCAGTAGACAGAATTCTGAGGAGTAGATTTTTTTTTTTAAAAGTTTGTGGCAGCCGCGAAGACCCAGATTTCGCTGACGTATATGACTGCCGAGTAGACGATGGCATTAATGAATTTCCATATTGTGGAGATAACTTTAACATGAAGAAGGTGTGTTTTTGGGAGCCAACGAATATACACTGAGTGATCACTGAATTATGACCACCCCTATGAAAATTGAATGCGACCGGTGATGACGTAAAGTACGAGAGTGCGGAGTTAGTCGACCTACGTAGCATAGATAAGATGTCAATGGTTCAGTAGGTAATAAAATTCCGAGTGTGATGGGTAAAAGGAAGGATTTTTCGGACTTTGATAAAGGACAGATTGTGGGTGCTCGACGAGCTGGTGCCTCGTTTTCCCAAACGGCTGAACGGGTGGGGTATTCGAGAGCCGGTGTAGCTAAAGTGTACCAGGATTGGCGTCAAAATGGTCAAACGACCCGACGGCAAAACTACAAAGGTCAGTGAAAGGTTGATGTTAGCAGTGAGCACTGGGTTCGACGACTCGTACAGGCGCAGCACTGTTGAAGAGTTGACTACCCAATACAACATGGGCCAACCCGGGACAATATCTGGCATGACCATGCGTCGCACGCATGGGCTACACCAGCAAACGACCCCTACAGCATCCTCTCCTGACCAAGGTTCATCGGCGTAGAAGACTCGCCTGGTGCAAAGAGCATGCAAGTTGGAAGTTAGAAGACTGGAAGAAGGTGTGCTGGTCGGATGAGTCACGTTATTTACTCCACACCGTGGATGGTCGTGTACGGATTTGGCGTCAACAACATGAAACTCTTCATCCATCATGCATGGTATTAAAAGTGCAGGCTGGTGGAGACGGTTGTATAGTGTGGGGCATGTTTCACTGGCAGGAACTTGGATCCCTGGTACATGTGGAACAACGTATCAGTGGTCTCCGCTATCGTCAACTGCTTGCTGACTGTGTACACCCCGCTATGTTACACTTTTTCCCGAATGGCGATGATGTCTTCCAAGATGACAGGCCTAATCACTGTTACTTGTTGAGGAGTATCTCATAAACCAGTGGTCTCCAAACGTTTTTGGTCGCGCAACCTTATTTTACTTAAAAGATCTAGCGCGCACCCCGGAATAAAAAAATTAAATATATGTTTAATATTTTTTTTTTATAAATCATATACATGGAAGGCATTTATCTAAAATCACATATAATTTTAAAAGATCACAAATAAAAAAAATAATAATAAAAAATACAAAACAAAATAAATTTGAAGTTCAAGTACGAAATGCATGTACTTGAACGTGCATGATCGATGGCATGATCAAATAAAAACTTTGCGATCAAACAAAGCGCAATATTGAAGTATTAAAAAAACATTTATTTATAATTTTTATTTTCAATTACGTTTTGAAAAACTTAAGTTTTCATAATTAATAAATATTGATTTATTGTGGATCGTCTCGCGGACCCCACTTTGGAGACCACTATGATAAAGTGATCTTTATTGTAGAAATAATTGGAAAAATAGCCCAGTAACAAATTCAAATAAATTGATTTTTGCATTGGCATATAACTCTATGGTGCAGGTGGCGTAGCTACACTAGGGTCCTGAGCTTAGATGAGGGGTCAAAAAAAAAAAAAAAAAAAGAGAGAAAGCTACATAAACAAATAACGTGCCAGGGCCTCAGCTCATGATAATACAACACTGGAATTTGGTACTGCTTGTTCAAAAATTTTTAATAACATCCTTAAACAGATGAAATACCATATACTTTCCACTCAAAAAATTATGATCAACTACTCAATAGTGAGTAGGTCCTGCTCATGCTGCCACCACCCAGCGAGGCAAGCCTCCTTAAGGCCTCTGAACATTGCAGGAGGTATGTCGCCAGGATAATAATAATAATAATAATAATAATAAAGCCCGACGTAGCCCAGTAGTCATGAGCGAGAATGCAGTATTACACGCTCTTTCAGTGGGCCATGGTTCAAGCACGCGTGATTGCTAAATACGATTAATGATTGTAGTCTTGATTTATTGTAAACTCCTCTGACCTGGTGTTAATGCGGGAATATAAACAACTACATTATTAATGCTCATTTATTTGTTTGTAATTCCTTTTCAAGTATAGCAAAACTATGATACTGTTTGGTGCAATTGCATCATTACTACATAGTTGAATTTTAAGACAAACTGAAGTTTGTTCAATAGCCTTCATTATTACAAGACCTCACTGTGAAACCCCAAATAGCAATGACAACACCGTTCTTACAAGACTTACGAACCTCTGGCAACTTGTGCAGAATTCTAGTCGGCTGATAGCGAAGCAATAGCCGTCGTTGAAGTGGAGGGGTGGGGAGGGGGGAGTAAGGTAGCGAAGAGATCGCTTTGCTCCAGTGAGAGAACTGGCTAACGAAGACAACAGAAGAGAATCATACCCACTGACGTCTATAGTACGTCAGTGGGTAGAATTTCTAATTTAATCACATGGTTGCAACTTGTTGCGTAATGATACTCTTCCTCTCTAAATTAATAAACTGTGCGTCTACCGTAGAAGGGGAATTCCGTTATCTTTTTTCAGGAAATGAGTCGGTTCGAATACAGCGAGGAGAACAAAATAAAAAAAAAAGAAAAAAAAGTTTCGTTTGCTATGAAATATTGCGCAACATCCGATGATAGTAAGCAAAGCGTAAAATGTCAAAGGTGAATTTATTTACTTTTGAAAACAAACTTTGAAATTGTGTATTTCTTAGGGAGTCGTCCATAAAATTACATAACTCAAGCGGGGAAGGTATCAAATAAATAATAGAACCTGAACGACTTGTATTGGTGAATTTGGTGTTCCTTAATGGAGAACAGGTATAGGCTTGGCTCGTAATTGCTCGGAGACCACCGAAACGCTGTCCGTTTGTCACACGTATCGATAATATCATGTATACACTTGATTAATAAAAATAAGACACAAGAGCTTTCCATTTCGTAAAAGTTCTACAAAAATATTTTATAAACGAGCATCTCGTTTCCTAAAATTTTCCATTTCGATCCCTACCTTGAAGGGAAAATCTGACAATGTACAAAATTAAAGGCGGGGGGGGGGGAGCTGTTTGCGACCCAAGTATAAACTCGGATTCGGCAAAGCAGCAAGGCACTTTAGAGAAGTGGAATTTTTTGCTACCTGAAGTAAAAGGAATGCAAAAAGACAAGACATACGCTATTTAATATGTGAAAAGCCTAGGATTCTGGGCTACGGATGAAAATGGTTTTTCGATCTAGGTGAACGATTTATTTATATTACTTTAGGAAGATAGATCCAAGTGCCAGTAACATAAATATAAGCAATAACAACCGCTCTGTAACTAGGGGGATTGAATTCTTTCTTCCCGAAAGCATCCTACCCATTCTCTGCCATGATTTTGACACACACCCAAGTTTGCGGAGATAAATTTTCAACTTTCAGTTCTGCAGTAAAACCACGAAGAAGAGCGCTTCTATGCAACAGAGAATACTGATTTTTTTAGGTAAACTGTGCTGTAGGGAAAGTGTGGGGAGGGGAATACAACCGAAACATCCGCCTTGGACGTTGGGAGTAAGGGACACAACAATTAAGGGATTTTAATGGTGTAAATTCATATTGGTTGATTGATTATTTCTTGTTTATAATCAGTGGAGTTTACAATAAATCATCAATAGAAACGTTAATCGTATTCAGCAGTCACGGGCTTCAACTCCGGTTAATTCAAAGAGCGCTTGCTACTGAACTCTCCTGACCACTCGGCTATGTCAGGCCTATAGTATAGTCAGCAGGAAACTTACAAATTCTTGCCTTGCAGATCTTTCCAATGACGTTTGGACTTTGTCTGAAATTTAATTATATGTATATTTATTTTTTATGTAATTTGATTATTTTTCAATTTGTTCATATCAATCTTTTTTGGTCATGGCAGGTTTTTTGCCTCCCTGTACTTGGGCAAACAGGAGAGGGAGTATATAAGAGTACATACTGCTAAATTATGTGTAACTGACAGCGGGGTTGCTATTGATTGGCTGGGACCGCTTTAAGTAATAAATATCAATATCCCCGTAACACTTCAACGAACCCCTCGTGCTCTTAACAACAGTGCTAAACAGGCGTCCGTCACCCCTATCCTACCGCCGCTATATCGGACCTGTCGGTAGTATTTTCGCCAATGGATGCAATTAGTCTTCAATGGAAGAGGATGGATAATCTGAATGACTCAGGCGGCAAAGTGTTAAGTCTGAATAGCTTGTGGGGGGTGATATGATGTGATTAATGTTTTGTTATATTTTTATATATATTTATTTATTTTTGTAATTTGTCCTCAATGCTGTAAGACTTATTTAATTATTCCCTGTACTCTACTATGCCCCCCCCCCCCCGTTTTGTCCCCTCTCACTTTACACCTGACTTGTTTGTCTCCCAGAAGATTCTAGACTCTAGGGGGTCTCAATATTTTAGGTATTCCTCCTCTGGACTGGCTGAAGTTCAAAATGACTGACAGACACATGAGTACAAACCATAATAATATTTATTGACATTATATACATTTCAATCAATAGCTACAATTAACTGTGAACTTTATTATGTGTGGCTTTGTTAGACTGCTAGGCCTTATCTGTGTAAATATCCTTGTAATTCAAACTACAAAATTGTATACATATATATATATATATATATATCATAATGTTCTTCGTGTGCCTCATCCTTGGGTTCTAACAGATCTAGGAGTTCATTACATCTCATAATCCTTACATCAGCTTTCCTACTAATCAACTGTCCTAGTAGGTCTACAGGTAGCTTTCAGTATGAAAATAAACAATTACAAGTAGCTATATATATATATATATATATATATATATATATATATATATATATCCCTTTCCAAAATTATTACGTACACATTTATATATATATATCTCAGTTAGAAAATCCTTTCCTCAACCACAGATCTGTTCATCATTCATAATCAACAAATGTAATTAACAATCTTCCCTTATATCTAATCCAATAATTCTTTAATTAGCTAGACACTCAATCAGTGTTTTATCCGTTTAAACAATTACTATCACACTAAGTTATACTCTTAATAAATCCAAATTCATTATAATTTAACATTCAACTACAATCCTTTGTTACCTAATTAGTCATTCACCCAAAATTAACTATTATATCAAGGTATCCTTTCTACCCACTAATTAACTTTTACCATAAGGTCCTACTCATTAATTTCTCTACAACTCTGTGTACATGAGTGCAATTACGTTTAGTTTTCTCCCATAGATTAAGTATTTCCTCTAGAGTCCTTCCTTCACTAACTTAAGATTTTTCCGTACTTAAGTATCACTTACTCAGCTTTCCGAGTGTTCTCTCTATTCTGGGCTCCCATAACCATCTGCATAACGGCATAGACTAGAAGGCGGGCGGTTGTTCATCCTTGGAATATATCAATCTATCTGAGGTTCGCTCTCCCGTAGGCTGCTCTGCTGAGTTGAATAAGGATCCTTTCTTACGTTATCGGTCAGCGCTCCATCTGTATACCGCTCTGGCACTGCGAAAATTTTAGGGTCGGCCTGTCGCTCATTACTGCTCAGTTGAGTACCCTGCCTCTAGAATTCTCCTTGGGCGTTCTTCTCTTTCCTTCTCTATGAATTGCATCAGCTTCTCTCACTGTGCTGTATTCATTGGCTACTGCTGTATCTTCATTTTTCTACGTGGACACATTCTTTTTCCAACTTTAGACTTACATAAATTATTCACAAGAAAAATTTCCTTCCCATTCCTCCGGCCGCCTCTCCAAAACCTTTCATCACTACCCAAAACTCAACAACGACTCTGCCACACGACTGTCTTCCTACACACACTCCAAAACACTCAAAAAAAAAAAACCCTTTATTTTTCTTTACTCTGAATTTCAAAATTCCCCACACTTTTCTCTTTGACCAATCGCTGACCTGTACATCTCTTCCCTATTAATTCCCATTCGTCTCCTTTACTCTTCCGTGGGCGTATCTTCCATCCTTTTTAGAGGGGGCTTCCGGTCTCCAGCAATTTCTGGAACTTTCTAGAAAGGTGACCGGATGTTTCTCGATCTTCTTTGTGTTTGCCCATCTACGCCCTGTATTTGTCTTGCTACACCTGTCGTTAATTGCCCCCATGAAATTTTTGAAGTGTGCACTCAATTTCTTGAGTACCTCAATTACTGAGCTCCATCTCTATCTTAATTGTGTTTTTGTTTCGGCCCATTGTTCTTTAGGGGCGAAATGTTGACTCTGATCTGTGCTCATTAACTACGGACTGTTCCATCAGTGTTTCTATTGTATCGCGTGTTCGAAACGCTTTCCCCCCCCCGTTGCTACGTTAATCTTCCTCTTGCTTAAAGTCCTTGGTCCTTGAGGTTGTCACAGACATTCTCTCAGATATGCCAGACAAGCTGTACTTACTACCTGGGAGTCTAAAACGCTGATGGAACTGATATTCGGGTGACACTCAAGTCAAGTGGACCCAATTTCGGCGAAGTCCGGACGGTCTGTGACAGCCAAATCCTCTGCTTGCACCTTCACGATGGTGGGACTGTTAGTAATCCTGGGTATAACCTCCATGCACAAGTACATGGTGGGTGACCACCCAGGTGTGAACCAACGTAAGCAGGGGTCGAGATGTGGTGCCCACACCACATGGAGGAACGCCGCCCCTCTATGTTACCAGGCAGTACTAGGTGGTGATGACTCTCATCAACCGGTGAAATACCACCACTTTGCTTATTGGAGGCTTGAAGTGGTGGAACCCATGTTTAGACTCTAGAGCTAAGTTCCGTCAACCCTTCCCTATCTCGTCCATCATGCAGTATGATTGATGACTTTTGAGGTTATGATGAACATCGTGGCGAGATCCAATGTTCCCTACATTTCGAGGGTACAGCTCTAAAACGGTGTTCGCAGGCCAGCCGCTAGTTAGTACACCGGACCGAACCTATTGGTAACTCTCTAAGAGGCTTCCGGATCAGCTAGTGTATAATCTTGCTACCTCTACTCTGCCAGATAGTGACTGGAGGGAGTCCGAGTAGTGTGTATGTGGGGAGCATTGTCGAGGCCACGTTATGTCAAGGATCTGGGTATATTCTTACCAGGTGTACGCCATATCCAAAAATTTCATTACTTCATACAGCATGTTAAAGTAATAGGCGAAACGAGCACAATTAAGCCTGGGACTTATCTGAATTATCCTATTCAAATTCTGTTATTTAGTTTTGACCTGATATATTTCTAATGGTTGTCTGTATTAATATTCACTAATAATTTTCCAATATCAATAATCATTATTAAATAACAGTGTAAGGACGGGTCCTTACAAGCTGATTCAAGCGCAGAAATACCATGAACTTTAGAACGACGTAATATCTGTCATGTATATAGTTGATTAAAACAAGATAGTTTGTTAAAGTGCGTTCCGTTTCTTAAAATTTTCCAATTTGGCCCCTTGGGTATATGGCGAGTTTAAAAAGTTAAAATATCATATTAGAAGTTATTCACAAAATCGCCTAATACAAAGCGAGAAGGAAAATATTAAGGTGCGTTACTGGTGTGGAGGGTGGGGGTAACAGGTAATGCTGTAATAGCTTTTGAGGAGCATCGGCAACTAAGGCCATATTGCTCCGTATAGACTGTCTGTAAATTGCATGTGTTCTGTGGTCGATTTTCTGTTTACTTTACGAAAAACCCGAGTTTCCGGAAGAAAAAACCATGCTACCCTCGCCTGAGACCAACTAACTCAGCCACGTTGTCCAAAAGGCCATAAAAATTCCTCACGTCGTCAACGGGAACTTAGGCCTTTTCCACCCGGTGTGGGGAGGAGGGATTCTACCAACTGTGCTAATAATAATAATAATAATAATAAATACGGCGAATTAGATTATTTCGGTAGGTGAAGGGAGTGGCTGTTATGAAAGGTTGAGAGAGAGAGAGAGAGCGATGGGGTAATCCTTTGTATTTGGTAGTCACGGGCTCGAACCCCAGTCTAATCAAGAAGCGTGTGCTACGCACTGCTGCTCCTGCCCACCTGGCTACGGAGGCGCCAAGCTCCAAATTAAGTGCATTTTTTGTAGGCAGTTACGTCGATGATAGGATGCTATCGAAGTATAAAAACTCATAAATGAACGTTTCTATTGGGGATAGAATTTGTAATATCGGTTTACTTACTTTTTGCATCTTATATCGCGCCCTTCAGTTTGTATAAATAATTAGTCAGTTTCTTAATGTGCTACATTTTCAAATGTCGAGATCGGGACACACGCGTAGGAACTGTAGAATACTAACCGGAAGTGAGTCATCATCATCATCATCATCAGCCATTTTCAATCCACTGCAGGATGAAGGCCTCTCCAGCAACTTTCCAGTTCCTTCTGTTTTGAGCACTGGACATCCATTTACTACCCACAAACTCATGAATTTCATCTATCCATCTCCGCCTTTGTCTTCCAGGTTTTCTTCTAGCTCCTCTTGGGTACCATTCTGTTATTTTCTTAGTCCATCTGTCATCATTTCTTCGAGCTATGTGTCCTGCCCAAGACCATTTTAGTTCTTTAGTTTTGATAAGAATGTCCTTTACTTGAGTTTGTTGCCTAATCCATGTGTTTCTCTTCTTATCTAACAGTCTGATTCCCAATATGATTCGTTCCATTCTTCGCTGTGTAGTTCTCAGCTTCTCTTCCATTCTTTTGGTGAGTGCCCAAGTTTCACTTCCATAAGTCATGGTGGGGAGTATACATTGGTTCATTATTTTACGTTTCAGACAAACTGGGATATTGCTCTTCAGTATGTGACTATATTTCCTGAATGCTATCCATCCAAAATTTATTCTTCTCTTGACTTCCAGCCATTTATCATTATTACAGCTAATAACTTGTCCCAGATAAGTATATGACTCCACCTTTTCAATTACTGCTCCTTCAATCATTATTTCCCTTTCTGTGGCATACTTGTTCATCATTACTTTTGTTTTAGCCATATTCATCTTTAGTCCAAAATCCTTACTAGCTGTGCATAACTGATTAAGATTTTCCTCTAATTCTTTGGGATCATGGCTTATGACCACAATGTCGTCTGCAAATCGTAAATGGTTTAGGTACTCTCCGTTCACATTGACTCCTTTCTGCGACCAGTCTAATCTTCTGAAAGCTTCCTCAAGGGCAGCAGTAAACAGCTTCGGAGATATTGTGTCTCCTTGTCGAACTCCTTTCTCAATTTTAAATTTCCTACTGTCTTTGTCTAGTCTAATAAAGGAGGTAGCACTCTCGTATATTTTCTTCAAAATCATAATATATGGGGTATCAATGCCTTGTCTTTCCAGTGCCCGAAACATTGCCTTATGCTGTATGGAGTCAAATGCCTTTTCATAATCCACAAATGCCAGGCATAATGGTGTTTTATATTCATTTGCTTTCTCCATTAGCTGTGATATTACGTGAAGGTGATCCATAGTTGAGAATCCTGTCCTAAAGCCAGCTTGCTCTTTCGGTTGATTCTCATCAAGTATTCTTTCTAATCTGTTAGTAATGACCCTTGTGAACAACTTGTAGATGTGGGATAACAAGCTAATTGGTCTATAATTTCCAATTTCTGATTTATCTCCTTTCTTATGCAGCAAAACTATGATTGCATTATTCCACTGCTTAGGCGTCACACCTTTTCTAATGCACTTTGTGAAGAGCCTTGCCAGTTTTTGTGTTATGTCTCTTCCTCCCAATTTTAACAACTCTACAGTAACTTCATCTTCCCCCGGGGCTTTCTGATTCTTCATTTTCTTCAATGCATGTTCTACCTCATCAGGAAGAATATTGGGTATGTCGTATGTGTTGCTACTTTGCAATCCATCTTCCCCACTGCTGGCATCATTCCCCTGCTCCTTGTATAATTCTCTATAGTAGTCTTCTGCTATTTGAATTATGCCTTCTCTGCTGTTTATAAGTACACCATCGCTATTCTTCAGTTTCAGTATCATTTGTCTTTCTGTATTACTGCTCATGGCTGCTGATTTAAATCCTTTGTTTTCCCTTAATGCTTGTTCTACTTTTCTTGTGTTAAATCTTCTTATGTCCTCTCTGAGTCTCTTTCTAATGGCTTTGCATAACTCAGTATACTCAATTTTCTCCCTGTCAGTGTTTTTCTTGCTTTTCATTTGTCGTCTTCGGTTCATCATGACAAGTGTTTCTTGACTAATTTTTTCTTCTTTGGATTTCTTTTTCCCTATAGGTTTCTTGGGCTTTATCACTTTCAAAAAGTTGTAATATTCCTCGTCGATATCTTGGTCCTCAGCAGTCTGCAGAAGCTCATACTTGTTCTTAAGTTCCAGTACATACTGCTTTTTCTCCTCTTCTGTTATCTCAAAGACCTTTGTATTATTTACTCGAGTCAGTTTTTTCCTTTCCTTTCCTACATCTATATCAAGTGTACATCTTACCATTCTGTGATCACTTCCAACATTTACCTTATTCAGGACGGTAACATCATTCACAATATATCTTCTGTTAGTGAGGATGAAGTCGATTTCATTAGTAGTTAATCCATTTGGACTCTTCCATGTCCACTTTCTGTTCACCCGTTTCTTGAAAAAAGTGTTCATTACTGACAGTCCTTGAGATTCTGCAAATTCCACAAGTCTTTCACCTCTTTCATTTCTTTCACCAATTCCAAAATTTCCTATAGTTCCCCTTTCTGTGCTGTTTTGTCTTTTTCCAACCTTAGCATTGAAGTCCCCCATAATAATAGTGTAGTGGGTTTTCTGCTCATCTAGAAGACTCTCAATTTCGGTGTACATTTCTTCAACCTCTTCATCATCATGGCTCGATGTTGGTGCATAAATCATTATAATCTTTAGCTTGTATCTCTTAGAAATCTTGAGTATTAGTCTTGACACTCTTGGTGATGTACTTTTGAATTCCAAAATGTTGTTTTTAAAATCTTTATGGACCAGAAACCCAACTCCACCTTCACTCCTTTCACTGTTTCCATTGGTGTACAGCAGATTTCCACTTGATAAACTTATAAGTGATTCATTTCTTCTTCTTGTTTCAGCCAAACCAATGATATTCCAATTCACATTTTCTAATTCCTTTTCCAGCTCTAATATCCTGTCTTCACCGATGAGTGTTCTTACGTTATAACAGGCCAAGTTCAGTTTCCGTGCATGGCAGCCTGGTCGTACCCAGAGATTCTTAGCACCCTCTGCTTCCACTCTAATCCTCTCGCTGCCGTAAGAGGGAGAGTGAAAGCTGCTGGGGACTGAGGGCCATTTGTTTCGTCGTGCTTTCATATTGCTGGAGGGTTTGGTCTTTTCGGAAGTGAGTAATGACGTGTTATTCTTATGTGGGTATTTTGTGATACTAATATGTATGTGTCAAATCGGAATTCCCCACCCAGAGAGGAAAAATGCTAATAATTTTGCTATATTTTACAAATATTTATTTTCAATACACATCGTACAAATTACATCAACAAAATTAGCACTTCAAGGCAGAAACAAAGAAAAGCAGTTATTGCAACAAAACGGATTTATTACAATACTGTAATTGATATTTGCATATGTATTTGCCCTTTAATTCGATATTTTTGAACAGTTTTTCCCATCAGGCGTGTCGAGATATTTCCTGGACGGTGTACACAGAAAATCAAGTGTTTCACCATTAATTCTCTCCAACATATTAAAAGTCGTGTGTTTCTTTCACTTTGCCACGTGTTCTTCATCAAACTAAGGATTCTCTCTCTTTCTCAGTCTAAGTGTTACAATGTGATTGACCTTTTATGACATCATCGGTTAATTCAAATTAACCGATGATGTCATGAAAAGATGGTAAAAAGTCTATAAAAAGTTTAAAGCGCGACTTTTGCTGTCTCGCTTAACATAAAGAGTGGCGCGGGATTTCCATTTACAAACCAGAACGTTAGTTTAATTAACGTTGGTGTACCACCTTGATACACTGTGATGATACATACCTCTGTAAAACAGCCAGAAATGTATGTAATGTTATGTTTGTGCAGTATAAGGGCTGTTTAGTTGTACCTGGCCACTTTGTCACCACGAATTGTGATCACTTGGAAAGCCTGCTCAGTTTCAGGAACAATGACTGCTTTTTTGAATTGAGACGGGAATTTACCAGATTGAACGGAAAGATTGTAGATATACTTCAGTGGTGTTAGAATTGAGTTAAGGACCTTTTTCAGCAGAGCAGGAGATACTTCATCAAAGCCAGGGGCTCCCTTTTCTTTTAATTGATGTCCTGCTTCTAAAATCTCTTGATCTGAGAGCGGAGCGAGGAAAAAAGAGCTCCTCATTGAGTGCTTGACAGATTCTCTCGTTGCATTATCTCTAGAGTCAACTTCGTCTTTAAAAAGGTTATTCACGCTTGAGATAAAGTGATTACGGAATGCTGCGGCTTTTTCCTGGTCATCCGAAATGAGTTCTCACCTATATCTCCAACGTAGCTCTGTGATTTCGTTTTTCTTCCAGGTAGTAGCTTGTCCGAGACTGTCCACTTTTCCTTGCTTGTAATGACGCCTTTAAGTTGGGAACTATAATATTTCCTTTTCTCCGACCTAATACTGTCGGTGACTTTGTTTCTGTACGTTGTGTATTTGTTTTTATCCGCCTCCTTTCCTGTTTCTCTAGCAATTCTTGCAAGTTTGTCCCTTTTCTTTAGCATGTTACAAATTTTGTTTGACATAAATGGGCATAATTTCCATCTTGGCCTAGTGGTCTTTTTATTCCCTGGGATCCTGATGTATGACGCGCGTTTTTCGTAACTATTTAGGATATGCTCAAAGAAGAAGTTCGTCGCAATTTCAGCATCATCTGTAGCAGCCACTCCATCCCACGAAGACTGCTGGAGATCATAACAGAGCTGATTGAGAGAGCCTGGAGTCACAGATCTGTAAGTGTGCATGATCTCTTCCACAATTTCTTCATTTTCAATTACCATTGAGATGGGACGATGATCAGAAATGGTTGCATCCAGTACTGCATAGGTTAGTGAGCATTCCCCAATTGCGAAGTCAAGAAGGGAATTGTGGGACTCTCCCATGTTGGGGCTTGTTTTATTATTTGAAATGTGACACTGCTAATAGACTACCCATATTATAAAAAGTGGAGTTTTAAACCATTTTTTTAATATTCAGAATATTCTAAAAGATATATACTCGTAACTCGTATATATTGATTCTCCATTTAATAGTTGTTTAATGTGAGTACCACAACACCATAAGGCGTCACTCAGTGCCGTAACAATTGTGTACAGAGGGGCACTTGACGCATGCGCAGCAAAATCAGAGGGTGTAACGATGTATAAAAAAAAAAAAAAAAAAACCCCATAGCTAAAGAGACATTCTAAAATTAGGGAAGGGAGATGTGTATTTTTGTCTCGGAGCGAAAAAAATACATGCCGTTAGCTGTATGTATTCTAGGCTAGTTTGCAAGAACCAGCCTAGAATACACTCAGCTAACGGAAAATCCCGGAAAAGAAAAGAAATATGTGAAGTTTCCTGGAAATAAATAAATAAAATACCCATCTGTCTGAGTTCTACTCAATATTTTATAATAATTAACAAATCTGCTGTTAGGAACATGGCACCTGTAATTAAAGTAGGGGGAAAAATTCGTGTATATTAAACATTTCTGTTATATTAACATGAAAGGAATGCGTATCCGTTTACTAGGAAAGTTGTAAACTTTCCAAAAAGGAAGCTCATTTATCTTAGAAAGGGTTTCAAGTTATTCAGGTTTCAACAGCTCTTTCAACAACCTGATTCATTAGTAAAAGCACAGGAAAAACCCATTATAACGAGCCAACTTGAAACCCTTTGCCTAGACAGTAGCTTCTGAATATCCTCTAATTTGGTAAAAGGTCACTGAAAACAATTCATGAGCGCGATGCGTCATTCGCATAAATCCAAAAGTCCTCTATATATAAAACAGATTTAAAGACTTCTAATTAACAGTATTAGCTTCAAAATAAAACTAAAATGAAACGATATAATATAAAATAAAAGAATATGGATAAAATGTATGTAAAATTAAACTTCAGTAATATCTTTATTCTAAGAAATTGGAATCTAATATTGTTTGTAATAGGATTTATACGTGAGAATTTATACTTGCGCCTTCGGATTATTTCAGAAGTTTATTTACAATGCGTTCATGAAATACAGCACTAGATAGGCTAAACCCCAGGGGCTCACATCTGGTGAGTATGGGCTTTCTTAGAATAAAGATATTACTGAAGTTTAATTTTACATACATTTTATCCATATTCTTTTATTTTATATTATATCGTTTCATTTTAGTTTTATTTATTTTGAAGCTAATACTGTTAATTAGAAGTCTTTAAATCTTCTTATCTTCTTATCTTTATTCTAAGAAATTGGAATCTAATATTGTTTGTAATAGGATTTATACGTGAGAATTTATACTTGCGCCTTCGGATTATTTCAGAAGTTTATTTACAATGCGTTTGTAAGGACCCATCCTTACAATAATTTAATAAAGTTTTGTTAAATATTGGAAGAATTAATTGTAGTGTAAATAGTTAGTTTTCAGCTCAAATATCATGGGTTAGGAAACACTGGAATTCGAAGGTTATTCCAGACACTCCCAGTTAGTTATATCTCGGTTGTAAAGGATTCCTTAAGCGAGTAAGTAAAAGTATAATAGACCGAAACAAATCCCACTTAAGACAGGAGCATATACTCTATAGAAAGGGCACTGAGTGCGGGAGTGGCCCTCTTAAAAATTTCACAGTGCGACTCTAGCAGGTGTGGGCGAGGTAGTAATGGATGTGAATGTGAGGTCACAAAGAAGGCATGAAACTTGCTTAGTTGACCGGAACTTACGTTTATTTTTCTCGAAAGTGCCAGAAATTTCCAGACCAACGGAAGTTCGGACACAAAAGGATGGAAAAACACGCCCACGGAAATGAAAGGAGACGAATAAGAATCACGAAGGAAAGGATGTGGAAGTCAACGATTGGCCAGGAAGAAAGCGGAGGGATTTTTGAGAGAACAGAGAGAAGGGTCTGAAAAAAAAGATTGAGACTGGGGAGATTCGAGGGTTTGAGTTTTTGGGGTGATTCGGAAAGAGTCGTGGTCTAGTTTTGGGTGGTGGATGCAGTCCTGGGGTAGATGGAAGTAGTAGCGGGAGAATTGTGATAAGAACTCTAGGTAAGACTAGAGTAGGAAGGAATGTTCACTTGTAGATATTGAAGCAGTATGGAGGGAGAAAGGAGATATACACTCTGAGAATTCTACAGGTAAAGTTTAATCAAATGAGCTGTCGAGCGACTGGCCTACTCGGAAAGCACCTCAGTCCACGGAAAAAAATGCAGGCTAGGAAAGAATATAGGATCCTGAATTAAATCCAGCCGCGTAGTACCCGGTAGGGAAACATCAGAAAGATTACCGTGATCCCCGGATGGACGACCTCCCGCATTCTAGTCCACGCCTAAAGCAGATAGGAAAGTAAGACGAGCAAGGAGAAAAGCCCAGTAAATCACGTAAGTGTTAGGAAGTTGTCTGAGAATAAATGAACCTAAATTAGTAAGGGCAGGACTATAGGAGAATGCTATATAGTTAGGGAAGGATGTCTAAGTGATAAATATATATAAGTGTACTGTACTAATGTAATACATAAAGAAAGATAATCAGACTAGAGGGTAGCATAGGAGTAATGTAATTAAGGTGTAAGTAGTATATAATTGGAAGTGAAGTTCTGTATTAATGTTTGATAGAAAGAAATGACCTATTAAGTAATTAAGAATTGTTAGCGATTGGGTAAAGGTTTCCTAACTAGTGTAAAGTTAAAAGTTGAATTTGGAATTATTGTTAATGTTGATTTAAGGTGAATATATCTGATTGGAGTATGATTTGATTAAACAGGTAGGCTATTAAGGAGTTGTGGAATTAATTGATTGGAAGGGTACTATTTAATTTGGTTGATTAATGTTGACTGTTAACCTGGCTATAAGGAAATGTTTGATTGAATAAATGTACTTTCCTTACAATTTTGGAAAAACGAACTCTTAATGAATTTGTTAGCCAGCTCATTGGCTGATAGTTGGTTGTTCATTTATACGGACTGTTTAGGAGTAGAGAGAGAGGGATTGTGTGAGGTGAATACCATGACCCATCGAAGCCTATGTAGAACATGAAGAGACACAATGTTATAATATATAAGATTATGTATTAGAAATGGATAATTGTTGGTGAAATGATTGATTTGATATCACGATTATATACACATTTAAACGTTAGTATGATAACAAGTCTCCAACTAAATATTGTATTCAGATAAATGTTATTGCAAGTCTTCTTATATATGATATGTCAATAAACAATGTTATATTCTACATTCATGTGTGTGTGTCTGTCATTCCGAAACTCAGCCAGTCCAGTGGAAGAATACTTATTATAATTGGGGTCCCCGTGAGTCTGGGATTTTCTGAAATCAATCAAGTCAGGTGTAAAAGTGGGAAGGGTTTATAAGGGGATATATAAATATTTATCTATAATAAATAAATAAATATAATATAATACAAAAAAAAAGATACAATAAGATAACATCCTTTACCCACCCCCCCACACGTTCATGAAATACAGCACTAGATAGGCTAAACCCCAGGGGCTCACATCTGGTGAGTATGGGCTTGGCACACACCCAAGGTCCTGAGCTGGATATCATCATTCTTCTCTTTCTTGGTGATTCCCTTCTACTTCTCTCTCTCTCTCTCTCTCTCTCTCTCTCTCTCTCTCTCTCTCTCTCTCTCTCTCTCTCTCTCTCTCTCTCTCTCTCTCTCTCTCAGGGTAATTCAGAAAAATATTTTTGGCTGGTGCAGCCCTTGCACCATATGGTTAATAATAATAATAATAACGCGGACGGTTTATTTATTTCAGGTCGAAGTCTGAAACTCGTTGTCTGCATTAAAGTTAAACACATTTTATAATAAATACACTGCCTAGCCACTTTATTAGGATAAAGGCGTTAATGGGATAATTAGGTTAATAGCGTGTTGGCTCCAATCATTGCTCGGACACAACGAGGCTTGGAATTAATATTACAGTGTATTGAAAAGCGACAATAATTACGGTTTTGAAAAGCGACAATAGGAATATTAGACTATTTATGTTATAAAACTGTCCTCATTTCCTGGACTGTCATTGGAAAAGGATTGCGCTGACGAACATGGCTTTATTAAAAGTGTTTGAGAAAACTATCTTATCAGCACTGATCGAACAATGCTTCTCTCATAGACCCAAACATCTGCATACCGTGATCCCCAAAAGATCTACATATACAAACTTACTAGACAACCTGTTTAAAATTCAAACTGCTCTCAACAGTAAATCCCAGCTGGACGTCATCTTCCTTGATATTTCATCTGCTTATGATAAGCTCTCGATTCCCGCTCTCATCTACATCCTGGAAAAATACTTTGGCATTACAGGAAGCCTGCTAAAAGCCATCAACCTCAACCTTACGCCAAGACAACTCATCATCAGCCATAAATCCTTCAAACAGGAGCGTGTTATAACGCGGGAAGTACCGCAGGGAGGTGTCCTGTCCAGTTTATGGTTCGCCGCGGCCCTTGAACCTTTTCTCGCAAGGTACTCTGATTTCTCATCATATGCAGATGACCTCAAATTATATATAGAATCAAATGACCCTGAACAAACCCACCTGATAAATCAGCGAGCCGCCGTCCTGATCAACAGCCTTGTAACCTATCTACTGCAGATAGGTCTGGAGCCAGTGGCGGATTCAGCATTTGAGGGGCCCCCAGGCGTAATTCAATTTTGAGGCCCCCCTCTAAATATTTTCGGTACCACTACAGTGTGCATTCTACGCGCACGTTTTTGCTATAGCATGAGCTCCAGATTTGGTGTTGCGATTTTAATCATTTTGGTTGCGCAATTCTTTCATACATATTTTAACTAATGTTTAAATGAAAAAATGGCACAACTAAACATTAATGATAATACGTAGTCTACTTCAGATTCACTTAGTTCGCATAGATATTTCATATAATATGTAGGGATATTCGCATAAGAGTTTACTAACTTATCATATTAAATTATAGTTTTATTCAGTAACGATAATGACGATGAGTGTAAAAATTAAAAATGAAAGAATTTTATTTATTTTTTTGAGACCTGAGATTTGAGGCCCCCTCTATTTAAGATGCCCCAGGCGCACACCTCGTGCGCCTGTGCGGAAATCCGTCACTGTCTGGACTAAACATATCTAAATCAGCCCAAATCACATTTACAAAAAAGAGAATAAAAAATGACATCACAGCCTATCACAACGGAGTGCAGATAAGGAAAGTGAAGTCTCTAGGCTTGACTTGGGACGAGGGCCTCACTTTTCAAAACCATTTTTCGACCTTGAAAACTAAGGCTTTTTCAGCGATGTGGGCAATTCGACAAGAGCTGACGGGTTACTCCACGTCAATGTAGTCGGAGGATACGTCCAGCGGTGCCTACAATCAATCGCACTATATGCATCACCAATCTGGTCTTCTGCACCGACCTCGTACATAAACAGATTCCTGGCAGTCGAGTACTGGGTAATGCGATGGATGAACAGCGTCACGGGCAGCGCATTCACCATCTCCAGGGCTGTTTTATATGCCAACTTAAATATCACTCCCTGGAGAGTTCACATTTCATCCAGGAATATTCTTCTTCTGTCTCAAATGCTAACTGGTGTGATTGACGCCCCCAGTCTTCACTGAGTTATCGCTACTCCACGTGCTGGACGCAGTAATGACAATCCATACTTACCGTTGCATTATACACAATCCAACCTGTGCTGTCTGAAGAACTTCTTTCCGAACAACGCAGTCCCCCTTTTCAATACATTGGCAATAGATCCTGTGAAATACTGTGAAGGCAAGCAGTACAGAGTGAAGAGCCTCTCTGGAGCTTACAGCTTGCTTGAATTATAGAAGTATAAAGAAGAAGCTTGAATAGGAAGGAATGACCAAAATATAAAATAGCTGTTGGATATCTACTTTTAAATGGTACTGTGAATAATTTCCTCTTCTAAAGTTGTCGATAATTACATTCTGTAAATAATAGTGTAAATGATTCGCACTTCTGTAAATATTGTAAACATGATTTGTAAATATTGCATTGTAAAAATTGCCACTCTTGCATTTTTGTACACCCTTCTAGCCGGTTGGCTGTGTAAAAGGGGTAAAAGCAATCACTTGCTACTAATAAACTGATTTAATAATAATAATAATAGTTCATCCAACAGAAGATACTCGATGCGATTGAAATCTAGGGAGTGGCTGGCAAAGGCAGATGCTTGAAGTCTTCGTGTACTAGAACTACTTTTTCATACACGTGGTAGGGTATATGGCTACATAGTGATCTTACACGTAACCCTGTCCATAGGGAAAAACACGCAATATTGCCCGGTGTGCTTCATCCGCAGTACTGTTCAGATGTGCTCTGGCATTCTCTGCAGCAACACCTGTTAAACGCGCACCTCTGGTAACCTGTGAGATATCCTTTCCGTTCCCCATTGCCGATTAACTGATTTAAGGCAAGTGGAATCACAAGGCTTTATAGCGCTTCCATGCTTTACACAACATGTGATCTCTTTTACTTATACATGTATGTTTATATATAATAAAGTGGCCAGGTGGTGCATCTTCCCATACCTATTAAAAATAATAGTTTTCTGAAACTATCTTAACGCAGCAAGTGCTACATGCATAGTTTCCTCATTTGTTAAGATTACTGCTTAATTATGTCGTTTAAAGCAGTGTTTTTCAGTATTGGTCACGAAATTTTTCATAAAGGCAAAAATAAGATAAAATATAATATACAATAATAGACAACTACTTTCCCCCCCCTTCAGATACGAAAAACTGGGAAGTCAAAACTTTTTTTTTTGACTCGTTAAGTGGTTCCGTACACACACACACACACACACACACCACTTTGCACTGGACCTCCTGATTTTTCACGAGGATATTCTCCTAGAATATAAAACAAAAAGAGCTAAGAAGAATTTTGGATTTAAAGAATCCTTATCGAATTATACGAGGTGATCATAAAGTTAGGGGACTTGTCTTGAAATTGGAGCGTCGTAACGACTTGTGGCTTATCGCAAGACATTCAGTAACTGATATAGTAACGCATGAATCACTCGTTTATCTGCAGTCAGTCTGAATTTCGTTGAATAGAAAGGATTTTAAATTGGGTGATTTTACTGAGAAGCGAATTTGCATCGAATTTCATTTCAAATTAGGGAAAAACGACAGAAACCCACGAAATGTTAAAAAGATGATTATTGCTCTGGCCGCCTTCAACTTCAAAAACCAACGATTCAGTTTTTCGTGTTATCATCATCATCATCATCATCGTGAATTTGGTCCGGCTTAAGTCTTTTAAGACCTGTTCCGTTGTAGCTCTTGGAGGTGGTCTTGATCTCGCCATCATTGTCTTGGTCGACCCACATCTCTTTTGCCTGTAGGTTTGTAGTTAAAGGCTAATTTTGGGATCCGGTCCGGGTTCATTCTTTCTACGTGGCTGATCCATTTTTTCTGATACCGTTTTATGTCATTTACTATGTTATCTACTTTTAATTTCTCGCGGATATCTAAATTTCTTTTTGTGGTCTAGTCTTGTAAAGCCTAATAATGGTCTTAAAAATCTCATTTGTGCTGCTTCTAGTTTGTGTGCATCTTTCTTATTTATGACCCAAATCTCACAGCTGTAGAAGAGGGCTGATTTTGAAGTGATAAGTTGTGCAGTCGCAATTTTGTTTCAGCTGTCATTTGTTTTCCGAAGTGGCGTTTAATCGTTCCATTCATTTTATTATATTTTTATAGGTTAGTGTGGATGTCTTTCCCTTCATTTGATATTAAATTTCCCAAATAGGTGAAGTCAGATATTTGTTCTATTATTTTGTCATCAATAACAATTTTGACTCTTTGTATGTTTTTTTCCACATAATCCCACTGATTTTGTTTTTGAGGTGGAGATTTTCATCTCGTACTTTTTACCTATTTTTATTCAGTTCATTTGCTGCTATTTGTAGTTCATCTTCGGATTTTGCAATTATTACTTGATCAATCAGCATATAATATAATTTGGATTTTATTCCTGTTGTTCAACTGTATTCCGTTGTTAATTGTTTGTTTCCATTCTTTAAGAATTTTATTGATGTAGATATTAAATAAATTTGGTGATAGTCCACAACCTTGTTTAACTCCTTTATTGGTGTTAATTGGGTTTGTTTGTTTGTTATTTGGAGCATTAGCAACTAAGGCCATATTGCTTGGGGATATGCGGTGGTCATTCCCGACCTTTCCACATCCTCTGTATTTGGTAGTGACGGGCTCGAACCCCGGTCTAATCAAGAAGCGTGTGCTACGCACTGCTGCTCCTTCCCACCTGGCTACGGAGGCGCCAGGTGTTAATTGGGTCTGAGAGTTGACCATTAAAATATTTTATGCAGACTTTTGAGTTTATAGGCTTTGCATCGCTTTCCGGAGTTGGGTTGGGATATTTTCTTCAAGTAGAATCTGTCAAAGTTTTTCCCGGTTTACATTGCCATACGCTTTTTCATAATCAATAAACAGTAGAAATGTTGGTAGATTGAATTCTCTTCTTTTCTCCAAAATTTGTTGTAATGAGAAAATGCCTTCTATTGTGCTTCTCCCTTTTCTGAACCACATTGTTCTTCTTCTAAGAATTGTTCACTGTATTTATTAAGCTTATTCTTTAGTATATTAGAGTATAGCTTTGAAGCAGTTGATAGCAGTGTTATCCCTCTGTAGTTGTTATGGTTATTTCTGGAGCCTTTTTTTGTGTAAATTGATTACTATTCCTGTTTCCCAATCTTTGGGTATCTGTTGCTTATGCCATATGATGTTAATAATAATAACAAAACTTTATTATTATTATTAGCCATATGGTGCAAGGAAGCCTGAGGCTTATGCTGTACCAGCCAAAAAAAAAAAAAAAAATTCCCGCGTTAAGCTAAGAGAGAGAGAGAGAGAGAGAGAGAGAGAGAGAGAGAGAGAGAGAGAGAAGTAGAAGGGAATCACCAAGAAAGCGAAGAATGATGATATCCAGCTCAGGACCCTGGGTTTGCCAAGTCCATACTCACCAGATTTGAGCCACATGATCTGATTAGAAACTGTCGACGTTTCACCATCCACGAAAGTAAAACTGATATTTCTTATGGGAGATGTCAGCTAATTTTACACAATTTGGGAATGCGACGCATTTCAGCCAAGGTTATGCTTGATATCCTCACTCATGAGTTACGCCGCTGTAGCAGAGTGGTTCAGGCCCGATGGTACGTAAGTACACATGCTTTGAGCGACCATAGTTGAGTGACTATTAAATGCGGTGCTGTTTCTTGTATTCTCTCTATCTTGTGAATCTGTGTGGTCGTCCGGGAGTATAAACAGAAAATTTATTTTATTTTATTATTATTATTTATTATTATTTTTTCACAGAAAGTGGCGAGTTCTCGCATGTCAGGATCTTCCTCAACGTGCTGCTGCTAATCTAAACTTTGTTTCATCATTAGTGACAGATTGTGTGTGTATGGCTCTGACACGAAAACAAAGGCCGGGCATCTCAAGGGAAGACTCCGTATTCACCAAAGCATAGAAAAAACAACCAAGACAACCTCGATTAAGTGCGAAGATTGGGCTTATCATATTTTTTGAATCTGCAGGACATTTTTCATTATGAATTCGTCTCGCATGGCCAAACAATAAACCAAGGATCCTACAAAATAGTTCCACGGCAATTGCGCGATGCTGAAAATGATCTCAAAAATGGGGTTCGGGGAGCTGACGCTTACACCTTGACAACACCCTGCGCATTCGGCGCTTTCCATTCAAGAATTTCTTAAACATCCACACATCACTCTGGTCCCCCATCCACCATACTTTCAAGAACTATTAGCACCAAATTAAGTCGATCAGGAATACTTTCAGAAGCGGTGGAATAGGTGTCAGAGTGTCCAGGAAAATGCTTCAAAGGAGATCCACTTAAATGGCTGGTAGGCTTAATCATTTCCGAAATATTAGTTCAGTCCCCGAACTTACTGATCACACCTCGTATGTCCTCGAACTTTGGCGATGCTATTTCCATTATATGAATGAACCAATATTGTTGAGTGCAAATACGGTGTCCATACTACTAAATTAGATCATTTTCCCCCGTTGTTCGACATTCTAAGCCGCATTATCGCTGCTTTTGTCCAGCAGTTCTCCAGAACAATTTAGAAGAATTTGAGTAACCCTTGCAACACTCTGAAGCATAATTCACACTGGGTCGGTCAGTTGGAATATCTGTTAAGGCATCACAATCCAAATAGAATATTTTGAATTACCGCTTGATACAAGCATTTTCGTATGTCGTGGTATACCAGAGTATACCACGAAATACGACATTCTTTCATACATCTCAGCATTTCACTAAGATGTATGAAAGAACATCTTAATGAAATACTGATCTTCAGTTTTGAATCACTGTGTATATCAAACTGCAAAGATATCATCAGTGATATATGATATGGAATATGGCATTCCCGATAACCTACGAATGCCAAATTCTATTTGATATATTACTGCGAAAGAAAAAAAAAAGAAAAATAAACTGACTTTAAATTCACCTTATATATATTTAAAACCACTCTTTTAAAATTTTCGATTTTAGCAGAATCTGAAAAAATAATACTAAAATCTGGATCATATTAATGTGCTTTTAAAGTTTTTAAACACTTATTTTCCAACGAAAAGGGTTAAACAAACCAATGTTGTATCCAAGCGTGATGTATTTTACGATCACGGTTAAACAGAACCTTTTTCTTTATGAACACACGTGGAAAACTAAATTGCAACACACTCAGTTCAAGGTGCAGATTGTGTTGCAACCATTCATACGTAATTCTTCTTAATAATAGGGAAATGTCACGAGAAATAAGAAAGGAAAAAAAGTTTTTTTACCTGGAATACTCATATTATGATGTCTGGATTTTTATTATAAACAGCAACAACAAATACACTTTCTTTTAAAAAATGTATTGAATAACATGAATTAATTTATTATTAGAATTATTTTGTTTTCTTTTAATTTTTTTAATGAGAGCTCCTTTCAGTAAATTTTTAACTCCAAATTATGCACTTCAGAATATTGTGACTGCGGGCATAGAGACTTGCTTTCCAACAACTAAACAGAACATTCGCTAAAAGATATTTATAACGGATAAAAGGAAAGTGTCATATTAGGGTCACCTGATAACTAACTCATCTGCCTATGTGTGCTATTTCCATAAATTCCGTGTGTTCTCTAGTCGATTTGTTTTGCTGGACGAAAAACCCGAGTTTCGGGGATTAAAAACCTTGCTATTCATACATGAGACCGACTAACTCAGTCCACGCAGTGAATATGGCCCATAAAAGTTTCTCGAGTCATTGACGGGGTTCGAAATTGGGCCTTTTTCACCCGGTGTGGGGAGGGCGGGGATTATAACCGTGTGCTACTACGGGAACAATTTATAGCTCATAGTCTAATTTGTTTCAGCTTCAGTCTTTAATGTATAAAATAGATTTGCACTTTTTTTTATTGTTGTTTATTATTCTACGCAACTTTTTGAAGCTAAGTGGTCACTGGAAATGACTGCCTGTTAGTTATTGATTTAAAACGTTAATACCATGGCTCAGCCTTGTCGGAACTGGGTTGCACGGTTCTTCCCCATATGTAGTGACGCCTCACTCTTAAGTTGCATTGGAGGAAAAAGAAACAACCAACCAATTAAAAGTTTGAATAAAATATTTAATTATTTGTTTTATTTATTTAATTAGGCGATGGGTTTACCCCTGAATAGCCAGAAGGCCACAGAATAATCGTAACGTATAATATATAATAGAACGATGAAGTCCTACACAGAATATAAATGAATACAGGAATCCCTCGATAATCGCGGGATTAGGGGAATACCGAATAAATATGCCAATGAAATATATGACACAGTAAACTTCATTTTAATGTTAATATTAATATTAAAATGGCTAAATGCTGCACGGATTTGTCTGCATCTTCCAAAAAAAAAAAAAAAATAATAATAATAATAATAAATAAATAAAGTCTCTATCGCTTATATCTTCCTTATCACAAAAAAAAAAAAAGAAAAAAAGTAGCTATCCAATTCTGCTTTGAACTTTACCAAACTATCAACCTCGACCACTGTGACAGGCAAATCGTTCCTATAATCAAACGACACGCTCCCCGAAAGTAAACTTCATGAGATCCCACCTATTTCTCCCCAAAAGTTTGTATTTGTGTCCTCTACCTCTTCTCTCTGTTGCCAGTGAAAGTATACCACCCTCGTTCATTTTACTAATTCCCTTCAGGGCCTTATACGCTTCTATCAGGCCCTCCCTACTTCCCAAGATGTCTAGTTGGCAAGGTTTGCACCTTCTAAGCCGTTCGTTAAATGGACCTCGATTAGCACCTCTCACCAATCTGATTACCCTTCTTTGAACCCTTTCTAGAAGTTTTATGTCTTTCTTCAAGTGACCACAATATTTTAAATGCAATCTCGATATCTTAAATAATAGAACAATGGTATTGTTTTCCCTGCTTTCGAAAATTCTATATATACCAGACAGGACCTCATGTGCCTTCCCAGCAGCTTCATTACACTGCATGGAAAATTTCATATTTGAATCGTAACCCCTAAGTCTTTTTCTTCTTAAACCGCTTTTAAATTTGTATAACCACCTCTCCTAGGTTATACAAAACATTTAGAAGAACTAACCATTTAGATTTAGAAGCACTAACCATCCATTTTTCAGATCATTTGTTCAACTGATATAAGTCATTTTGAAGCATAATGGCCTAGTTCTGATCCTTAACCATCCTTTCACCTTTAAATCATTAGATTTGATTTTATTTGATTTGATTTTCTATTTATACACCATGAAAACGATGATGACATTGACAATATAATAAGAAAACATTTTACAAAAGATGACGTAAGAAGATATACACAAATGCTCACAAAATATCTGCTGTTCCTCTAGGTCGCTTCTTCCTTTGATACTGCTAGCACACGTTTCTTCTCGCATTTCTCAAATCAGTCGAAAAAATGTCCGAAGTAAATGTGAATGTTAGTCAAAATCTAAAATTTCTAAAACGAAGATCTAGAGATGCACGCTCACGATATGTCCACGCGCAGACAGCATATATAATACTAACTTACTGACGTCGTTGAGTATGTAGACTTCCGTGGTTCCCCAATGTATGTTCCGGCATCTTGCTCTGCCGCGACCCTCTTCACGTATGCTGCGAATATAGTGGATTTAGATCTTTTTAAATCCAAGTGTGACAGAAGTTTGGTAACCACTGGTGTAGAGCGCAAACAAGCCATCTCCATCTGCACTACTCACCAGACTCGCCCTCAATGAACGGGTGACAGGAGAAATAATTGTCGTATTCTTTTTGTTTAAAGACTGGGCTGAACCTATAGTAAATAAACTAAACTAAACTAAAATAAAATAAAATAAACGCGGATTGAATAAATTTGATTTATAAATATAAAACAAAGTTATTTTAAATCCGTAGTTAGTAAACCCGAGGCTGGAGAGGGATTACTGTGTTTATACAATCAAAATAAAAGTTCAAGATTTAAAAATAAGATTCAAAGATAAAATCATATAAAGATAAAATTACTATTAAATTGCGTGTCGCATGTTTTTTGTTTATATAATGTCTATGAAAAAGAAAGCAGAAATCCATCACAGTACGAATAATCTTTTTCAGGGGTTCGTATAAGTGGGAAAAAAAAAAAAAATACACTCAACAATGTAAAATATGACATATTGAAGTGGATATACATATAATAAAATATTAAAGAGCTGGAGACTCTTCGGCAAATGAAGTAGAGGAAGACCAGGAAGAAGATAAAAAGATGATCCATCCGACAAGCAGTGTGATTAATCGGAAAAGAAGACATAAGTGATACAAAATATTAATACAAATTCACATCAACGTAACAATAGAAAAATGATAAAGTAGTACATGAAAAGCAACAATTATTTACTGAGAGTTAGAAAGAAGTAATATAAATCAGTGGCGTATCCAGGTATCATCGTAAGCCGGGGCATGGCAACCAGGCTTTTGAGGTTTTTTTTTTTTTTTTTCAGAACGCCTCCTGCGTTCTTTTTCTGTAATTTAAAAATTTTGGTTAAGGAGGGGCATATGTCCCCTCTGTCCATCCCTGAATACGCCCCTGATATAAATCAAGATATAATAAAACTAATTAGGATACACACAAAGAATTTATATAAGAAAGAAGAAATTAAGAAAACATTGGACCATATTGCATGAGCATTATTCTCTCGCTCGAATCCGTCAGGGTCGTCTGAGCTTCCTGGACGAAGTCCAAGTTAAGAAAAAAAAAATCTTTTTTACATGCTGCCAGTCTTCTGGGCTGCCACAGTTACAGAGGGGAGAATCAAACAAGTTACACATAGGAAGTTTAGCGCGAAGGGAACCATAGCCAGTTAGAAGAAAAAGAGTATGGAAACTGGACTGAACCATTTTAGAAAGAGTTATATCTAACAGTCAGAGAATGGCATGTTTAAGATAATAGCAAGCCCTCGATAAGCGATTTGGAGGTCCAGAGGTAGGCAACCATTTAAAACCTGTGGCGCAGCTGTCGAGACAGCGCGACAGGAACGATTCATCATTAAGAGCATACGTCTTTGGATAGAAGAGATAGCAACATTCTTAGTATACCAAAACCAGGCGCCAGCACCATAGGTATAAATCGGAACAAACATCACTTTGTACAAAAGACGAGGGGTAAGTTGATTGATATCCTAGGATTGCACCCACAGACGAACAAGAATAGAAGTATACTTGATCATTTTATCATGAAGGCGCAAGACATGTTTCCGGAAGTTTAACCCAAAAATTTATGAATCACCAATTGGAAGAGAGAGAGAACGAGAGAGAGAGAGAGAGAGAGAGAGAGAGAGAGAGAGAGAGAGAGAGAGAGAGAGAGAGAGAACTAGGCGCAACACTATTAATTAAAAGACGAATATTAAAATAATCTGTAAAATGTGTTTTTTATAAATTTTATTGTGATCTAATATAAACATTAATTTTTAAGTTCTAATTGAAATATCCGCGGGCCGGATAAAATTCTTTCGCGAGCCGGATCCGGCCCGCGAAAGATTTTGGTATCGGGACCACTGCCCTAGAGGATTGATTTTAGCTTTGGTAATCTCAAAGCACTTAAAGAAGTTAAGTGCATCTTCTCAACAATTTGCGATGATGCTATTAGCTTCGCTCCTAGAAAAATTAATATTTTCTTACACATTGATTGCATTGCTAAAAAGCAGTTTATCAGTTACATTCAAGCTTCTTTTCCTTGTTAAACAACTCTGAAATATTCATTTGTTTAACACAAACTTTGATCATGTGATGTTTATCACTCACGAGCTACACCTCTCTTATAGCGTCAGTGACACGCCTCCTTTGTTAGCTCATCGAGATCCTTTTTTTTTTTTTAATGAAGAGCCTAGTTATTTCAAATACAATTCATTTAAAGGAAAAATCTGAGAGTTAATATTCCAATAATAACTGCTCATGTATTTCACAGTTAACTAAAACTGGATGAAATGCAACAGAACTTGCTGTACTTTGATAACTCGTCCTGCCAGGAAGTACTGGACTTCGTGTTATTTAAAAACTAGAATTTTCTAGAATAAGATTAATTAACTTTTATTCTAGTGTACAGTGCGAACAAAAAATATAAAATGCCAATAAAACAATTTAAATTTATATGATGTGCAAACATAACGAACAGCAAATTGGTTGATACGTTTTACCAGTACAGTACATGTAGAATTAAATAAAATAGGAGACGTTAAAGAGAGCATCTGACGTGACTACGACCAACACTGGCTCACTGGTCCTGATTTTTGGTTTTAATATATATACACTCCCGTCGTAAAGTTTGGAATCATATTTTATTTTCTTAAATTTTTATTAAAGGGACCAACTTATTTACCAATTTTTATTAAAATATTTTCTATTATGTATAAAAAAAAACTGAAATAATATTTAAGAAATATCTAGAATATTCGAAAATATTCCAGAAAGGTGTAAAAGATTCCTGAACGTGGAAAAACATTGTAGATGATTCCTTAAAGTGGTAGAACGTTTCAGATGAATCTAGAATAGTCTAGAATATGAGAGTACTGTTTCAATGATATAAAAGAATGTAGATGATTCTAGAGCGTTTTTCAATAATGTAAACTGAGGAGTAAGAGCTGGAACTTATAAAATCAAAACATCTGTCATTTCGAAATAGTGTTTGGTGAAAGCTTTGTGTTTTTCGTGATAAACATGGCAAGAAATAAGGAACTGAGTATTGAAAAAAAAGAGGTGCTATTATAACTCTGTATAAAGAAAGTTATTCCATGAGAAGTACTGGCAAAAAAACTAGGTATTTCATTTAAAAAAATGTAGAAACTACCATTCAACTATTCAAGGAGACTAACAGTTTAAATGACAAACCACGATGAGGACAACTGCACGTAAATAAAGATTTTTTTCGTCTCTCTCTCTCTCACGATAAGACAAACACTGATTTCTAAACACAATCGACGACTTACTACACCTGAATCCGGACTGAGTTCAATCTTAACAGAGAAACTGTCGTGTCTAAACCCACTGTAAAACTTAGTTAAACAAGCAGGACTTTATGGTCGTATAAGGTTCGAAAACTCTTATTAAAACCGGAAAATTGAAAGGAACGGTTGGTTTGGGTTAAGAGACATCAACATTCGATAACTGAAGATGAAAAAATGTGCTGTGGACAGATGAATTCAAATTTCAAATTTTTGGATCCAAGCGTAGAGTTTATGCGAGACGATCAACAGAAATAAAAACACGGTAGTGGTTCCATTATCATCTGGAGTTGCTTTTTTGTGGGATGGGTGACATCATCAGAATTGAAGTAATTTTAAGAAAGGAAGGCTATTAAAAACATTGTTGAGCATAATGCAGTATCTTCTGGACTTCTACTCGGGTAGCACAGTTGTTAGGATCGCCGTCCTCTCCACACTGGGTGGAAAACACTTGATATCGAATCCCGTCGGTGACGGGAGGAATTTTTATGGGTCTTTTTTCACAATGTGACCGAGTTAGTCGGTCTCAGGCGAGGGTAGCATGGTGTTTTCTCCTGGAAACTCGCGTTTTTTGTCCAGCAAACAGAAAATCGACCTCAGAACACACGCAATTTACAGACAATATACACGGAGCAACATGACCTTAGTCGTCGATGCTCCTAAAACCCAAAACAACAACATTATACTTTGTTGAAGATATTTTATATTATAACAAGTCTATGACTTGAAGCACAGCTCTAAGGCTGTGCAAGAACTTTATAGCAACCAAACAACAAGAAGGGTTGTTAGAAATTATTGTGTGGCCACCTAATTCGCCTAACTTAAACGTAATATAACTTTTATGAGATCATCTAGTAGTAGTAGGGTTTTAGGAGCATAATCGACTACGGTTATATTGCTCCGTATATAATGTCTGAAAATTACTGTGTTTTGTGATCAATTTTCTGTTTGCTGGATGAAAAACCAGAGTTCCATGGGGAAAATCCATGCTACTCTTGCCCGAGACCACGTTGTGAAAAAGGCCCATAAAAATTCCTCACGTCATCGATGGGTCTCGAACTCAGGTCTTTTCCACCCGATGTGGGGAAGACGGCAGTTCTACCAACTGTGCTACCCACGATGGTAGATTCTAGATCGTTAAGTCCGTGAATTAATTATTATTATATTAGGGTCACCCGTAATTCATTACATAAACTCACATTTGTGTCTGTAAATTGCGTGTGTCCTCTGGTCGATTTGCCTATTTTGCTGAACGAACAAACCCCAGTTTCTGCGGAAAAAACCTTGCTATCTACGCCTGAGACCGACTAACGGAGTGAAAAAAAACTTACTAAACTTACTCGTGTCATCGACGGGATTCGAACCCGGGAATTTTCATCCGGTGTGGGGAGAACGATAACGATACCACTGTACTACCGCGCAGCCTATGAAATCCGTGAAGTCTGCCCATCTTCACAAAATTTATGGGAAACCTTGCAGATCGTTTAGAGCAGGCTTGTCCAACCCGCGGCCCGCATTCGGCCCAGGACGGCTATGAATGCGGCCTAACAAAAAATTGTAAACTTACAAACTTTATGAGATTGCGACTAAAAATACCATTAATAATACTACAAATACAATTTTAACATGCTATTAATTTATAAGCGATGAATTTTTGAATTTAACACGTTCTTTGGCAATGAGAGATTCATAAAATTATTCTCAAATAATTGTACTTATTCAAAATTGCCGCCCATGCGAGTAGTTACTTCTCGACATAATAAATGTGCGCTAGCGCTCTTGCTTCCTACTTTTTACCACGCAATAGATGTCTCTCTACGTGCGCCATGGGTACTCTGATACGACTTTTCAATGTGCAATTGTAAACAATCGAGTTGACACCGAAGAAAGGTGCAGACGTTACGTGTGTTTGTGGCGATTTGGCGAGTAAAACGCAGTGATTATTGATAATATTTCTTCCTACCTACCTTTGTAAACGACAGACATTTTTGGTTATTTAGAAGACAGGTAAGTATTTTTATTTGATTATTAAACCTTGCTTTCTAATTTTCAATCTATTTTTTTTTTTAATTCCAGCATGGCTTCCACAGCGTCTCAAAAGAAAACCGAACCAAAAAAAAAAACAGAAAAATTACAGAAGGATGATTGTTCAACGAAAAGTGGACAGATGACTACATTTTTGTCGAGGCAAATAGGCAATCTGCTTAATTTGTAGGGAATTTGTGCCAGTTTTCAAAGACTACAATTTGAAAAGGCATTACACGCAAAAACATGCTGCGAAATTTAGTGCGTATCAAGGAATGTGTCGTAAAGACAAAACAGCGGAACTGAAAAAAAAGTCTTATCATCTCAACAGTTTTTTTTTTTTTAAATAACAACTCAAACGGATTCTATTGTAAAAACTAGTTATGTGGTTGCAAACCTGATAACAAAAAAATCAAAACCGTATGCCGATGATGAGTTTATTAAGCAATGTATGGAAAGCGTGGCAGATATAATTTGCCCTGATAAAAAAGGGGATTTTTTTAAAATCAGTTTGTCTCAACAGACTATAGCCAGGCGAATTGATGAAATAGGAAAATCTATCAAAAAAGGTTTGGAGGTAGAGCTGCTAATTTTAAATTTTATGCTTTGGCGATAGACGAAAGTATTGGTGCTACTAATACAGTTCAATTGGAAATTTTTATTAGAGGTATTGATGACGAATATAATATCACTGAAGAAATGGCTTCTTTAGTGCCATTAAAAGACACAATTAAATCAAGAGATTTATACGAAGCAGTGAAAAATACGTTAAAGCGATTTTCGTTGTCCATTGTGAACATATCTGGTATAGCTACTGATGGTGCCCCGGCGATGATAGTTAAAAGAAATGGACTTGTAAAATTAATAGAAGACGATGCAATTGCCTCCCAAAATTTACGTATGATGAAATATCATTGCATAGTACACCAAGAAAATTTATGCGCAAAAGCTTTAAAGATGGATTAACGTCATGCAGATTGTCATCAAGGCTGTAAATTTCATAAGTGCCATGGGATTGAATCATCGCCAATTCCAGGAATTCCTGAAATTTATGGATGCTGACTATGGGGACATCATTTACTTTTCGGAAGTAAGATGATTAAGTCGAGGTAAAATGTTGAAAAAATTTTGTGATTTGCGAAATGAAATCAAGTCGTTTATGGAATCAAAAACAAAATTTGTGCCAGAACTTTGTTGGGGGTCACGGCAACAAATGTTGGGGTTTTATATGGGAAATAGATATGGGGGTAGATGGATAGATGATCCGGCAACCATTTATTGGGGTGTGAAGAAGAAATAGCGTCTTCTATTGCGAGGAGCTGTGACTGCTATAAAGGCTTATTATTAAGTTGCATCTACATAATTAAGTTTTTCTCCTTAATCAATAACCTCCCCCCAACATAGTTATGGCTTTATCTGTGTGCCTTGTGGCTTTGTTTAGGACCAGGTTTCGTATACCCTGAACATAACAGATGAGATGGATAATCCATTTTTCTATTATATCGCGGTTTGAACCTGTTTTGCGTTGTGTACTAAAGAAGATTTAATTAATTATTATTATTAATTATTATTTTTTTCTTCCCTAGCGCAATAGTTTTAATTGAACTTAATCAACCCCATGTGATTACTGATGTGATCTGAGGACAGCAACGAGGCAGTATTGGTAACAAAACAATCATTTATTACTAATACATGTATATATAAACATATTACAAAAGAAAAATACACATATATACCTCACTCTCGCTCTCATAGCATTCATCTTCTTATTAAAATTAAAAGTTATTACAACTTCATTTACATCTTTTTAGTATTATACTGCTTTAACATTTCCATGATTCCTTATAGTTACATTCCTCTTACAAGGGCCATGCATTTAACACAACAATCTATAATATCCATAAAACATATATATATTTGGCTATTTGCCTTGTTAAATATCAATTGGATACCAACATCTCTTTCACCCTTTGCTCCTCTGTTTAACTTTAAAACAGTTAATATTCCAGACATTTTAATATTTTAAACACTTAATATTTTATGAACGTTTAACATTTAAGACATTTAATATTTTAAGTACATACATTGGATTATCAAAGCTTTATGTTAACCAGTTGATATTCAGCGTACCTATACTACTGTACCGCGACATATAATACAACTCATGTGTAACATACATAAAACATAGAAAGAAATCAACTTAGAAAGGAATCATCTTTTAAAACTGCGTCACCGTAATATTCCATTTAAACAATCTCTCGTTCTCATACATACATGATGAAACATTTCAGCTTACCGTTCTCCTGTATCATTTCCCTTGCTTCATTCGAGATTCCTCCTTCTCAGGGCGTTTCCCTCTGCTTGATTCTGCTGCTGGAAAATTCTTGATTCCTTCAATGCGATTTTGCACTGGCACAATTTTTACTAGATAACGTTTTTCACTATAACCAAAAGTCGCGACTCTTTTAATCTTCTAAGTCAAACTATTTTTCAATTGTTCTCTCTTGACTCTTTCTATACTTCTTACCAATACTATACTATCTGTTTCTAACTTAACAACCACAACTCAACAACTCCAACTAATACTCATCTTCCTTTTGTCTCTCTCTCCTTTTGCTTTTATATCAGGGTCAAATATCTTTTGTGTATCTTTCCATCGCTTGTCTCATTGGATGCTCTAGTTCCAAGGCCAAAATCTTAGGTGGTCCAAGTATCATGTCACGGTCAAAAAATCTGTTGACTCTTCTTCTAGACCACTTAACGAGCAACAAACCCTAGGTACGTCATGATTTTCTCAGTTGCTAAGAAGGCGTTGCCGACGCTGATGTTACTTTTGACCATCTTTGGGCAAGCGAAAATGTCATCCAATATCACAATCATTGAGAAAGAGCTCAAGGTATCTTGTTGTTTATGTGGGGAAGACAATTTTTCTCCTGCTGTAGCATCCGGAGCGCTTGTGTGTTTACAAGGGAAGACACTTTCCTTGACTTTTCGTGACCTTACAGCGGAATCTTTTACCGCTGTACTGTACTGTACATGACTTTCTTCTAATCAAGGTTACGAGTGGGCTGGGTCTTTAGAAGATATTTAATATTTTAATTCTAATTTCGAATAATATTTATTTGATTTTACTGGTTTCCGTCCTTGCTGATGGTATTACAATTTTATGGATTTCAACACAATCAAAATATACATCAGCAACTAGGGAAATCAGACTAATAGTTAATTTATCAATTACTAAAGATTTGATTTATCCGAAAAGAGAAAGGTGGGATTTATACCACTAGTAACAACTTGACGATGAAAACTGGCTCACAGATTTGGCATTTTTAGTATACTTGACCGCTCATTTAAATGAGTTAAACATGCGTCTTCACCCACCAGAAAATGTTCACCAGCTGAAGATGGCGCTGACAGAGGAATGAACGATGTTACCGCAAGAACTTATCAACAACATTGTTCTAAGTATGGACAGGCGGTGCAAAGACTTCATCGACATTAGGGGTGGCCATATCTCCTACTGAGGATCACCTCTTCCCTTTGTTCCATCTTTGGCAGTGATGCATCTGCATCATGGCAACCAGTACTATGTTGCCATTTTTGAATAAAGTCCCTCTGTACCATTTTGTTTCCATTTTTGTGTCGGTGTTGTTTCCTTCATCATTTCTGTACCTCACGAGGTTCCTTTGGTATGCTTTTCCCATATCCATGCCACTCCTATGAGAAGCTACAGAAAACCTGACTGGTCCTTAAATTTTGCACACCAGTGTATATATACCTTGTATATTATACATCTCGTATAACATGTTATTTTTGTATGATGTATAACAAGCTATTTTTCTTCTGGTGGTGGTGCACTTTGGAGTCAACGGTAGATTTGTGTGTCCATTAGCTTCTGGCGTCTGTATGCTGCTAGCAGAATTTATCAAGGTCAGTGGCCAGATTATTAATCAAATCTACCATGATTCCTAGGAACATGCGTCTCATGTCTTTAAGGATGTTTAAACTAATTCTGAGAGGGAGCCTTGTGTCCACTTGCCTTCTTCCCGCAACTAGGGGAGTTTTTATCAGATCAGTGATATCAGGAGCGTCGAGTCGTCCTGTGATTAGTCTGGCCAGCGCAAAAAGGTTACCTGCCACAATCAGTTATTTCCATGGGGGGGGGTGACTTCTAGATTGATGTAGAGTTGAGCCCTAGGAATAGTGTATTAGTTACCAATCCACCGGATGAGCCATTTCAGAACCCAGTATTCCAGGCTGAGAAACTTGTTAAAGTGTGTTGTAAGGGCAGAGGACCAAATAGTTGCTGTATAAAGAGGAATGGGATAGAGACATCGGAGGACATATTTCTTTACAAATTTAGTATTGTGAATCCTCGTTAGTTCCTGGCAAATCGCTCACCTTCCCCCCCATATGGTGACATTTCCCCCCAACTTCACAGTTGGGACAACACACTCGGGTAAATAGCGTTATCCCGCTAATGACTGCCATCAGATCAGAAAACCGTGTAATTCGTCATTTTATAATGTAGCTTTCAACGTTCCAGGGAAAATTATAATGGACTGTGCACTTCTGAGTTTAATATTTCTGATTTAGGCCTTCTACTGTTTCAACACTCCCAGCACAACATGTGGCTCTAAACCCTTATTTAGGATATTCCTTATTAAGTTCTGTAGATCAGTGTTTTGCAACCTGTTTTTCAGTTATGCACCACTTTTACATTTAAGCCTGAAACCACGAACTACTTTTATATTTGAGGTAGAGGCCATGGACCACAAAAGATATTAAACTATGCATTCAAATATATTAATAAACATTTTTACTAAAGCGTTATTCTACGATTTTACTACGATTTCATTGTAAACCATAATTGAACTTTTTTTATTCGTGAAAAACGAGATATGAGAAAAATAGGAATAATATCTATTAAAATCCGGGAAAAATTGGTGCATAATTATTAAATATAATGATAATATTAAATTTTCCCATTGATAAAAACCAAAACAAATGTCCACATCTTTTGCCTATTGCGATATTGTTCCATTATTTCTCTATTATTATTTATTTATTTTTTTTTCAAACTCTGATATTGTTTTGTTTTTTTTTTAATCTAATTCTGTAACAGATTTTCAAGGTGTCTTTTTAAATAAATTAAGTTTTGAATTATTGCATGCTTCAAACAAAAACTGTTTTCATGCATGTTTCTTCATGCGTCTCGCTTTATACGTGATGTGATCAAAAAGGTTCGAGCCTGAACTGATATTTGGGAAATGATGAAGCGTACCGGCCATTCGTATGGATCTATTTACAAGTAATCTCGTTGACACTGTATGCACCTATTCCAATGTTTCTGCAACTTCTGGAAGCATTCCTGATCGACGTCTTTTGGAATTACTAATAGCGCTTGTGTCACGTTCTAAATAATTTCCTCAGTGCGAATCTTGTAATCTTTATATCTTGGGGAAAGGGAATCAGAGGGTGCTAAAACCAGTGAGTACGGCGAATTGGGGATCAGAGTGATGGACAGGTACTTCGCAAGAAATTCTTGAATGGAAAGTGCCGAACGTGCAGGGGCGTTGTCACGATGCAAGTGCCGATTCCCTGAAGCCCATTTTTGCGACCGCTTTCTCAAAGCATCGCGAAATTGCTGTTTTGTAGTATTCCTAGTTCAGTTTGACCACGCGATACAATTAAAAATGATAAATATTGCCCTGTTCATGCAAAAAATACATTTGCATGAACTTCGCATTTATTTAAACTTGCGAATCACTAAAAGGTTTTCCAACGACGTATAGCATCTTCTCCGAAATCTTTTTAACACGTCGTGGATTGCAGTTGCACGTTTCTCTAATTTGAAACAAAATTTGATGCATATTCGTTGCTCAGTAAAATTATGCATTTTGATGCGAAAACAAATATAACTCCCGTTATTCAAAAAGCACTAATTTAGACTGCAGATGGGTGATCACACATGACTAAGTACGATCATATCACCCCAGGGGCTCACAACCGGTGAGTATGGGCTTGGCACACCCTGGGTCCTGAGCTGGATATCATCATTCTTCTCTTTCTTGTTGATTCCTTTCTCTCTCTCTCTCTCTCTCTCTCTCTCTCTCTCTCTCTCTCTCTCTCTCTCTCTCTCTCTCAGAGCAATTCGGGAATTTTTTTTTTTTTTTTTTTTTGGTTGGTGCAGCATAAGCCTTAGGCTTCCTTGCACCCCATGGTTGCTAATAATAATAATATAATATAATAATATGTAACAAGTCATAACACGCCAAATGCCGCCATTTCAAAGTACAGTCATTCAACAAACGTTTTTATCACACCTCGTACTTTTGAAAAACTGCCTTTTATAACTAATTGTTTTCATTAAATAAGTTTTTTTTTACTAAATTAAGTTTTCCTTTTAAATGTGTTTAAAAAATCCGTACTGTTAACAAAGAGAAAAAAAAAAAAAAAGAAAAGAAAAACTACTGTACAGTAAACTCTCATGCAAGATGTAAAAATCTTCGGAAATAACGGACAGCGTCCATTGAGTCTTGGTTTTCATCCTTACGAGACCCGGTGGTTAACTGCCGAACTCTGATGGTATTTACTATCATTTAAAATATTTTCACAATAAAGTAAGGAGTTATGATTTTACCTTACCCTCACCTTCATCAACCTGCCGAGCGTGTAAGACATCAGTAGGGAATCATCTGAATCTCCAGCGAGGGTACTCGAGAATCCTTTAGACTTTGAGGAAGCTTTAGCCATTATTAAGAAGCAGAAAAATTTAAGCTCTTTTACTCTACAGTCTACACAATAAGTGCATAAACGCATGAAATACAATAGTAAAACATAAGATATTCTGTTTATTCAGAAATGGCTGTGTATTAATGATGCACTTAATACTTAAGACTATTGCACTTAATATACATAGTAAAACATTTAATGTTTTATTTTCTTAACGTTAGCTTTTTTATAACGTTGTATCGTCTTTTTCGAGTTTAACGGGAAACCAGAATATGTATAAGTATAGTGCGAAAGCATCAATAATACATAGCCAAATCTGAATGAACAGAATATTAGCAAAGCGGCATCGTTTTAAGTTATATTGTGAATACCTTCACAACGAGTTGCCATAATATTGCACTACTTCGAATAAGTAACGCTTCACCTGAGGAGAAGACTAATGTTATTTATTCTAAGATGGATACCACCACCACCCAGACGGCACCGTTTCAGGGCTATTTGGCCCTTCTTCGGTGGGTAGGTACCCGAGTGATGCAATGATGGCAAAACGGTTATGGAGTATAACTGCACAATATGAGAGATCTCTCATATTGTGGAGTTATACTTCATAACCGTGAGAGATCTCTCATATTGTGGAGTTATACTTCATAACCGTTTTGCCATCATTGCATCACTCGTGTACCTACCTACCCACCGAAGAAGGGCCAAATAGCCCTGAAACGGTGCCGTCTGGGTGGTGGTGGTATCCATCTGAGAATAAATAACACCAGTCTTCTCCTCAGGTGAAGCGTTACTTATTCGAAGTAGTGCAATATCATGGCAACTCTTTGTGAAGGTATTCACAATATGAGATATAACTTAAAACGATGCCGCTTTGCTAATATTCTGTTCATTCAGATTTGGCTATGTATTATTGATGCTTTCGCACTATACTTATACATAGTTTAGACTTTTCCATAGCTTGAGGCTTACGCCCTAAATGCTTTACGGGAAACCAGAATTAACGGTTTACTGATTCTAATGATAACGGAATGATCTGCAATGACAATGTAGGTAAGTATACGGTTTATCAAATATATCAGGGGATAGCAAATCATAAAAGTAAAATTATCGAAATATAATTGGGAATTATTCACTTTTTTTCGATTTTTAACAATTTCAATTTGTAACTAATCGACAAAATTAAACTGTAAATCAGTTAAGCTATGCATAAGTCGTTTATGCATTTCATATTACACATTTTTCTACATATCACACTTAAATATATGTAAATATATATACTGTATATAGATATAAATTGTAAAAATGAAACCTGTAAACAGTCCATTGATTGAACCCACTAATTAATTGAATTGGTTGACGGTGCAATCATAACGTATCGAAGAACTTTTTAGAATGCCGCAAAGAGAAAATTTAGGTTGATAATAAAAATCCACCACAAACATTAAACTTTCACTCCTAGGTTCTACGAAGTCAAAATACAGTATAGAGAGTGGAAATTATATAATTGGCTAGCTGTGATTGTTCTGTACGTGAAAGAGAGCTCAATAAAAAACGTAATTTTATGTCATGTGACCTTCATCTTACTGAAAGTAATCTGAAGCAGACGACAACCAATCAAAGAATAATGCAGCTCTCTTTTAGGTTCAAAAACTAACAGCTAGCTAGTTATTGCTTAATTTTGAAGTTAAATTGCAGTCGTTTCTTTTGCGAGAGAATGGGTGCTTGGTGGAAGCTTATTGTGTCTCTGCCATGTAAGTTAGATAAGTTTAATAAGTAATAAATCTGTAGTCACAGTAGAAGGACATCATGGTAAACATGCAGTACCGGTTCCGCTGCTGTAACGGTTAACTGGCAGTCGGACTCATTACTGTTTTACGTTTTCATCGGCCATTCCGGTGGTCAGCTGGGCAGTCAGACATTTTACCATTATTCGTTTTCATTGGCTCGTCGAGTTGCTTGTTTTGTGTGCCAAAAAATAAGGTCCGTCGAGTTTGATAATCATCTGAATGTTTATCAAAATATATAAAAAACCAATGTTTGGCTTGGATTTTGTTTTTTTACGGAGCAAAATCGACTTGAGTTATAATGAGCCAATTCATCGGGAAAAAAAAGCAAGGAAACGTTCGAAATTGGTGCCAGTATTGTTCGTTGTAACTTTTTGTCTATATGGATGCATGCCTGTATGTACAAGACTGCATGGTTTTTTACAAGAGATTTGATTAAAAGAAAACAAAAAAAAAAAAAAAAAGAAGCAAATATAACCAAATGTCACGAAGATCCCGAACATAAGTATAATGTGTGCAACGCGTAATCTAAATGTTCCTGTGTCCCTGAGATTGGAGTTTTGATGGCCTAATAGAAAGATAAACAGTTTTATTATGAATTTTTTGCCCTTCGAAATAACTATAATTGATCGCATTGCGAGTACTACCGAATAAATCTGGAAAGCGTATTTTTCACCTGTATGTACAGCCGATTGCGTGGACCGCGCATAACTTCCCAAAGTCAAGTGTAATTATTAATTAGTAGTAGTAGTTATATTATTATTATAATTCTAGTATTAGTAGTTATATATTATTAGTAGCTATAATTCCAATATTAATAGTTATCTATTATTAGTAGTTATAATCCTAGGTGATGTGGGGTTCGTACATACAGTTCAGCAGTAAAGATGCTATATATAAAGGTAATTGGAGGACAGAAGAGCAATCGCAGCACTGGCATGATGGTCAGATTTGGAGCCCCTTGTGTATGTCTGAGTACAAGATTCATATTTTGCAATTAGTGATTTACGAAGCTGTTTTATATTGTATTGAGAAAGAGTAGTTTATCCTTATTCGTGAACAAATCACAAGCCGGGGACAGGAAGCCGACGGAGGAGCAGCGGAAATAGTGATGGCTATTTTAGAAAGATCTAGCTGCCAATTACCAAGTAATGAGCGAAGACGTATGCCAGCCAGTTGATTCATTGATGGATAAAAAGACATACAAATTCTCCTAATTTGGAGTAAATAGATACTTCTAAGATGTATGCAAGGGTTGACTTTGGATTTGATAGCATAATTTAGTAGTAAAATTTGTTGTTGTACAGAGATCTGAGGGTATTGAACTTAGGTGTAGAGATTGGATAGGAGATGTACGGTGGGCTCCAAGTCCACTATGATGAATAGGGTCAAACCACCTAAAGGTGCTGGGTTTGTGGACATGTGTTATGTTTTACGCAAGGCGGCCCCTAAACGTTAGTTTATCTCCGCCCTCTGTGATGATATACAAGACTCTATACAATGGCCAGAAATGGTGTTATGTTTGCGTAGTGTGTGTGTGTGTGTGTGTGTGTGTTGTTGTATGGTTTAGCAGGGTTGCAAACTGGAGATGCATAATCTAGCCAATGAGCTACACAGCGGAACCGATACTGCATGATCGAATGCCGCTATATATTTTTAATTTCTTGGATTCAATTTCATTAAACATGCATACTTTCTGTGAGGTATTAAAAGTCTTTGCTACATTAAATACGATCTATAGTATGACTGCACAAATCCACAAAAGATTTTAACTGTAGCAATGAATGAATTAAAATATTATTTGTACTGTAGTGGCGCTTCGCTCATAGCCGTATCATACCCCAGGGGCCCACATCTGGTGAGTATGGGCTTGGCAAACTCAGGGTCCTGAGCTGGATATCATCATTCTTCTCTTTCTTGGTGATTCATTTCTACTTCTGACTCTCTCTCTCTTAGGGTAACTCAGGAATTTTTTTTTGGTTGGTGTAGCATAAGCCTCAGGCTTCCTTGCGGCATATGGCTAATAATAATATCGCTTATTTTTCTGTAGAAATGTGCCGATTTGCATGTTCAGCGGGGTTTAAAAACCGTCATAACTCACGAAGAAACCTCTACTCCTGCCGCTTCAGATTTTTTTCGCATAGCTACAGCCTCGATTGAAGAGAATTTTAAAAATTCCTCTGGCCTATTGATTCTAATCGAACCCAGACTCGTATCGTGCCACATAAGCGAAAACTAGACCAGTGAAATAACAAAATAGGAGGTATCTGGGAATGAGAGGGGAAAATATATATATATATATATATATACTAATTTAGGTATTTTGTCTATACTAATTTAAGCTATTTAAAAAGCAAATTAAGGTGCCCGCGAGAGTGGTTTCGTTCGCATTTATTTAAGATAGTCATGGCCTGCATGGTTCTGTATGCCAATCGAGGTCATTAATTTGCACTTCCACAATGCATTCACGTTACAATGCTATTATAATTCTGCAAAACGCTACAATACACCTTCTCATCAACAACCTGTTGGTCTAAGAAATGTACTCCTTACGTAAGCAGACGGTACCACGAATTATACTGGTGAAAGGTATAAGGAATGAGAGAGAGAAAGAAGAGGACAGTTAAAGAATGACAATGACATACAGTATTGCTCTCCACAATAGTAAACCGGACTCCCTGAGAAACTTCTCGCGATCCGCATGTAAATCGTATATTCATATAAAGTGCATATAATTCTGGGAAAAAAAAAAAAAAACATTGTAATATGTATAAATTTTTAAAACCGAAAGGCTTCGACTCACGCTTACGTCCATTAAAAAATGAGCTCCACTTTAATAATAAATAAATAGGAACCGGAAACACACGTGCGTTCGCGCTTCTGAGCGTTGCGTTGTGTTTTCTTATTTTATTTTGAATATTTTAGTTATCTTTCCACGTTGGTCCCTTTAATAAGATTATTTTCATACGTACGTAACACGGTACATTATACTGTTTGCCCCACCCCTCCCTTGCCCAACACTTTTAATGTATTCTGTTTTTCCGTTCGCGTCAATTAATCATTTGATTTTAATTTAGTTATTTATACCAAATCTATTTATTATGATTTACTTCGATGTTAATTTGCAATTTTTTTTTATTGGTTTAGGCCTTTCGATTGGTTGGGCCCATGTTTAAATTTGAAATTTGTCTGTTATGTTTCTTTAACCTAATGATGGCGGTGGCCACGGCATACTTTATAATTTTAAGGGTTTTTTTTTGTATGGTTCTGATTGTATAAGAACATCCATTGACAGTTTGCTGGATATGACTGAAATACTGTACTATCCTTTTGAAGTTCACAATCGCTGATATCCCTTTGAAGAGACAGTGCTTATGAGTTCTCAGTTCCTAAAAAAAAAAAAAAATTGGCATCTCATTCTTTAATTCGCGTGCGTGCCTGCGTCTCTTTGGGGTAGGTGCGCTGGTGAGGATGAGCGTTGCTTTGTATTTGCATATTTCTTAGTTTATTTTCTTTTATTTTGAATATTAAGTGGCTTGGTATGAAGGAATATAATCTTACAGGTTCAACCTTAACTATAGCAGGAATTTGCTGTATCTGTTATGTGTTTTTTTTTTTTTCATAAGTCAACAATTATTTTTGTTTTACAACAATTGTAAAACGATTATCTCAATCCAAACTCAATTTTTAACATGGTAAGAGTAGAAAATTTTCTTTTTGTTACCACCAAATACGGAGGATGCGGAAAGGTCAGGGAATGACCACCGCATATCCCGAAGCAGTATGGCCTTAGTTGCTAATGCTCCTAAAAAAAAAAAAAAAAAAACCAAATAACCTCTGTTACAACTTGATGGTTCTATTGCATCCTTAGCTAAAGAGAAAGCTGATTTATAATGCATCCTTAGTTAAATTAGCTAAAACTGATTTATTTTGCAACCAAAGCTGATTTATTTGCATCCTTAGCTAAAGATAAAGTTGATTTATTTGCATCTGAAGCTAAAGCTGAAGCTGATTTATTTGTATCCTTAGCTAAGGATAAAGCTAATTTATTAGCTTTATCTTTAGCTAAATACTTTACCCTTTTTCTAACTCTTGTATCGATGATCTTGCCGAATCACCTCGTAACATGCCAAACACATTTCGCTCTGTGCCTCCAAATTGGAGGCACTGATCAGACCAACATTGAGCAGTACCGAATAGAAGGATGTTTAAATGTTAAAAGAATTCCAAATAACGTTAATGCCAAGAATTCTCCAGGTGTGCCCTGTCTTCTGTTGCCTTTTTACAATTTCTTATTCCACTGGTGTTTTTCCTGACAAGTCAAACAAACAGTTAAGCTAGCTCCTCGTTGTAATTTAGGATTTGAACCCCTGAAATTGATCCCGATCTCGAATATAGATAATAATAAGTATTTAATCAATAATAATGTTGTATTTTCTTTTAGTTCTGGTAAAATATTTTGAGGTTAGGGAGATAGAGAATGACTCTTAAGAGAAATTTGTAAATATTAGTCGTAATTGTGTTACATTACACAGACGCAAATTTAAAGTATCATAAAATACAGTAAAAATTTATTTTACTGTATTTTATTATATAATATCGGTGTAAATACACCATAGTTAACCCATAGATTTGAGCTACGATTGTAGCGTAGAAGGCATCGTTTTAATTGTATCTCATAATGTGGTTGCCATCAAATCTATGGGTTAACTATGGTGTATTTACACCGATATTATATAGTTAATTATCAAAACCCATAAGGATTATGCCAAGTGCATTTAATTTTCCAAAAACTGTATTTTATGTAATTAAATACAGTGTAAACTGTATTTACTGTAATTTTTTTCACTTTCACCCTTTTAGGTTTCACAGTGGATAAAGCTTTGCATCTCTCTGTATGGAAAAGGAGCAGACTCGATGCCGTTTCTGGCCGAACTGAAGAAATACTTCCCATCTGCACGGGCCGAAGTTTTATGGACTTTTTCACACTATGGACGAGTTAGTCGATCTTGGGTGAGTGTTGCTTTTTTTTTTTTTACTACATTTAGAAAACTCGGGTTTTCTATCCTGCAAAAAAACAGGCAAATCAACAAAAGAATGCACGCTATTTACAGATATTGATACTTAGTATTGTCTTGCTTATCTATGTAAAAATGAATAACCAAACATGCAGGTATTATAGTTCAGCGCAGTTCGATTTTCTGTAAAGATCCATGATATTGTCGTTAATTCCTTTTAATCACATTCATAAAAATGTTGTAAACTCAGGAATTAAGCTCTTGGATTTCAAATTTTAATTTTGTATTAGATTTAAAAAGTTTATGGCAATTGAAAAACGAAAGATAAAACAAGAATAAAATCGAAATGCGCCGAAACTATCATTCGAGGTAGTCCAATCAGACAGTTTCCTGTTATTTTTGAGTTCTTTTCTGATAAATATGGGATTTTCCCAATTTATAGGGTCTTTCCCTTAGTTAACCTTTATTTCCTAGATTTCTGCGGTTGCAATAGAAAAAAATATTGTTTAAAAGGTCACGGAAAAAGACAATTTCAAATATGGATGCAATAACCAAAATATCCGGAAACATGCCTCAGACATAATAATGGAGGGAAGAACTTATTCTCCGCAGTCAGATGAATCCACTTATGACCGATATACACATTATATGTGGCTTTCTAAACATTTCCTGATTAATTAATTACCTTGTTAGGTATATTGAACACAAAATGTAACCATAGATCAAGCAATTAATGTATTGTTTATTTTTATGATAGAAGAGTATGTTTGATATCGAAAACCGTTCAAATAAAATATGCGCCATAAATTGATGAAACGTTATCGCTTAATAAAAGTGCAATTAATTTGAAATTGCCCCTTTCAGTGCTTATATCATAAAATACTGTTGATTGGCTACTCATCAAATTAAGGACCTAGAGTTGTTCCACCAGAAGAAAGAATTAGTTAATACGATAAATTTATTTTTTTCCACATATTTTCGATAATTTTGACTGTTAGATAATTGTAGTGGAAATCCAAGAAGAAAAATTCTTGATAAACTGATTGGGAGTTCAAACTCTTTCTCTACAGAGGGCAGTGTTATTACTTCCGTTTTACGAGGAAAAGTGAACAGTGTGTTGTTTAGAAGAGTTTTAAATGAATTATTATGTCTGAGGCCTGTTTCTGGATATTTTGGTTATTGCATCCATATTTGAAATTGGCTTTTTCCGTGACCTTTTAAACAATATTTTTTCTATTGTGACCGCAAAAATCTAGGAAATAAAGGTGCTTCTAGTTTATCAATTCCGTGTGTGAACAAAGTTGTTTCCTTTTTTAAATCATTGTTAATGTTGAAAAGTTCACATGTGGGAACGTGGTTTTCAGCTGATGTGAGCTTTTCACTAAAAAAATTCGAGAATGCAAGAACGAAGTAATGTCTTCAAAAAATGCAGTCCAAATGTGAAAGTGGGTACGAAAACGCACTGCATTGCCACCTTCTCATCGTGTAATGGTTTATCAACTACACTGTATTAGGTTTTTTTTTTTCTCTCCCCACACTACAGGGTTATGCGCATTAACATCATTATGAGATAGTGATAAAATACGATATAACGATTATTAGTCATACTCAAATTGCACCTACCACATGCGAAATTCAGATGTATTTCTGGGTCTGAAGGAAATTATATGGGCACAGTGTCATGATCATGGTCTGAGTATAGATGTATTTCTGAAGCCCGGACACCTTTCTCTGGCATTTCCCTAAGGGTGAATGTTGTGGATTATTCATTTATAGTTTTATTTATCTCCGCAGCAGTTTCTACCTGTATCGACGGATGTCAAATTTCTGACAATCATTACTAATAGGGGTGTCCCTTGTGGGACACCCCTATTAGTAATGCATGTTGTCCGAAAGCTGCGACGTGAGATGATGAGATGCCTATGCTCCAGGATGGATTTAATTATACTGAGAGTATTTCCTGTAATGTTGAAGTAATGTTGGAGAGTGGTGATTAGAGCTGTTATGTCTGTTTTGTCATAGGCAGCCTTTATATCAAAGAAAATGACAAGCTGTGTCCTGTCGTTGAGGGCTTTCTGGATTATTATAAGGGTGTCCATGAGGTTGCTTTTAGTAGATCTCTCCTTAATCACGATATGCAAGTACGGGGGTCTGCGATTGAAACAGTGATCTGCAATGGAGGGCCGAATTGCTTTTTCAAATATCTTAAGGAACCCACAGCTGATGACAATAGGTCTGAAATCTTGTGGTCGCTTGGGTCTCTGCATTTAAGAACTGGGCGGACAAAGTACATGTTCTAGATCTCTGGGATCTTTTCACTTTCTAGGATTTTGTTGAATATATGGACCAGAAGGTCTATAATATATGTACTACAGATTTTATTCGAAACAGAGGAAACTGGTCGGAGCCCATTACAGCTTTCAGTGGTAGTTTTTTGACGATCTCCATCAGATGGCTTCGGGTAATGGCTAGGAGTGGTATTGGAGGTTTGCAAGGACGGCTGAAAAGTGTAATAGGGAGTTGCGTATGTGATTGGTCAGACTGTTGAAAAGTGAGCTCAGTCCATTCTTTAAATATTTCTTCCTTTATAGTGATTTGTTTTTGGCTCTGTTTTTGGTCTTTTAGATCTTTTCCGCTTATCGAGGGCAAGTTGGTTGCAGGCTAATCTTTTCTGTCTTAAGAGAGTCCTTGCCTTTTTATAGGCGCTGAAATCATCAGCATCAGCAGTTTTTCTCCACCGTCGGTAGGCCTTCTTCTAGAAGAAATCCGGAGGTTCTGGAGTTGATGCTTGTTTCTTTTGCAGCTCCCTCTTTGGCTATTCCATAAAGCTCTTCGGCTAGATGCTCAGGGTTTCGTCAGGAGGGACAGTGAAAAGGTGTGTCCAGTTGAATTCCCTGAGTTGTCTCAGGATGATTCTGGTTTCAGGAATTTTGTGGAAAAGATCAATTTTTCTCTCAGGTTGCTTTTCACTTCCGCGCAGATCAAGATTGTGATTTTTCTGTAAGCCGAACTCACATGTGATAGGATTGTGGTCAGAGTAGAATTTAAAAGAAGAGGCGATCACAGAGATGCTGTCGAGATTATGGAATAGGGGATCAAGTGTGCTATTACATCTGGTTGGGCTAGTAATAATTTGCGCGAGGCTGAGGGAAGCAAATCAAATCCTTTAATGGCGTGGTGTAGGCATGTTGAAGTCGCTTGTCACTATGGTTTTGAGGCCTATCTCCAAGTTTGTGGCCATCCAGTTGTGTAGTTCTGCTCTTGATTCTTCGGCATGATCTGGGGGAAAATAGTGGGCTCCGACCGGTTTCCTCTGTTTCTGATAAAAATCTGTAGAAATATATATATTGTAGACCTCCTGGTCCATATTTTCAACAAAATCCTAGAAAGTGAAAAGATCCAGAGATCTGGAAGAATGGTTTGGAGAACATGACACAGATTTCCATTATCTTCCCTGATCCCAAAATTCACCGGATCTTAGTCCTATTGAGTATGTATGGGATAACTGGAGGGCTATTCGGCAACGAAGCCCACTTCCTTCAATTTGTCACAGCTGCGTGATAGGCCCCTCCGTAGCCAGGTGGGAAGGAGCAGCAGTGCGTAGCACACGCTTCTTGATTAGACCGGGGTTCGAGCCCGTCACCACCAAATACGGAGGATGCGGAAAGGTCAGGGAATGACCACCGGGATATGCGGTGGTCAGGGAATACCACCGAATATCCCGGAGCAATATGGCCTTAGTTGCTAATGCTCCTAAAAACCAAATAACAAACAAACAGCTGCGTGATAATTTGCTAGAAGAATGGTTACAACCATTCCGCACTAAAACACCTTATAGAATCCATATCGCACTGCACACTTGAAAAAAAAGTTGCCCGATTCGATACTGAATAAAGGTTCGTATTTTTTGGCAAGGGTCTAGTGTAATGGAACTGTTCCTATTGTGCTGTTTTAATAAAGGTCATGGAATATTGTCAATGACATACAGTACAGGAATTTTGCTAGTAGGGAAAAGGAGGTGATTATCGCTTTGTATAAGGCAATGGTCAGGATACACCTTGAGTAGTGCATGCAGGTCTGGAGACCTCATTTTAGGAAGGATGTAGAGCTGATGAAACGACTACAGAGAAGGGAAACAAGATTGGTGAGGGGAGCTCTTACCAAGAAAGGCTTCTGTTCTGCAAATTGCAACGTCTGGAGACTAGTCATCTGAGAGGTGATCTGATCGAGGTGATTAATGCCTTGAATGGTTTGAGCAGGCTGAATGCTGATGGGATTCTTCCTCTTGCTCAGATTACGAACCTCAGGGAGCATAAATTGAAATTGAGGAAACACAATTGTCGAATAGATGTACGGAAATTTGCCTTAGCCAGCGGGTGGTTAATTGCTGGAACAAACTTCCGTCTGTCGTTGCGGAAGTTGATAGCTTAAATAAATTCAAAGAAGACCTGGACAAACGTTTGGAGCGAATGGATGGGTGAATTGGGAAGGTGTTTTTTTTTTTTTTTTTTTTGTCTGATGCTGTATAAACTTGCTTTCTTGCATCATATGCCTCTGCTAATGCTAATCGCGAAAAGTTCACTTTTCGAAAATTTATAATTAAACCGGAATACATAACTGCTGGCGAAATTCACAAACTGTTTTCTTCTGAGGAAGATGATTAACAAGTTATTGGGCTTTAAAGTTGAGCAACAATATGTATTTATGTTATAAATTGTAAATATAGTATATTCATGCTTTAAAGGTTGACGTATACGGTACGAGGACTAGTTTTCTCGGTTAATCTGCCCTAGTTCATGAAGGGATTTATTTGATAAGGACGGAATTCGCTTGAAAAAGAGAGGCGCACTGGTTTTTGTTGATGCCATAGAGGAAGTCTTAAGAATTCAGAGAAACGTATTTGGGTTTGATAGGGAAGTCTTTTGTAATATCCAGATTGAGGGGGTATCGACCAAAGTTACACTTGCACCTCCCCTGAGAGTACTTGTGGGATGCTTCGTGATTTTATATAAATGAACGATTGGGACACGACAATCTCCAGCAGTTACAGAAAGATTTAGATAAATCTTTCGTAGAGAAAGATTTAGATAAATAATTATAAGGTATGTATTAGGGTACTAACAAAAAACGTCTACCTCTCTATATAGTAATGCAAGGAGTGTTTTAAATAAAACATGAACTTGAGTTCATGGTCAGATAAACTAACGCTGATATTGTAGGAATAACGGAAACATGGTGGAATCCTGAAATTAAGGGCGATAAATTTCATTTTGGTGAGTACAATGTGTTCAAAAAAGGTAGAGGGGAGCGATGGGGGATCGGAGAATGTGTTGCTTATCGAAGACTGTGTTTTTTGTAAGCAACAAGGTTTCCAGATCCTGATTATAGACAGACAGACATGGTGAATGTAGTAGAGTAATTATGCACTATGCAGGAAAACGTCACATTTTATTATCTAAACAGGTGATTAATAGAACGTCTTAAAGTCCGTATATGAATTAGACCAAATGGGGATGATAGCATAAAGGCTTAATTGTCACCTCAATTGATCTGCTCTGTTACATGATGTTGAAGTGGAATATGATTAAAACTAATTTAGAATATAGATTAAAAAATTAAATTTTTTTAAAAATAACAAATAATGCCGAAAATATTAAAAGATTTGTGGTTAAGATTTGCCCAGGGAAAAAGAAGTGCACCATCTTATTCCAGATTGTCATATATATAAAATATTAACGTGAAAGCTAGATTATTTTTAAAAATTTTTAATCTATATTCTAAATTAGTTTTAATCCTATTCCACTTCAACATCACGTAACAGAGCAGATCAATTGAGGTGAGTACCGACAATAAGCCTTTATGCTATCATCCCCATTTATCTAAACAGATGAAAATTACTGATTTTATGTAAATGAATGTACATGTACACGTTTTAAGTGACAGTATTCCAAATAAAATAATAAAATAAATAACAAAAATAAAATGAACTTTTAATTTTTGATTCCTCGCTTTGGCCGACTTTTTCGATTAACCGACGAACGTCTGGCCCCGATCGCGTCGGATAAGAGGGCAGAAGCCCTCTTATCCGACGCGATCTGGATTTATGAGGTCCAGCCGTACTTTTATTTTCCTTTTTAAATAAATATTTGCTGCCATCAAAACAGTACCGAAAGCGGTAGGTGACAATGAAAGGAAACAGGTATTTTATATTTATTTACCTTTATAAGTAATTTATATTTGTTAGTACATACATTAAATACTAATAATTATTATATACTAATAACTAGATCGTTATTATTATATACTAATAACTAGATCGTTATATACTAATAATTATTAGTATATACGGTGTCCATAAATTATTCACTGGACTATGAAGCTCGATTAAAATTTTATTGTAATAGATGCCTTAAAATGGTTTGCTAAAATTATCAAAGCAACTCAAATGAGATTTTTTCTAATGCGGTTTGCAGTGTTGATCCCAGCAAGCATTGTGACAGTACAGTATTAAAAGGGCGACAGTGCAGGAAAAAGCAATGTGCGTGTTGCGGCTGTGGATATCAAATCCGCTAGTGACTGTAAAGAGACGTTTTCAATGAGAATTCCAGAAAGATCCACCTGCTGAACAATCAGTGAGGCGATAGTTGAAACAGTTTCAAGAAATCGGTAAGGCGCTGTGTATTATCTGTGTATCTGCAGATAAAGTTTCGGAAAATCAGGAAGTGTTCACCCTAAGTCCTATAAAATCTTTTCTCCGGGCATGCCTGCAGCTGCAAATACCGCGAGCAAGATTGCACAGGGTGGCTCGCAAGATATTGAAACTATATGCTTACAAATTAAGAGGAATTCGTTCGCTGTTCACATTCTGAACCGTAGAGACAAAAATAAGCACTTTCTGGAAAAGTCGTTTTCAGTGAGGAAGCAACATTTCACTTATCTGGTAAAGTGAACAGACACAATTTTCACATATAGTGATCTGAAAATCCCCACCCAGTAATAATAGTCCCAAGGTAAACGTGTGGTATACAAGCTGTCCTTCAGTAAAGTGGTTAGGCCATTTTAGTTCCACGAAAACATTGTGAACTCCCCAAATTACCTAGATATGCCCAAATTGTATGCTGTACCTCATCCAGAAAATATGCAACCACATGTGTTCTATCAGCAAAATGGGACACCGCCACACTGGAGCTTGCACGTGGACAATTTCCTCAATAAAATATTTCCTGAACGATGGGAATGGGGCCAGGATGGCCCCATCCCGTGGCCTCCTTATTCTGCGGATTCACTCCAATCGATTTATTTATATGGACAAGGTGTATATGCAAAAAAGTTAACAACAACACAGAGTTAAAAGACCAGATTGAACAGGAAACGACTTCCATCTCTCAAGAGATGCTTAAAAACACTTTGAACGAAATTGGCTACCGTTTTGACATTCTACTTGCCTCCAAATGTGTCCATGTCAAGGTTTACTGAAGTGCGATTGTGTGATAAGAATTTCTTTAGTTTCTTTATGAAGTGCAGCGGTCTGTTTTACAATACCTATTACAATAAAATTTTAATCGAGATTCGTAACATGTGAATAATTTATAGACAACCTGTACATTTGATTCATGCTGTACGTCATCTAGAGGATAAAATTTACATAAAAATTTCAGTTTGGACATTGTCCTTTGAATAATTCACTTAGTTGTGTGATCCCTCTGGTTCGCAAATAAGTTTGTTGCGTTCATCGTGCAGTTTTTACTCATTTTTTTTAAGTAATGTTTTTAAGGATGCTATTTCGATTTAAGATGCAGTTCGTCGATCTGTTCAAGAATTTTCTAATGTGTTAGTTTGGCTTTCTTTTATTTCAGCATTGGTGGGGATTGTGCCCATTAACGTCAGAGAAACTACAAGGAAAAAGACGTTAAACTTAATATTTAGGGTTATTGTAAATATATAAGATTAATATTAGTCTTATAGGGTTATTGTAAAAGAATACCCTTATTTTAAGGTGCTGTAGTTTATCAAATAAATAAGTTACAACGATGATTTAATCACAAAATGTCAAGAAGTTTCAAAGTTTTTTTTTTTTTTTTTTTTTGTTCAGTAAATTTCAATATGGGCACCATTTATTTCTCGGTAAATATCGATGCGATATTCGATTCCTATCCATACACGGCCAAGTATATCTGGTGTAACAGTTATTATTATTACTACTCTTATATTTATTCTCCCTGATTGGGGGATTCCACTCCGTGACGGGTACTGCTACCAAGTACACAGGGTGGTTATGATGTCTTGTGTTATTGTTGGTCGAGGAACTCTCTATCCTACAGGTGTTCAGGATTGCGACTTTCTGGAGTTCCTTGTAGGTGTTCTCTGGGAGACCTATTGCTGCTAGGCTGCTATGTAGGGTCTTTGGCACCATACCGGTGGCCGACACGATGATCGGGATGGTCGTTACGTCTTGAATATGCCACATCTCCTTGAACTCATGTCTCAGGTTCGTGTACTTCCTAATTTTTTCCTCATGAGTTTTCTGGACATTGCTAGTGTTGGGGCACCTCTGTAGCCAGGTGGGAAGGAGCAGCGGTGCGTTAGCACACGCTTCTTGATTAGACCGGGGTTCGAGCCCGTCACCACCAAATATGGAGGATGCGGAAAGGTCAGGGAATGACCACCGCTTATCCCCGAGCAATATGGCCTTAGTTGCTAATGCTCCTAAAAACCAAATAACAACAACAACAACAAGCTAGTGTTGGGCACCGCTATGTCAATCAGGTAGGTAGCCTTTTTTCCATCTTGTCCACAAGGGTTATGTCCAGTGTGTTGTGGCGTGGTTGTGGCGTTATTATGGCGCGTTCGTACTTGTAGTACGGTACACTTTTTTCGATCAACTGATATTTCCTTGCTAGCTTCTGATGTATTATCCTGACTACCTGGTCGTGTCTATGAGTGTACTCAGTCTGGGTGATCACCTTGCACCCCGCGGTGATTTGTTGGATCGTTTCTCAAGCCAGGTGGCATCGTCGACATGTGTCATCTGACATTCTGGGCCAAAGACCCTACATAACAGCCATGTATTTTCTATAGTTTCTGGTTTTGATTACCTGGTTTGAATGGCCAGCATGAATCCTTCAGTCTCGGGAAAGAGCGTCCCGCTTGTTATCAATGTGATCTTGATGGAGGTCATTGTAGTGTCTGCCATGGCGTGTCTTCTTTGCCCATCTTTGTAACTTCGCTTCTTGTGCCGTCTGGGTGGAAGGGGGCTCCTCGCTTAGGTTGAGTGGGGTATACCACTTATCTATCTTACTTATGGCCTGGTGGAGTGGTGCTGTGTTGTTCTCGAAGTAATCCTTCAGGTTAACTATCGCTTATTATTATTATTGCTCTTATATTATTTCTCCCTGATTGGGGTTCCACCTTGTGGCAGGTATTGCTACTAAGTACACAGGGTGGTTGTTGTTATGTCTCGTGTTACTGTCGGTCGAGGAACTCTTTGACTATCCTACAGGTGTTCAGGATTGCGCTTTCTGGAGTTCCTTGTAGGTGTTCGCTGGGAGACCTATTGCTGCTAGGCTATTATGTAGGGTCTTTGGCACCATTACCTGTGGTTGACGCGATGATCGGGATGGTCGTTACTTCTTGCATATGCCACATCTCCTTGAACTCATGTCTCAGGTTCGTGCACTTCCTAATTATTTCCTCATGGGTTTTCTGCAGGTTGCCAGTATTGGGTACCGCTATGTCAATCAGATATCTAGCCTTTTCCTTCTTGTCCACAAGGGTTATATCTGGTCTGTTGTGCGGGAATGTCCTATTCGTTATTATGGCGTGGTCCCAGTACAGCTTGTGGGTTGAGGTCTCTAGTACTGCCTGGGATTCATACTTGTACGGTACATTTTCTTCGATCAACTGGTATTTCCTTGCTAGCTTCTGATGTATTATCCTGGCTACCTAGTCATGTTTATGAGCGTGCTCAGTCTGGGTGATCACCTTGCATCCCGCTCTGATTTGTTGGATCGTTTCTGAGGCCAGGTGGCATCATTGACATGCGTATTATTATTATTATTATTATTATTAGCAGCCATATGGTGCAAGGAAGCCTGAGGCTTATGCTTGGATTGGATTTGGATTTTATTGGCGCATTAGCGCGTGTGTGTGTGTGTTATGGAGGTTTAATGGCGCATAAGCTGCTGGGGCTATAGTGCGCCAGAGGCTTATGCTGCATCAGCAAAAAAAAAAAAAAAATGAGTACCCTGAGAGAGAGAGAGAGAGAGAGAGAGAGAGAGAGAGAGAGAGAGAGAGAGAATAACCAAAAGTGAGAAGAATGATGATATCCAGCTCAGGACCTTGGGTGTGCCAAGCCCATACTCAGATGTGAGCCTCTGGGGTTAGCTAAGGCTAAAATGCAGTGGGGAGTTGTCCTATTGGAGGAAAACTGGTGTTTCAAGTTCGTCAACTGACAAAAGACGTAGTTGTTCAAGTAAGTCACGCTAGTTATTATTTTTCTTTTGGTGAAAAAGAATCAGGCATCAGTCCGCATGCATTAACCATTGGGCTATTGCACATTACAGCGGATTTTCAGAATTGTAAATGTGGTAGTTGTGCTGATTTACAAACCCATCTCACAAACTTTGGACATTCCCAAATGCTTAACCATGGGAAAATGGTTAAGTACTTTTTCAAGTTCAGACACTTTAATTCTTCTGTTTTCTGAATTTTTTCTTTATCGATGGCAATTCTTTCAGAACTGATTGCTTCAGATGGCCGACCTAATCTTGGATCATCCTCAACTCTTCTCTTCCCCTTTTGAACTCTGTCGACCATCTTGCAACATTGGCATAACTGGTGATACTTCCCCAAACACTCTAGCCATATTTTCATGGATTTATTTGGCAAAAATGTGATTACTGAATGATGTTCGATATGCAGGATATTCATTCTTCTTCGGCTACCAATATGCAAGCGCGTAAAAAATTAAATTTTTGAAACTGCATATTAAGACTCTGGAGTACATATTTTTTCATATTATTTAATAACACATAATCTATAAAAATAACCTATTCTATAATTTATTAATACATTTTATATATCCTATTATCAGAACTTTTTGATCACCCTTCGTAGATTTTGATACTCCGATTGCGAGGCTCAATTCACTTTCCGGGATTGCGTGTTTCTTTCAATTCCTTCCTCTGCCACACGCGATCTGTCCTGATGGGTGTTTTTCCTCAACACAACCAATTTCTCTAAATTGATTATACATTGAGTACACCGCAAAACTAACTGATGGGCCGCATGTGGCCCTTTGACGTTTTATGTGGAACCCACTTCTCAGTTTTACCCCTCTGGATGAGAAACAGCTTTGTGGTTAGAAGGATCTTTTCCATATTCGCAATGAAAATTACGGTGCACCTTCGTCTTTCGCATATAATAGCAGCACTGAGCTTTATCTTGTACAATCGCCATCTTACTATCCTTGCGCAACCACCGCAATACTAGCTCCACACTGGCACAAACAAGGAAACTTTGAGTTTCATGACGTTTTATGACAGCAGTCACCTCTGTAGCTTAATTATTCATTAAACTATAGCAAATAGCATTATGAGCGTTCTGTTATAATTACCTCGTATTTCAACTTTTTAATCTATTAAGAAATTTTGATTGACAGAATATTACCCATAATGGCAAGTAGAAATCAGGTTTTACAACAATGAATATAAGCCTCTTGCGGAGAAAAATGATGTGAGGTGCAGCTCGCTCTTACACGCATTGGCATGTAAAACTAGGAGTGCAACACTTCAGAGAATGCTGCTTTAGGACTGTGAACACTCCCTGGTCTACTAATAGCAGGATCCATATGGTGTTCTTATTAAAAAAAAAAATCACTGCGCACTGGTTCAGAAACAACGATTTGTTCCCTTTGTTCCATTTTTGCAAGTCCTTGAAGTTCTTTTATTTTAATATTTTTCTAATGATGTGAAGGCAGAGTGTTTCGGACCCGTCCATGTTTCATTTAGTAACATGGCTAATCGCTTCTAACCTTGTGTACTTTCATGGAAATATTCATCTTTGGCACATAACACACACACACCTAACCGCATTACTTTCTTTGGCAAATAAAAAATAATAATAATTAGTAATTTCATGGCAGCGCTGTATATACTAATAGAGTTGTCACCCTTAACCTAATACTAAAAATGAATTTTATCGCCTTCTGGCGTCGCATCATTCCTTTCCATGTAAGGTAGCTAACTCTGGCGTAGCATCATTCCTTTCCATGTGACCTTTGTAACTGTGAACTATTGCTGCTCTCAGATGGAACTCCAGGAGTAATGTGCTGTTCGGAGCATTAAGCTTAACTACGTTGTTGCATTCGTTGTGTTGAGTTATTTCAAGTTATGGGTTCTCCACTTGATCGTAGGCCCCAGAAGCTATTGAAGAAGGATTGCTTGTTCCCTGGCATGGTCATTACGGATCGAGTTATTTTCAGCAGATAAACGGCACTGAGCATTTTCAACCTTGCGGATTCGAATAATTCATTTGCAGAATCGCGGAACAAAATGTAAGCCACTAATCATAAGAGACAGGATTTCTAAATAAAAACATTGTGTCTGCAGCCAGTCTATAGTTAAATCTTGCTGTATTGGTAGTCTGAGATAAAGCAGAGTCAAGACGGGAGGAGGAAGTTTTTAGCCTTTTTTTTTTTTTTTTTACAGTTGTCGGTGAGGGTTACAAGGGTGACAGTTACAAGTTCTTTCCCTCCCCCACATATTCTTATAAATTCAGATTTTTCATCTAGAAAAAAAAGAAAATTGACCATATAATACGCACGATTTACAGATATAATACATTACTACCCCAGGGGCTCACATCTGGTGAGTATGGGCTTGGCACACCCAGGGTCCTCAGCTGGATATCATCATTCTTCTCTTTCTTTGTGATTTCCTTCTACTTTTTTTTCTCTCTCTCTCTCTCTCTCTCTCTGTCTAACACACACACACACACACACACACACACACACACACACACACACACACACACACACACACACACACACACACACACACACACACAGGGTAACTCAGAAATTGTTTTTGGTTGGTGCAGCATAAGCCTCAGGCTTCCTTGCACCATATGGCTAATAATAATTAAAGCGTTGTAATCTTAGTAGCTTTGGCGCCAAAACAAAACAAACGAACAAACAAACAAACAAAGCGGACTAGACTGTTACTTCAAGTTGCTTACGATCCATAATCATTAGAAAAAAAATAAAACTATCATGGCTTAATACAGACTCCACTTTATGAAACATTTAGTGTAACAGCAGGATAGATATTTTAGTTGATGGCGATGTAAGATATTCTTTAATGCAGTAAAGCCTCGATTTAACGGAATATATTAGGGGAAAGGGCTAAATTCGATTATCCATTAAACTGACAAGACGTATCACAGAAGTTTCTAGAATGTTATGAAAAAGGTTTGTATTGTGAAATAAAAAAAAAAAATGCAACACTGTATTTCACTGCAGTTACCATATGGCATAAAAGAACTTGAAATTTTGCTGTCTTATAGTGGCAATGGAAACTGTGACTGAAGCTTATTCAAAGTCAGAAGAGCTCTCAAATATCCTCATTGAAGGTCAAGATAACTCTCTAGTGATATCTGATACGTCCGACAGGCTGATGGAAGGTGTTGTGAGGAAAATCCTAGCTCCTTGTCTTTATTGATAAAATATTTTGACTGATGGTAAATACCATCAGACAGAGACAGTTACGTCACCGGAGTCCTTAAACTAAATAAACTGTAGGAAAAAAAAAGATGTACATACCTTAGCTTTATCCGTTCAGTTTATGATAATATTAGATTTCAGAACGGCCTTCCGACTGCTTGAATGGTGCCGCTCACTTTAGAAAACCGGAGCCCTTTTAATTAAAATGGTTCCCTACCCTCTTACATCTCCATCTATTTCGAGGTAGTATAAAATTACTATTTCTTAGGTAATATTACGTAATCTATGCTTACTGCTGGTGGAAACGTGAACCCCCAGAAAACATCTGTTGCTTAATCATACTTATAACGTAAAGGAAGGGCTTCCGGTAAGTTGTCAACTGCACATTCCACGCGTCTAATTGACCTTTTATTAAGACACGTTTTCCTGGAGCTTGTTTGCTAAAGCTCCTCATTTTCTAGTTACTTTTGAAAAAATAAAATAAGGCCACACGACGTACGGTGCTTCGTATGTATGTTGTCTAAGGAGCGGCCTTGTCCGAAAACAGTACCGGACACTGCGGTATTGTAAAAGGGCCATGTACCTGAGGCGACTGATTCACCGGATATCCGATATCTCTGCAGCTATACTCTTGTTGCCTTCATAATTGTCGAAACTAAACGGAAAGTGATGTAATTGAGGAGCTTTTCGAATAGCTAGTAGTGCACTTTTTAATTTTTTTTAATTTACAAAACAAATAGTAAAAGTCATTCATCTGTACAAATAATTCTACCACACTTGTTATTTGTCTTTCTCTTGTCGTCTTTACCGTGCTTCGACAACAAGGTTTATTGTTTAAAAGAACGTCAGGCTGACAAACAATTTTTCTAAATATTTTGTTTTCATAAATACCCTTAACAAAAGTCTAAGTGCGATCATGGTTGCGAAACAATTAAACTTTTATTGCAAACCCTGATGTTTGATATCACAGTTTATGTACACCAGGTCCGGATTTCCCATTAGTTGCCCTAGGCACAGTGCCTAGGGTCTACGAAATTTTTAGGGCCTACGAAGGAAAGCAAAAATTAAAAAAAAAAAACAACAACAACAAAAAGAAAACTTTTCACTGTGACTAACGAAAAACGAGCTGAGAAAACATGTGCGCAATCAGCTCTAGGATCTTCAATTCAATACGCATACCCTATCTAGCGACTGTTCTCGAAACTAGAAGAATCGAAGTGATGGTTGCTCCGTCAATTGAGGTGGTTTATCGTTTATTATAGTTGAAACTTCAGTAGCGTTAATTGACATGATTCGCAGTCAAAGTGTTAAAATAGAAGAAACATTTTACCCCCACCCCTTTTTAGCACATTGCGGAATAAAAGTGCCTAGGGCCTACGAACATCAAAATCCCACCCTGAGGTACACTCAGAACAGCTTCAGAGAAAGTTACATGAAGTAGTGAAGAATGCTAAAGTCCTTTGGTATGGTAGCATTTATGACATAAATTCATGCCCATCTGCGAAGTTATATACAACTAATTTAAACACGGGTGTAGAAAAATAGCTTTCTGCTAATAATGCTCCAAAATAATTTTGTATTTTATTTAATGCATTCTAGCCTATGGATGAAGAAAATATTCAGGTCTTCATTTGCATCTTAATTTTGTTTTTCCTTCGTGTCATTATCGGATTAGCTAACATCAGACTATAGGATGGTTACAGACTAACATCAGACTATAGGAAGTAGTGGGATTTTCCAAGAAAGTCCGGAGCCTTCCTTCCCCTCCTCAACAAACCGACATAACCGGTTCTGAAGTCTTTCTGTGTTTTCAGACCAGTTATGATAGTGGAAGAGCTGCTGGTGAGTAGCATGTGAAGTGATTATATACTAGGATAATTGAGGACGTGAGTGAAATAGTACATATCGTGAAGGAAAGATTCACTGCTTATGAGTATCAAATATCAGAAAGGGAGGAAAGGCGATTAGGCTGCTTGATTTGTTTATTCAGCTTCTATAATATTTCACAGGAAAGCTGAGAAATCCCACTTATATTCCTCACCTTACTGGTCTTTCTGCAGGGAGGGTCTGTTTGTGTTTGTGATTGCAGATGTATTGTATACGGACCGGTTTGCTTGTTTGCGGGATGAAAACCGAAATAAATTCGAGAGAAACCCTACATTTTTGAATGATACCAGCTAACTGAGCTCAGTTTACAGTTTAAAAGTTTATTTCCATCGATGTTCAAACAAAGAAAACTCGGTATCATTTTGAAACACAGCACACAATTTTTTTTTTCGTAAATTCATATAGCTTTGCAGCATCTGAACAAGTACTGTACTCATTTCCAGAAAAGTTTGAAAATATGTGTTTTATTCTTTTTTTCAGAATATCTGTTTATTGATGTATAGTACCTGTATCTTAACAAGAGTTATTCTCTAATAACAGCGGGATGAACAACAAATATTAATACCAACTATCTCGATAGAATCATAATGGAATATTTCCATATTATTCATAAAAGTGACAAAAAAGTTAAGTAAGATAAAACAGTCATTAAATGTCTTTACGGTGATATAAGTTATATGCATAACTTACATCATTGTTTCACCTATGATAAAATGTTTACCACATACAAAAATATTTGTTCTTCTTGATTGAATTATCATATTATAGGCCTAATAAAATCTCATACTACGAAGTATACTATTCGAACAAAAGCATTAGGACACACAGGTAGTTGCGAAAAGGGCTTTTAATTTAAAAAAAACTTAGAGAGGCTACCTTTCCATCTATGACAACCCAACCCTCCTGAGCATACTTTCTACAAACTTCTGGCAGGTGTCGACTTAAATTCGTCCCTGTTCCTCCTGGAAAACAGCTTCCGGAATCACTTTGAAAGCAGGCGTTTTGGCTAAAGCCAGCGAGTCTAACTTGACAACGTCATTGTCCTCAAACCACTCCTGTATGACCCTAACTACACGAGGGTGCTTATTGGGATCCCACCCCAATATCAGAATTAATGTCAAAAGTAATAAAATAATTATAAAAATAAAAATAAAATTTAAATAATGAAAAATCAAAATAGAAATGAAAACCGAAGAGTAAAGAGAAAAGGAAAAAATCGGAGTCAGCTCAGTTGTCAGATTCTTTAGATGGCTGAGGGGCTTGTGAGTATCTGGTGAGTATGGGCTTGGCACACCCGGGGTCCTGAGCTGGATATCATCATTCTTCTCTTTCTTGGTCCTTTCTACTTCTCTCCTCTCTCTCAGGGTAACTTGGAATTTTTTTTTTTTTTTTTTTTGGCTAGCGCAGCATAAGCCTCAGGCTTTCTTGCACCATATGGCTAATAACGATAATAACATGTATTTCAATAGTATACAGTGGTTTCGATCAGAACCGGCATGTGTAACCTGTGCAGTTGCACCGCGTCTCGCGCCTTCATGAGGCTTTAAATTTATATATTGTATATTTATTTATTTTTTTTTTTTGCCATGAGAAGGCTGCCATAATCGAGTGGTCAAGCCAAAGGATATAGCAGTACATGTGCTTTGAGTGACAGGACTCGTGGAATAGACAGACTGGAAATAAACTATATTGTATAAAGCCTGTAATTGAACCGTGGCAGTCTAGTCTGCACAGGAATCGTAAGGAGGAAGTTGTTCTTGCCCGGACCCGCATAAGACACAGTCATTTAACTCATTCGTTTTTGCTGAGGGCTGATGACCCTCCTATGTGTGTGTGTCCTGTGGCACAATTTTAACTATGAGACACATTTTAATTGATTGTCCAGATTTTAGTAATATCCGTTTTACTGCTTTTAATCATCTGACTGAGCCGTATACACTCAGTCAGATTTTATCAGACAATGACAATGTGTCTGCTATTTTTAGATTTTTAAAATCAATAAATATTTTTGCTCGTTTATAAAACTTACATTTTTCTTATACTTCTTGACATAGTGACCTAACTAATTAGGTCACTGAAAGTTTAAATTTTTTTATAAATGACATGGTCTTGGCGCATTATAGCCTTAGTAGCTAATGCGCCAATAAAACCAAAACAAACAAACAAACAAACTTTGAGTGACCGTGGTTCACACTAGTGTGATTACTAAATAGGATATATTTTCTTATATCTCTCTATGTTGTGGACTCCTTTGACATTATGTGGTGATCTCGGAGTATATTATTATATAGTTATTTACTATTTATGATTGGTATAGACATCAAAAATCCAAATTCAGCAAGTTGAAGACGATAAAAATGGTAATTATGCATCACTAGATTGTTAAGGCATAAAATATTAAAATTAAAATAAAATTAATCAGTTCTAGTGCGGTGTAAGTGTAAGATCAACAATTTGGAACGACTGTGAACCTTGCTATTTCTTCAGAACACTGGAGTGGATGGTCTGAAACTTTCACATTCCTAGTTAGTGTATCAATTCTTATTTGTTGCCCTGTAATAGATTGCAACATTACGAATGATACTGTTTAAAACTCATTCTCATCATGGGAATTCCATAATGTATGGTAATTATTTATGAAAGACTGTCACAGGATGGTAAAATTTGATGATATCATTTTCGTAGCACGGTGAAAGGTTTTACTGCCGAATAATATCCTATGACGTGATAGGCGCTTTTTCGTGCTTGTAATTTTCATCAGTGTTGGTTTTTGAGGTTTGAGAATTATGAGAGAGAGAGAGAGAGAGAGAGAGAGAGAGAGAGAGAGAGAGAGAGAGAGAGAAACAAGGAATAGAAATTTATTTGGCGACTTTGAAACTGAAACTTAATTGGGTGATAACTGGTCGTCGTACGTATTCTGTGTTTGAAGTAGGATAGAGGAATTATAGATATCGACTAGGCCGAACAATTATTATTGTACTATTTCTATTAAAGACAAAGAGCAAAAACTGGAAGTCTTTGCGGCAGGACAGTGATTGTGCTACCGTTTCGAAAGGTTTTAAGTTCGAATCCCGTTGATAATCTCAGGAATTTGTTGAGAGTTTTTTAAGCGGGATCAAGTTCTTTAGTTTCAAACCGATCGGAACTAGACGAACCGCTTTACAGCACACTCGAAATCATGAGTGTGCTGTAAAAAATACGTCATGTCCTGTAACGTTGAGAGTAATCCAAAACAGCCAACGGCAACAGCAGCAGAAATTAACTCTGTGCAGCAGTGTTTAATATTTGAAAGAGTTGCATGAACTCCTTTTTTTTTTCTTTTTTTTATACAAATATTAAAATGTAAAATTCCTTTGACCATTTCGCATTACTACTGCAATGGCCTTATTTGTTAACCATAATAAAACATTTTGCTGTTTTGTTACTAAAATTATAGTAATCAAAATTGTAACAACACGCCATTTATCACTTATAGTTAAATTTCATCAATTTCAAGTATGGCGTAATAGATTATTTAAATAAATTTGTGAGAAGACCTTAGCTAAGAGTACACAGAACAATAGCGAGGAATTCTTTGCTTATGTTAGCAGTATGCAGATAATACAAAGGTTGGCAGGCTGGTTAACGATAGTAATCAGGGTGAGCTACTGCAACAAGATCTAGGAAAATTTGGTCAATGGACTGAGAAATGGCAGTTGAAATTTAACATTGACAAATGCAAGGTACTGCATGTGGTTAGGAGTAATCCCAGAGTAACATGCCAACTGTGTGGTGCTACACTCAGAGTAGTGGAAAATGAAAAAGACCTGGGGATAATTGGGCAGTCAGATAGGAAATTCTCTGAGCAGTGCAGACAAGCTGCCGGGACAGCTCATGGGATTTTGTCAATGATATACAGAAACTTTGCTAGCAGGTATAAGGAGGTGATTATCCCTTTGCAAAAGGCCATGGTTAGGCCGAACCTTGAGTATTGTATACAGGTCTGGAGGCGTCCCTTTAGGAAGGGTGTAGACATTCTGGAACGGCTGCAGAGAAAGACAACCAGATTGGTGAAGGGAACAAAAGGCTTCAGTTTAGCAAATTGCGGCGTCTATAGACTAGGCACCTGCGGGGAGATCTGATTGAAGTGTTTAAGGCCTTGAATGAGTTGAGTAAACTAAATGTTGATGGCATTCTTCCTCTTGCTGAGACTGCAAACATGAGAGAGCATAAATATTTTTAGGAATTTAGAGCATAATTAGAACCTATAGTACTTAATATCGTGCATGGGTTGAGAAGATGAATGAAGATTCGACTTTAGACTTGAATTTCTGTAAATTGTAATTTTCAGGAAATACATATGAATAGAGATTGTTCCAATAAACTGAAGTTGGAGAAATAAATGAGGAACAAGAAAAATTGATTCTGTGAGTTTGAAGTTGGACAGCAGAAAAATGCTGACTGGCTGTTGCACGTGTTCCGACGGGTTTAGAAGAGAGAGAGCGGGATTTAAGGAAGCCAGTTCAGAAAAACAGTGTCCATGTAGGTATCTATAAAAAAAGGCATGTAGCAGAAACAGAACGTCTGTGAGACAGAGAGTGGAGTGACTTTGTTAGAGATGGATCATCAATTAATCCAACTACTCTCTTTTGAATGGAATCTAGAAGTTTGATTAAGGCTTTGGGAGTACACCACCCCAGATGTGGGAACAATATTCAATGGTAGGGCGGATTTGCGATTTGTAAAGAGTGAAAGCTGTTTGGAAGAAAAGTAACGCCAAGAGCGAAAGAGAAAACTCAGTTTTTTAGAAGCAGAGGAAGCAATATTTGTGATATGCTTGAGAGATTAGAAGTCCGGGTAATCTCTAATAATGATACGTGATCTTGTCTAGAAATCTAAGTACTGTATCATCAACGATAAGCATAGGAGCAGAAGAATTCTTTTTGCGAGATATAAGACAAGACTGAGTTTTAGAATCAACTAAGTTAGTTTAGCCCCACTTTGCAGAGAATTACCTGGAGATCAGCATTTATGAAGTCGGTAGTGGATATTTGAGAAGTTGAAGTTGTTTCTGTAGGGCAATGTTTCTCAAACTGGAGGGTGGAATGCAATGTGCTATCATCAGCAAAACTGCGGATAGGATTTCAGTCAATGGAAGAAGGTCATTAATATACAAGAGGAAAAGAGCGGAATCAAAAAACTGAATCTTGGGGACACCTGCATTAGTGGAGAAGTTAGAAGACAGAGAGTCAGTCATCTACCGTTACCCGCAGTGAGAAGTCAGAGAGAAAACTGGATACTCAATTACAAAAAAACAGTTGGAAAACCATAAGATGGAATCTTATTTAGAAGACCTTCATGCTAAACACAATCAGAAGCCTTTGTTTTCACCTGTGGCCTCAGCAACCTTAAGAGACAGTTGATGACAGGACATCGTAAGGTTCCGTCTTGCTGTTAGAGCCAGATAGCGGTCTGTTCTCGTTGTACGTAGCCCTCGGGTGACCCTGGCTAACACTTCTTGTAATGGTTCCTGTCTCCTGAAAATTGGTTTATGCAGTAGTATTTATCTCTCCTTTTGCAGAAATTCCCGTTCACTCCCAAACTAGGTCTACTGAATACGATTTTATAAAAGACATTCGCATTTTTAGTACTGAAAGAAACGCTTATTGGCTTAAGTTTACGGAGAGCTGGTTCTAAGAAAATTGCGGACAAGTGGGTATGCACATCTCTTCTCACATCTATCTATAAGCGCTCTTAGTAGTGCAGATTTGAGTGCTCTAGCTGTGAGTGAGAGCACTCAAATCTACATTCACTTGCAGAGCGCCGTCCTGTGGGCAAGCAGTCTGCCTTGCAATCTATATTGATGTTGATCGAGGATACGATCTTAGTTTTGTTACTTGTTCGTCGAACTTTGTAAATTTGAGGATTTTAGATGTAACCTATAACGCGTTACAAAGCTTCAAAAACTGGCTACTTAAATTTATACCAAGTGATAGATCGAGTATAAATTTTTTTTTGAAGTATTGAAGGTAGTATTTAATGATGAAATATTTGATATGCATAAAACGACTTGAATAAACCTAGAAATTTGGGCTGAATCCTTCAGTAAATTCGAGTTTGTGGAAAGGATGCTTTTAAAAAGTAATGAGTATGTGAACTGGAAAATCGACTGCACAATTTACATAATCGATACGCAATTTACAGACATAATATATTATCGCCTTATAGCTTCCGTTGCTTTAGCGTTTAGTTCACGTACACATCCTCCACTCTGATAAACTGGACAGCTATCTTGTTTTGTTTCGAATTTGTACGAAATCTATATCAATCTCCTTTTATATATGCTTGTATGATACAAGCTTGTATGTATATGCTCATACAAGCATTTCAATTTATGATGTTATATAGATAATAAATGCAAGGAGTTGTCTATGGTGTAGATACACCATAGACAACTCTTAAGAAACTGCAAAGTAGCTGTTGTAGTAGGCATCATTTGCTCTGTTTCTCATATTGTGCTCTGCCTTCACGACGAGTTGCCATGATATTGCACTACCTCGAATAAGTAACGCTTCATTAACAGAGAAGACTATTGTTACTTATTCTCAGTGAGTACCACCACCCAGACGGCACCGTTTCAAGGCTATTGACCTATCATCAGTGGATGGGCAGGTACCCTGGTATTGCAGACATGACGCCCCAGTTGTGAAGATAACTTAAGAGTTGTCTATGGTGTATCTACACCTATATTATATAGATAATAAACTCTTAACGTATTATGCCTTGTGCATTTAGTTATTTTTAAATATTGTCATATACTCCTTTTGGCATCTCTCATATTGTGTGATTATCTTCACAACTGGGTCGTCATGTTTGCAATACCAGGGTATCTGCCCACCCACTGATGATAGGCCAGTAGCCTTGAAACATGTCTGGGGAGCCTGATATTCAAGAAGTTTCCGAGAATGGGTAACAACAGTCTTCTCTACTGGGGAAGCGTTACCTATTGGAGGAATTTGAGTTTTTGAGTTGTGTGAGTTGGAGTTATTGTCCCTTTCATTCTTCGACATGTTTCTTTTCCTCTTCCACTACTACTATTACTTTCCCTCTACCTTTTTGCTTTTCTAAGTCTAATAGGGACAAATGGTTTGAATTTTATAATTCATTTGTTTGATTTAATAGATCTGGTCCAATGGGTTTTTTTTCACATTAAATTCACAATAGCCTTACATCACTTGGGTACCTACCTACCCCCCCCCACCGAATAAGGGCCAAATAGCCCTGAAACGACACCAGGGGGAGCCTGATGATGTCTGGAGTTTCCAAGAATAGGTAACAACAGCCTTCTCCACTGGGAAAGCGTTTTCTATTCGAGGAGTTTTTGAGTGGTGTAAGTTGAAGGAGTTACTGTTCCTTTCATTCTTCCACACCGTTTCTTTTCCTCTTCCACTCCTACTATTACTTTCCCTCTACCTTTTTGCTTTTCTAAGTCTAATAGGGACAACTGGATAGTCGAGTTATTATCCCACACAAATACAAAATAGCCTTGAAACACCCGGGTACCTGCCCACCCACCGAAGAGAAGCCAACAAGCTTCGAACCGGTGCCGTCTGGGGGACCTGATGGCCACTGAGTTTCCGAGAATAGGTAACAACAACCTTCTATACTGGGGAAGCATTGCCTATTCGAGGAATTTATGAGCTTTTGAGTAGTATGAGTTGAAGGAGTAACTGTCCTTTTCTTCCTTCTACGGCATTTCCTTCCTCTACCTCTCCTACTGTCACCTTCCTACATCTTTTTTTGCTTTCCTAAGTCTAATAGGGATAGTATGAGGATAACAGAGATCTTTATCCCATACCATATTTCAAACGGTGCCGTCTGGGTGGTGGTACTTACTGAGAATAAGTAACAATAGTCTTCTCTGTTAGTGAAGCGTTACTATTCGAGGTAGTGCAATATCATGGCAACTCGTCGTGATGATGCCTACTGCAACAACTACTTCGTAGTTTCTTAAGCGTTGTCTATGGTGTATCTACACCGATATTATATATAGATAATAAACTCTTAACGTATTATGCCTTGTACATTTAGTTATTTTTAAGCATTTGTATGGAAGATCTTGTTTTCATAATTGGAGGCTGTTTTTGTATGAAACTTGACAGAAGTCGGACAGTTAAACTGAACAGAAAGAGAGTTCATATTCATGGCTCAGAAAAAGATGTGTACGAGAGTGCGTGCTTATCTTGTGCAACATTTATAATTTGAGAAAACTGTTTTGCTGTCTTTTATTTTTTTCTCGAAACAGTAAATAATTATATTATTTATTTATGCAGTCGAATGTCGAGACTATGATGCGACAAACATTTCATATCAAAAGGTGCATGATATAAAATATATCACTGTGTGCATTCATAGAAAATGCTCCAATTACACAACTGGCTTTGTTACCTCGTATACGCGTTTGCATGCTTTGCATCATACCGAGGGTATACATTAGTAATGGCAGCATTTTTTTTTTTTTTTTTTGGTAGTTTGTGGCGCATCGGCTTCTGTGGCTATAATGCACCTCCCAAGGTTTTTGCAGTACTTTGATCCAAGCCCGAGGCGGGATTCGAACCCGCGACCTTTGGGTTGCCAGGCAGGCACTTTATCCACCCAGCAATGGCAGCATGTGCTATGCCAACTAAGTCCATGCTGTGAACTGGCATGATGGACTTAGTTCCCGAGTAAGTTGTGTGTTTCGTGATAAACTTGACAAGAAATAAGGAACTGGGTGTTGAAAAAACAAAAGAAGCGCTATTATAATTCTGTATAAAGAAAGTTATTCCATGAGAAGTGTTGGTAAAAAACTAGATGTTTAAATTTAAAGGAGTACAAACTACCATTCGACGATTGAAGGAGACTTGCAATTTAAAGGATAAACCACGATCAGCACGACTCGTGTACCAACGGAAGCAAGCACAAGATAAGAACACTAATTTCTAAACGCAATCAATGATTTTACTGTACTTCAAATTCGAGCTGATTTCAATACGAACAGATAAGCTCCCGTATCTACATCCACTGTAAAACTTCGTCTTAAACAAACAGGACTTTATGGTCGTGTAGCTGTTTGAAAACCCTTATTAAAACCGGAAAATCGAAACGGTTGACTTGGGCTCAGAGCCATCAACGTTGGGCAGCTGAAGAGTGAAAAAACGTATTCTGGGCTGATGAATCCAAATTTGAAATTTTTGGATCCAAGCATAGAGTTTATGTGTGACGATCAACTGAAGAAAATATGGTGCCACATTCTTTTGTTAGTGCCTATAGTCAAACACGGCTGTGGTCCATCATGATCTGGGGGTTGCTTCTGTTTTTCTGGACTGGGTGACGTCGTCAGAATTGAAAGACTTTTAAAAAAAGAAGGCTATAAAAATATTCTTGAACATAATTCAGTATCCTCTGGACTTCGATTTTGCAGAAGAAATTATATATTACAACACGACAATGACCCGAAGTAAAGCACTAAGCTGTCAGGGACTCACCAGGTGGGGGAGGTAGTATTGCAAATTATGATATGACACCCCAATTGCCTGATTTAAATCCAATGGAGCTTTATCGGATCATCTAGCTTCTAAACCGTAAAGGCCGTGAAGTCTGCCCATCTTCACAAAATTTATGGGCTACCTTGCAAGTCTCTTGGAACAATGTTAGTCAAGACACTATTAGATACTTAGTCAAGACACTATTATAAAATTAATTGCCAGAATGCCACGTCAGTGTAAGGCAGTGATAAAATCTTGTGAGGATATTTTGATGAATCATTAATCATTTCGATATTTTTTTCTGTAAAATTTCAGTGCTTAATAAAAAAATCTTAAAATGCTTTGTAGTGCGTTGCTTTTTTAAATTAAACCCTTACACATTGTCTTAGCTAATTTCAAAAAAAAAAAAAATAAAAAAAAATAAGGAAAACTGATGTCATACGTTGTGATTCCAAACTTTTAGATAGGAGTGTATATATATATAGAAATTACTGTTTAGCTTGTTATGGTAAGATAATATATTTTTTAAAGATTATATATATATATATATATATATATATATATATATATATATATATATATATATATATATATATATATATATATTAGAATAATTAAATAGTTGAAAAAGGTAGTAAAAGGAATTCAAAACGGTAGTCAAAAATTAAGAAATGAAGCAATCATCAGACGCAACAAAATGCACATTCCTCTACAATCTACATGATGCCCGAAATATAAATAATATTAAATATAAAACTAATGCCAGTAGCAATGGCAAAACTGTTGAGCGAAAATAATAAATTAAAAATAATAATTTGGTTTTATTTTATTGTAGTTAGTATAATCTCTATTTGTGTTGTTTCACACAATTTGGAACTGGCACCTTACAAGGGGGGCCCGTCAAATTTTTATGTAATTGGTACTAAAATTAAATGGATTTTTATGATTCTTAATTGGATTTTCTAAATTATTTGGAGAGTTTCTGCTACAATTTTTAGTCTTGTTACCTTTTCTTCTCCTTCCCTGTTGATTTAATTATTATGTTTAATTTATTATTTTCGCTCAACAGTTTTGCCATACTACTGGCATTAATTTTGATTTTATATTTAATATCAAAAAATTTGGCTCTACTCTTAACCATTTATACTAATTATTCAGAACATTTTAATGGAACTTACCAATTGCTAATTCATATATTCAACAATTTATTTACAAAATCAGCTTGACTATAATTTAAGCCATTAACATAGAATGTTTACGTAGAGTTTAAAGTAATTATTCCAGACTTAGTGATATATGCATCTAATTACAAATGTTTAACTTTACTTTTAAAGGAGCTACAAACTTGAATTGGAGGCAGTAATTCATGCCGGAAAATGAGAATTCTTATCTTGATATTCTTCCGATCGGTGCTCTATACGTATTACTCACTGCTTGACATACGTACACACATGCATACCAATGTTGAAAGTAGTTTTTATTATTATTATTTTATCTTCTTCTTTTCTTTCCCTCTACAAAGCGCTAGAAAACCAGTGTAAGGAAATTCAAGCACCGTTTGTGTCTGGATTTCCCACTGGATTTTCCAACAAAAATTAGTGTAGTTTTTCTCGGAGTGCAATTTTCGATAGGCAGAACACGTACTGTGATGCATTTTGTTCGGTAAAGAGGAAGTATGAGACACTCTGGTTAAAAGTGGGTCTGTAACTAATAGTGTCGTATATCTTGCCCCTCTTTTAATTTATAATTTAATCGTAACAAATAAAAACGGCTCACAATCTCTTTTAGTAAATACATACACAATTATTGCTCTCTCCATGCATAATAGCTAAATTGCAGGTGCAGAAAAATAATCTTGGAATTCTGGTACGACGCTGCCAATGCACGGCCAATATACTTTTGCAAACCACGTACGCTTATTACGAGTTTAATAAAGATGCAGAGGTTGTAAAGCAAGATTAAATCAATGTCAAAGACAGAGCAACTATTGCGAAATGCATCCGTATTTTTATTGCTGCATTCTTCTCTAACATTGGCCAACATTGTGCTGAACAAGAATTTGACCTTAAAATTTTGCTATCACGTCTGGTTTTTCAGAAAATTAACATTTTTATTATACTAATTTACTAAAAAAATTATTTAACAATCTTATGTGAATTTTTATGAATTACAAATGTTCTGAGTCCTGATTTCCGTTTGTGTGTTGTCCTGTCTTCCCTCATAAGTGTCCAGTAGTAATCAGCAAACATGTCTGGACTCCAGTTGCCTTCATGTCGTTTTTTATATGCTAAAAAAGGGGGGGGGGGTTAAAATTCGCATCTAGAAAATGAATTTTTAAGCTCCTAATAATTCAATCCATTTCTTTGTACAGTTGCAGGAGAAGGTCGACAAGTTCCTCACAGTCCGCTGACCTTTGATTTCTGTTACAGTGTCTTGAAGGGATTCCGAGCTGCTTCTTCGTGTACTGTGTCAAAATAATTGAACTGTCTTTCATTAAGCCTAATTTGTAGACCAGTGAATGTTTCCTTTTTTTATCTTTGCATCCTGAAGTCCATGAACGGTTTGTTCCTGTGTCTTTCTTTGTCAAGCGCTTTTACTAAGTTTTTCATTAAGCCTAATTTGATAAGAAGAAGGAGCAATAAAAGTCCTTTACCTATCAACAAGTGGTGTACGGTGAACATTCTTATACTCAAGGATATACGCTATTCGAGATGAATAATCTTAACAATATGATCGGATCTCTTTGGTCTGCTTTCACATTCACACAAAGCAAAAAAAAAAAAAAAAAAGTTGTATCTTGTATAATTATACATGCTTATACATGACCCGTATAAAACGAGTACCAGAATTGTATTATACAGGGTGGGCAACATGTGGGTTTGCCGAGAAATAGCTTGCGCTTTTAGTAAATTCATGCCAGTGTTACTTTATTAATATTATATTTACATTATGTTATTTAAATGACATATTAAAGAGTTTTGTGTAATTTTACTTCTCAGTAAATTGCATCGCTCTTTTCGGTGGACTGACGAATGGCCCACTCTAAATAAGCACAAGTTGAACAAACGAATAACCGTAAGTAAAGATGTAGAAGTCATTTTTACTTGCAATGCTAAATTTACTGTGCGTTTTAATTACAGTACAGTACAGCCGAAGTTTATGACTCAGCTTTATTAAAAGATTTAATTCCTTTAGTGAAAGTAAAACATTATTTAAAATTGTACATACACTGTTTCACAGATATTGGAATCAGAGTTGCCAGTAACCCCAGGGGCTCACATCTGGTGAGTATGGGCTTGGCACATCCAGGGTACAGAGCTGGATATCATCATTCTTCTCTTTCTTGGTGATTCCCCCCCCCCCTCTCTCAGGGTAACTTGGGAATTTTTTTTTTGACTGGTGCAGCATAAGCCTCAGGCTTCCTTGCACCATATGAATAATAATAATAATAATAATAAGGTTAGAAACTGAAACTTCTGAAAGCCACTATTTCATGAGAAAAGTAGCAAATTATGAATTGGAGTAGTCCAATTTGAATACACACTATATTATCGAAAGTACTGGGACTCTATAAGATAATTAGATGGTGTTGCGAGGTGTTGATTCTAATTTTTTATTGGAAAAATAAATAAATTCTTTACGCCTTTTCAATCGGAGCTGTAAATATTTAAACTCTACAAATTATTTCTCGGTAAACCGAGATGTGGCTCAACCTATACACCGATGAGCCAAAACATTATGACCGCCTACCTAATATGACGTTGGTCCTCCATGTGCAGCCAAAACAGCTCGTACCCGGCGAGGCATGGACGCTACAAGATTTCAAAATGTGTCTTATGGTATCTGGTACCAACACGTAACCAGCAGAGCCTTTAACTCCTGTAAGGTCCGTGATTGATCGGAGTTGCTGTTCCAACACAAACCACAGATGATCGATGGCATTGATGTCTGGGGAATTTGGAGGCCAAGACAATACCTGGAAGTCTTCCTCACGTTCCGCGAACCAGTCTCGAACAATCCGGGCGGTGTGGTATGGCGCATTATCCTGCTGAAAGACGGCACCGCCAAAGGGGAAGACCGTTGCCATGAAAGGGTGTACCTGGTCAACAATGATGTTTAGGTAGGTGGTAGACGTCAGAATGCCCGGCACATGGATCACTGAACCCAAGGGTATCCCAGCAGAACATCGCTCAAAGCATGACGCCACCGGCTTGTTTTCGTCCCACGGGGCATCAGGCGCCATCACTTCTCCAGGTAAACGAAGCACATGTACCCGGCCGTCCACATGGTGCAACAGGAAACGTGATTCATCGGACCAGACGACCCTCTTCCAATCACTCAAGGTCCAGTTTCGATGCTCGCGTGCCCATTGTAGGCGCTCTCGCCGGTGAACTGTAGTTAGCATGGGCACTCGTAGCGGCCTGCGGCTACGCAGCCCCGTTTTCAGCAGGGTTCGATGTACTGTGTGTTGTGACACATTACTCCCGTCACCAGCATTCCAATTACCGGCTAGTTGCGCCACAGTTGCCCTTCTGTTGCCACGTACCATCCAGGAGAGCCTTCGCTCACGTCGAGCATCGATGAGCCATGGTCGTCCGACACCTCGCCGGCGGTTCGTGGGTTTCCCTCCTCCGACCGCTTTCGGTAGGTACTAACTACGGGTGACCGTGAGCATCCCATCAGCTGTGTCGTTTCGGATATGTTCTGACCCAGCCGTCTGGCCATTACAATTTGGCCTTTGTCAAACTCGCTTAAGTCCGCTGCCTTACCCATCTGAAGAACAAGAGTAACACTGATTAACGAAGCAAGTATCAGGTGTTTTTTATACCGTGTCCCGACACGCGCACGCGCCACTGTTCACTTGCAGTTGCTTCGATTTGCGTAACGACTTGCTTGTGATCATAATGTTTTGGCTCATCGGTGTATAATACAGTTCATGCAGTTCTTGTACTTTATTCTTGTACTGTGCGGGTCAGCAACAGATCTCCGCGTTGGCCATCTGCTGTATTTAAGTCCAGAGGCGACTTTACATCATATTAAAAATTTTGTTTTAGTTACTTATATAAATAAATTCATTTATCGATTAACTAATCTTTATTGTTGCTAAGTAAGAGACAGGCTCTGCTGTTGCCTTGCACAATCCTAAACCTGTTCTGCTTTATACACATTCCGTTCTTATAATTGGGATGAATTTCTGAATACGTTTTGAATAGAAAATATTGAATGAAGCTGAAAGGAATTCACCATCAAAAAACTTAGTCGAGTGTCGCTGCACGTTATGTTTGGTTTTTAGGAGCATTAGCAACTAAGGCCATATTACTCTGGGGATATGTGGTGGTCATTCCCTGACCTTTCGGCATCCTCCGTATTTGGTGGTGACGGGCTCGAACTCCGGTCTAATCAAGAAGCGTGTGCTACGCACTGCTGCTCCTTCCCACCTGGCTACGGAGGCGCCTGCTGCACGTTATGCAGTGACACATTGAACCTTCAGAGAACGCACGCAATTTACTGGCATAATACACACGGATAGATGTAGTAATTCTCGGGTGGCCCTAATATGGCGAGTTTTTATTTTTTGATGTTCTTTTGCATGTTTTTATTCTTGAAACCCGGGTTTTGGGTTTTCAGTCCAGCAAAACAGTCAGACCGACCAGAGAACATACACGCAATTTTATGGACATTATACACATGAGTGGATGAGGTTGTTCTCCGTAAACCATAATATGACTCCTTTTTCTGTTCTTTTTGCCAACCAAAGATTACAAAAGTTTTCATTCTGCAAAATTTCAATACGGAGAGAAAACCATGCAACAGTAGCGCAGTGGTTTTCTGCAGCAATTGCAATAGAGATATCCCAATGGTAACTTTTAACGTTGATTCCAATATCGTTTTCAAGAAAAAGGGAAATTCTGCCATACTTATGGTAAAAAGGTGTACTTGTAGAAACAAAATAAAAATTTATCTTTTCTAATACTATCATACGCCTTACGGAAATCAGTAAAGAGCATGTGCATGTCCTGGTCATATTCGTATTTTTTCTCCATGAGTTGTCTGACTAAAGATTTCATCAGTTGTGGTGCGGTTTTTCTTAAAACCACATGTGGTAGTCCCCAATTGTTTCCTTTGTGTAGCTGCTGTTGTAGTAGGGTTTTAGGAGCATCAGCGACTACGGCCATATTGCTTCGTATATATTGTCCTAGTAAATTAATAAGAGGAGTAAACCTCAATATAGTACGTGGAACACTTCCGTATGATACCCTCCAGAAATTAAAACGGAAAAAACGAAAAAATCGACAACTTACCGGTACATTAAAGTAAAATATCAATAATTAAAGTAAAATATAAATAATTAAATAATCAATTTAACACAATTCAAAAACAATTCAAAACAATGAAAATTCATTTTTCATTCCTGTGATCACGACAGTCGGTCGAAAAGCATTGTCAGCTTCAGGAAGGAAAATCGTTTTGAATTTTTTCGTTAGATTCTTTTAATTGCGTTAATTTGAATTTTAATTGTTTTGAATTGATTTTGAATTGTGTTAAATTGATTATTTAATTATTTATATTTTACTTTAATTATTGATATTTTACTTTAATGTACCGGTAAGTTGTCGATTTTTTCGTTTTTTTCCGTTTTAATTTCTGGAGGGTATCATACGGAAGTGTTCCACGTACTATATTGAGGTTTACTCCTCTTATTAATTTACTAATACTATTATCAACGTAGAACATATTGAGTATTACAGCTCTGATTCATACTATCTAAGTATATATTGTCAGTAAATTGCATGTGGTCTGAGGTCGATTTTCTGTTTGCTGGACGAAAAACCCGAGTTTCCGGGATAAAAAACCAAGCTACCCTCGCCCACATTATGAAAAAGGCTCATAATCGTCATCGACGGGATTCGAACTCAGGTCTTTTCTACTCAGTGTGTAGAACAGCGAACCTACCAACTGTGCTAACCACGACGGTCCTCGTGGGTAGTAAGTCAGCCTACGTAGTATCATATTTGACAGAAGTTTGTGTGATATTTGACAGAATTTTCTTCGTATTTGAGGAAGGTTGAAGAGTTTAAAGGAGAAATCCGCCTCTAGTTATTACAATCTGCTCTAGACCCTTTCTTGTGAATGGGACATATTATGCTTTCTTTTCATTGATCAGGTAATTGTTCTTTTCTCCAGATTTGTGTTAATAGGTTGTGAATAGCTTTATGCAGGTTTTGACCTCCTGCCTTGATGAGTTCAGTAGGTATATTATCGCTTCTGGGTCTTTTGTGATTTTTCAGTTTGCGGATACTGAACTTTATTTCTTCTAGTGTGGGTTCCTCTGTTTCTAGCTCTGTACTGTGGATGTACTCTCTTTATCCGTCCTCTTCTTCCATTTTTACATTCAGAAGTTCACTGAAATATTTCTTCCATCTTCTAAGGATCTTATCTTTGGATGTTAGGCGGTTTTGGTTCTTGTCTTGGACAAGGGTGTATGGTAGTTGGTAACCATTCTTCCACCGGTTTATTCCCTAATACAACTTCCTTATATTTTTGTCTTCGTGGTTGTTTTTCATGTTTACTCTTTGGTCTTCCCGGAATTGTCTTTTATTCTTTCCAAGGAGTACCTTAGTTTCTTTGTAACATTGTTTGTACTGTTCAAACTTCTTGTGGTCGGGATTCCTTTGCCATTCTAATCGTTTGGATTTTCTTACCTCCACCTTTTGTGCACATTCCCCATCATACCATTACTCACTCTTCGTCTAAGGTGTAATCCCAGATGTCTATTGCCGATTCCAGGATAGCATCTTTTATGTATTCCCAAGTGCTATTAACATCGTTAAATTCATGTTTCTCTGCTTGACCGGTAATTTTATATTCTAGATTTCTTTGAAAGTTAAGCTTATTTTTATTGTATTTTAGTCTGTTGGTGTTGATTTTTAGTGGAGCAGTTCTTTTTGTGTGGCCTGTTGTTGATAGTTTTTCTTTTAGCTTTCCAATGGCATAAAGTGGTCTGAAACAATATCAGCACCTCTGTATGATCTGATATCTGCTATTGTTGAATGTCTTCTTTTGTTAGCTAAAACATGGTCGATTTGGTTAAATGTTTTTCCATCTGGTGACATCCAGGTTTGTTTATGTATTTGTTTATGCAAGAACACTGTGCTTTGCTTTTAATTATCATAATTTTGGCTGTTGCAAATGATAGTCTCTCCCGATGGTTAGCCACCATTTGTCTTCTCTTCCAATTTTTGCATTGCAGTCTCCCAGGATGTTGTCGCAATTATGTTTTGGAAATTTATCGTATAGTTCTTCAAGATCTTGGTAGAATTTATTTTCGTTTCTTCATTTTTGTATTCCGTTAGGGCGTGTATGTTGATAAAAAACACGTTGAACCAATTATCTTTAATTCTGAATTGGCGTCTATAATTCCTCCTCTCTTCCAAACCAGTCCGAAGACGTGTTGCAAACCATCAGCATCCTTTTTCTATACAACTTCAAACTCACAGAACCAATTTTTTTTTTAATTTGCAATATCAGAGTGAAATGGATCACTCAAGAAATGAAATGCCAATTTTAAGTCGTTGAAATCAGAAAAGTGTGATTCAAATTTCTAAGACATGTTTTTCATACTGTTTACATAGAGCTGCCGCTTCACGTCGAGTAAACCACACTCCTCATATTTTTTTAGGAATCTAGCCAGGTTTTCAAAATGGTCAAATCGTCCTGAAAATGTGCCACAAGAAGGCTCAGTTTTGACTTGAATTATTGAATATGCTGCGCTGGCTCACATATTACTTTTCCCTTTCCCTGGCGCTTCAAGTTCAATTCATTCATTTGAACCATGATATCGCATAGAAAATGTAAATCACACTGCTACGAAGAGCTCCCAATGTCAGAAAAGGTTTCGATCTCACATTCCTCAACAAGTAAACCTCGGATTTCAGGAAGCAAAGAAGTAAATCGTTCCAGTACTTTTTCTCTGCTCGGCCGTCTCACATTCGCAAAGCCAATAAGATCTTCGAAATCACGTATCAACGCATTCTTTCAAAGCCTCAACTGTTGATTTACGAGGGAACTACCACTTCGGATGAATTGACGATTTTTAAAACCATATCCATCAATTTTTTCATCATGTCGGTTCCGGGCATTTGAGCACACAAATTCTCCTGGTGCAGAATGCAATGGGAGGTGGGCAATGTGGTTTTCACACCGTTCTCATTCAAATCCAGATTTACCTGCGGACATCGCGCGGGTGCACATTCCGTTGTAAGAGAAACTAGTTTTTTCAGTTTTTGCATTGCAGTCTCCCAGGATGTTTTCGCAATTATGTTTTTTTTTTCTTTGAAGCTTCAAAATTTTTTCGAGCAGTTTATTTACACATATTCGACCTCGCATTCCACAAAGTAGAAGAATTTGTTCACGAGTTTTGAAATCGGGAAGCACAAACCGAACTTAAAATATTAACTGTGCTGTGTCAGTATGGTTCGTTGACTCGTTCAGCGCCAGAGAAAAACGCAGTCTTTCAATTGTTCAATTAGTTGCTCTTCCACTTTTTTTCGATAATTCCAGCACTCTGCAAACAACCGTCCTGTGACTTAGCTGCAAATTCTGCACTTTTTTGCAGGATATTATCTTCATCCGCCAATCATAATTCCCCAACAGAGTTTCCATCACCACGATCACAGTTTCCTTTACCATCTCAGCAACGGAAAATAGTTTCTTCTTCTGAGCCAAAATACAGGCAAGTTTACAGCTAGCTAGCGTCATGAGTTCACTCAACGAAAGAAACTGCTTCAAGCTGCCTTCTGATCATGAAATTGTGATTTCAGACGGGCAATTTCACTGACACGATTACGGCCATCAACTGGAAATTTATTGTCGAATTCACTCTTGCATATTGTGAAAATGCTTCTTCAGTCTGTCTGCCTTATTGAAACCCTTTTTTTTTTTTTTTTTGCAGAGAAGGCACATTGACCTTTCATTTATTTGTATCAATACAAATTGCAGCTCCCAACTTTCTTGAAATTTTCGCGTCACTTTCTTCCATTCTCTTGTTTTTTTGTTTTTTTTAACACTAAGTTCCGAATCAGTGAGTTCTGCTTCGCTCACTTTAGCATTATCTTATGCTGCTGACTCACTTCGTTTTCGAATAACCCACTTATTCCATCTCGAAAGGTGAAAATGTAAAAATTTTAACAATTGTAACAGTTTTTATGTGTGACTGAAGCAGGGAAAAATGTGAAAATCGCGCATTGGAAACGAACTCAAACACACGTAACGTCAAGTTGCAACCAGTGCACGTCGTTAGGAAAATGGTTTATTACATTTTACAGTTGCGCCAAATATGGCAAACTCATATGCGCCACACTTTCATGGCTAATTCGCCACTTGTGGCGAATGGCGACAGTGTTACCCACCCCGGTACTATAAGTTCTAAAACCTTTCGTGTTTGGGGTTTTCATAAAAAAAGGTCAACTGTCGACCTTTTTTATTAACCTAACCTAATTTATCCACAGTCCTAAGAATGAACGTGACACCAGCACCATTCCAGTTACTCTCATTCCATAAAGACGTATTGCAGCTCTGGAAGGAGCTAGATCTCTCTTACGCACTTGATGGAATATCACTTCCACTGCTGTAATCTCGGAATCTCTGTTTTATAATAAGAAGACCGACCTTACAAATGATCACCATCTCCTTTCTAAGTGGAACTGGGTAGGACTAAAGGCCATTGGCGATCTCATGACACTGAACCTGGGCTGAAAATTAAAATAATTTGTAAGTGTGTAGGCCTAAACAACAAAAACATTGGTGGGGTCAACTGTAACCTGTTAGAAATATTCATTTTCAAATTTTACAATTTCCAGAACGTACCGGTAATTACTGACAAAATACTTTGTCAGTAATATCCAAAAATAAAACCAGTTTAATTTAGTAAATATTAAAATAGGAATAAATTGAACAGCATTATAGTACATTCGCGGCATTTCAAATTTATTGCTTGCTAAGCAATATGTTGCAGTTATTCCATGTTAGAGTTGATTCCTATGTCAACTTGCCTTACTGGCACTGGGTAGATTATGTTTTTTTTTTAATCAATGCATCAAAGTCCTAGGTATCAAACCTCTCCCCATCCATGGTACAAGAGCATTGTATTTTGTTTAGCATTTTTTATGTAGTGTTTATGTTTTAAATGCATTTAAAAATGGTATAAATGCAGTTCACTGAACACTTGCACAATAATTGTGTAGAATACAGTTTACAGCGGTTTTCCAAAAAGTAATGAACAGTAACTTTCTTTGTAACACACAGTGTCAACAGAAGTAAAATGTTAACTACCTTTAATCGGCGATAACTCCATACACAGTTCTAGTGAAAGTCTATTATATCTATTTAGATAAGGGTGGACAACCTTGTCCTTGTCCTTCTGCGAGCCAGATGGAAATTTTATTTATTACGAGGGTGGGAACAGAGTACCTAGTGTGTAGAGTATAACTAAATATCTCAGTCATACTATATAGCTAAGGCATTCCGCCATTCGCGTGGAATCCATAAAATTTGCAATCTGACATCTTGCACTCATTGCAAGTAAATCGAAACAAAAACAGAAAATGCCAAGTCGCCATTTAGAGATCTTTAATGGAGCAAATTGATTGTATTCGGATATGGCACCGTCCGAAACAGAGAAATGACTGAACAAAAAAAGTCAGTCTGTCAAGAAAGCAAATAATATTTTATTTGCTTTATTGACCAATATTTTTTTCGGTAGCCTAGGGCCAAATGAAAAGGGGCCATGGTTTGCTCACCCTTAATTTATATCGAGGGTGTTCATTATCCACCAGAGAAATCTTCTAAGATTATGAAAATATAGGTTAGTACTGCAAAATTTTAACTCTTCTTAGCTTAATTTAATGTATAATTTTATGGATTTATACTCTTGGATTTCCTAATGTATTTTGCACCCTTTCTAAATTGACAGTAGTTTATTGGGTTAACTTCTTATATTTATCAATTTAAACAAACTAAGTTTTCTTATTCTCGTATTAGTGTCTACTCCATTGCCTGCTAAAGACTTGACGCTTTCAGATATATAGTCACACCATCTTTTATCAACCTTTTGTTCCTGTTCTTGTTTTCCTGTTCCCGTTTCGGTTCCTATTTTATCTCAGTATGCAAGTTTTAATTTGCATCGAACGTTTCAAGAAATAATTGTTATTGAATTAAGGATAGTGTTCTTTACCAAAAACAGATAAGCGGATTTGATCAAATCTTTGATAATTAGATAATGTGATAAACTATGTGTTATGCAAAATATTAATGTGAAATATCTGTTAGAACATTCATTCCCCCAGTTGCTGCTTTCATATTCCTTTCTCAAAATCTAATTGTAAGCGACTAAGAGTTATCCTGGTATTAATACTTTGTTGCCTGAATTTTCTTATGTGAGTTCTCACTATTCACAATTTTTTTTTTTCTTAAACAAGAGATTCCTTAATTGAGTTTACATCAAATTTTATTGTAGCTTATATAGGGTGGCAACCCCTGCTAGCCGACCGGGCTAGCCGAGTGGGTAAAGTACCTGCCCGGCAACCCAAAGGTCGCGGGTTCGATTCCCGCCTCGGGCTTGGATCAAAGTACTGCAAAAACCTTGGGAGGTGCAATATGGCCACAGAAGCCGATGCGCCAACAACTACCAAATAAAAAAAAAAAAAAAAAAAAGCAACCCCTGCTGAAGGGATAATAAAGAGGCTCCGCAAAACTGATCGGGATTGGGAAGAGAGTCCGTTTCCAAGAGGACAAAAAAAAATAATAATAATTTCTACCTTTATGTGAAAGTTATTGCATTTTCTATTTCGGTCCAATTATATGGAATTTTAAAGAATTTATTTTCTATGATATTTATGAATCTATTCTGCCCACCTCCTCAATGCGAGGTCTGCGGGGCTTGGCTATATCATTTCTCCTCAACCCCCTCTTGGACTTTATAGCATGTGTAGCAAGTCCGAAATCTTTCTGCATTTTATGTCTGCTAAGAGAGAGAGAGAGAGAGAGAGAGAGAGAGAGAGACTGCATTCTTCGGAAACGTGTTTATTTTATTCTGGTTCATTTTACTGTGATACGACCTCTCGTATTCGTTTAAAGGAACTATATTTTCATTTCCTCATTGTTATTTAGTACTTTTTTTCCACTTTGGACATTTCTAGACAGCCAGATTTGAAAGCCTAATTTAATAATGGGGAAAACCCATTATTAAATAGGCTTTCAAAGAACGTAGACCCCGATTGATTTGAAGATTTAGTTCAGTGACTTGCGATCTCTCAGTTTTCAAAGGAAAATAAATATTTTGTTTATTCTTTTTGCAGTTGCAGCAATTCTCATGAGTAATGCAGTATATTCATATATAATACGTATACTGACGTATGGGTGAAACCGTCATCTAACACTGATTAAACTTTAATAATCTGTATAAACCCCACCCACTACTATTTCAATTGGTGTTAGGTAGGTGTGTATGTACCATCTTATTTCCATTGACGATTAAGGGCAACGTCCGCTTCTCGGAAATGTGTTGAAAGTTTAAAAATGCCATTTGTCGACAGAAGAGGTCGCTAACAAAGCGTGTCGTATCAGCTGAGTCAGTTCTAATACACGTGCGTGTGTGGTGATTCAGTACTACCGGTCGCGTAAAATTGAAGGCTAACCGTCACAAACCTGAGAGGGCAGTTAGTTATACAAGGTGAACACAAAGAAACACAAGTGTGCTCTTACAAGAAATGAAATTGGCCGTAACACGTTCGTATGGATAGCAGACTTTAACAATCCCAGTGACCATGACGGATCATCCTGTAAGTAAATCATCTTCTTTTAAATATGTATCTAGTGTATCAAAATAAATGGTATTCTCCCAGTGGAAAATGTTGTTTCTTCGGATTGAATGGAGCATTAGAGATGAAAACAAAGTGCTGATTTGTCTGATTACACAGGATCTCTCTCTCTCTCTCTCTCTCTCTCTCTCTCTCTCTCTCTTCTTTTCATAATATTCATATGGAAGTAGACTGTTACTTCAAGTTGGAAGATTCTTATGGAACAGAACGGTTATCGAACTATTCTAATAATAAGTTTTCTGTTTGTACTCCTGGATGTATCTTTTCTTTTTCGAAATGTGATTTTATAATTTATCATGAATTGTTTCGCTACTTAAAAATTCATTTTATTGGCAAGTTTCGTCATCTTGACATCTGTTTTGTTCCTTACATTCCATACAGTATCAATATTATTTTACTTTTAAATTTCTGATAAAATAATTAGCCAACTTAAAATCGAATTGACGTTACTCATTTTAGTTGCTGACTAAGGGTAATATCAGTCCTATTCAAATCCGTTATCTTCTATGAAAACGATAAGCTTATCGTCATATTACAAAATCGGAACGTTAGCGTGGCTAGAATTGTTCAAAGAAGCTTATGTAAGTAGAGAGATAAGACAGGCGATTCCGCTAATATAATCAATCATTTTACTTTTAAATGTTTCGAAAGTAACGAAGAGTAGTTTGAATTAATATATCTGACCTTCACAGCAGGATGCTTCAAAAGCCCAACTAATTTTTTTATGAAGCGTTGACGTGCACTATATACTTGAATAGCAGCATATGTAAAAATGGCTTGAAAAGGATACTAATAGAAAAAAATATACATTTAAATCATAATTTGCTTAAAAATTTCAGGTTGAAAAAGGTATCAAAGAACAATTTGGAAAACTTGGTTTTTTTTTTTAAAGTTGAAATTAAGCGTGAAATCCTTTATCCCACTCAAAGAAATGTTATCATGAAAAAATAACTCTTTCATATAGCAAGCTTTGCACAGCTTAAACGCCTTCAGAAAATTTAAAGTCATGAGCTATTGGAAAGTAAAGCACAAATTCATGTAGAAGAGTGAAAATGTTTCCTCCTTTCTTCATAATAGCTTTCAATTTCTAACTTTCAATATATCGACTTGCTTACTGAAATACTTTTAAATAAACAGCACTCCCAAAAGGAGTAGAATATAAATTAAGATTAAGTCTATGATGGACTTTTTATTAGGGTTTTGATAAAAAGGGATATAATCAATAGCTCACTTAGGATTTCTCTCTCCCCCTCTCTCTTAATTCTAATTTTTTAAATCAAATTTACATTAAAATTTGTTTAGAAATAAGTATGTTAAAAAAGAGAAATTTTAAATAATCTCTTACGAGTATGTATTTAACTAGATTTATATGCATAGGTGAGTTGAATTACTCCACTCCGAACCATAAAATTAGTCTGTGCCACCATTGCAGAAACGATTGTTCTGTTTAGAAGTGTAAGCGTAGAGAGCGCTATGAAAAAGCTATGAGAAAAAAAAAAAAAAATATATATATATATACTGTATTTATTTATTTATTATACTAGGCGGTCCCAGCCAGCTTTCCTGGCATCCCCACCACTAATCACAATACTGTGCAGATATTTACAGACTTACAGCACTAATTCCCGCACCATTGCAAGATATTGAAGTTCTGCGCTTCATGTTCCCACACCATTATAAGACATTGAAGCGCTGCAGTTCATATAAAATGAATTTGGAGTCCCTGCTACGGAAAGTAGCTAGTGAGAAATTGCTGTCAGTACGTACAATTTCAATGTAATGTCCAGTCTGAGAACAAAGTCTTTTTAATAAATGAAATATAACCCGGAAAGCTGAATTCCAATCATGAAGTATTCTCCAAAGTAAATTGCAGTCAGACCGGGGAAGTATTCTCATAAGTAAATTGTAGTCAGAAGATGAACAGACCTGTTGCAAATGCGTCATTTTCATAAGCGTTGAAATATGCTTAGTTAGAGGTTGACGTTTCCAATGGACTCGTCGAGTACACCGACTTAAAGACCAATCAGTGATGAAATGCGCAGCCTGAAGCACCTATCCTCGTCGAGTGCTCAGACTTGAAAGACCATTCAGGGAAGCACCTATCCTCGTCGAGTACTCTGCCTTGAAAGCGCACTCAGTGATGAAATGTGGGCTAACTAGGGATGAACTGGCCTAGTCCTCTTGAATCATTAGTGATTATCTAAAAGCTGCCAAAGCTCGTGCCTACAGTATCAGGAACCGCATCACACAGCTGTCGTTTGCGGCACAAAGAACCGCCTTGCTGTAATCTAAAGATCGCCAAGTGAAGCAGCTCACCTTAGGACATCGTGTTGTAGGATTGAGTTTTAAAGCAAGGGAGGATCTAGGAGGGAACTGTTGGGAAGATTGCTCCCCTCCCTTACAGAAAAGCAGTATGGATCCGTCAGCCTTCTAATTTTCTAAATATTGAATTTTCTAGATGCTGAAAACACTTGTTTTTGTTGTTATTCAGATGAATAATTTCTTATGAACTTCTATTAATGAAACTGTAGTTAAAGAGGTTATCAGATATCTAAGATGATTTGATGTTTTTCCGAAAGATGTATTAGTAATTATCTTTATTTCTGTATTACGAAGTAGGTGACTTGGGACGAAGAGAATAAGTTAAATAAATAATAATAATAAATTTTCTGTTTGTATCTGGGACAGCCACATAGAGTCAGATGAGTTTACTGGAATACAAAAATGCTACTAATCCAACAGTGGCTTATTTAACTATTGCATTACATTATAAAATAAAATTACATACATTTCAGAAGTTTTATGAATCAGTAACTCGAAGAAAGCATTATAAAGCATGATCGATTTTCTAAATATTACACATCCAATCAAGGAAACTTGCAAAATGCAAAAATGAAATAATTACTCTCTGTACAAAGTATTGACTCAAGTTCAGAACACTCGCGATCGGTGAAAAATTGTAGATCCGAATGTGGCCGTTATTTTCCTCTGGTCTGGTCTGTTCTGGAAACTCGGGTTTTTCGTCCAGCAAAACAGACAAAACAGAGAAGGCTAGCAATTTATGGACATAATCACATGTGAGATGAGATAATTCTCGGGTGGTACTTATATGAGAGTCCCCTCCCAGCTCTGGCCCTCTTTAGTTCTCATCAAAATTGTGGATAAATGTCATCGATTTGGTTTATTAAATCAAGGATAATTCTCTTTTAAAAAAATTTCTGCCAAGCCTACCTGAATTCCTGATGTGTATGTGAGAGTAAGTTTGCAGTCATCAGACGTAGAAATTTGTATGCTTAAACGCAGTAGTACACGCGTTTTGAGATGACAATGATTTTAACTCAGATGACTGCTAAATACGGTAATGTTCATCTCTCCTCTTTATTTTGTAAACTCCTCTCATGCTATACAGTTGTCCATGAGTATAAACAGAAAATTTATTGGAGTATTGCCCTAGATTTACATTTTGTTACTTTAATCAGAATTATATAACGCTTTTTCCAAACATATCTCTTAGAAGTATTGTTCACTTTTACAAAAACTCCGCTTCCTGTTTCTGTTTGTTTGGCCTTGCAATTGAGATTTTTATTAAAAATTTTACAACTTTTGTATACTGCATCCTTTGTAAACTAAGTAATTTCTTAGGAGAGTTTTGAAATCTCTTTGATTGCTAAGCTCAAACTGCCTTCTTTACTACCTGAAATTATGTCTTTAAGTATAGTTTATAAAATTTTATATACTTAGGGAAAAATATACTCAGAAATTACAGCTGTATGTTTTTTTTTTATGTAAACCCCAAACACGGGAGGTATTAGAACCTATAGTATTTAGTACCGTGCTTGGGTAGGAGGTTGAGAAGATGAAAGAATAGTGACAAATGGGCCTGGAGTACTGGGGTCCATAGTTTAACAAATAGATATTTATTTAAAGTATACCCAGTATAAAATAAAATAAAATAAAATATTTCAGTAGCTTTCGGAACTCGTGTCCCTAACAAATAGATATTTATTTAAAGTATACCCAGTATAAAATAAAATAAAATAAAATATTTCAGTAGCTTTCGGAACTCGTGTCCCGGGACACGAGTTCCGAAAGCTACTGAAATATTTTATTTTATTTTATTTTATACTGGGTATACTTTAAATAAATATCTATTTGTTAGGGACACGAGTTCCGAAAGCTACTGAAATATTTTATTTTATTTTATTTTATACTGGGTATACTTTAAATAAATATCTATTTGTTAAGATGAAAGAAGATATTTGTTGACATTGGACTTGAACTTCTGTAGACTGTAATTTTCAGGAAATACGTATGAAGGAAGGTTGTTCCAGAAAACGGCAGTTGAATGAATAAACGAGAAAGATGAAAAGTTGGTTCTGTGAGTTTGGAGTTGGACAGTAAATGTATGTTGGCTGGTGGTGGCACATGTTCGGACTGTTTTGAAAGAGAGAGAGAGCGGGAATTATAGAAACCAATTCAGAAGAACAGTGCCCATCGAAGTATCTGTAGAAGAGGCATACAGCAGAAACAGTACGTCTATGAGACAGCGAGTGGAGAGACTCTGTTAGAGATGAATCATTAATCAATTTAACTGCCCTCTTCTGAATGGAATCAAGAAGCCTGAGAGAGGTTTTGGGAGCATCACCCAGATGTAGGAACAATATTCCATGGTTGGGCGGATTTGCGATTTATACAGAGTGGGCAGCTGTTTGGAAGAAAAGTAACGCCGAGAGCGAAAGAGAAAATGAAGTTTTTTAGATGCAGAGGAAGCAATATTTGTAATGTGCTAGTGCCAAGGCAAAAGAGATTAGAAGTCAGGGTAATCCCCAAAAGAGATATACAATTTTTCCTAGAAATCGGAGTGTCACCAAAGATAAGCATAGGAGTAGAAGAATCCTTTTTGCGAGATATAAGACAAGACTGAGTTTTAGAAGGGTTGAAATCAACTAAGTTGTCTTTGCCTCACTGGAGAATTACCTGAAGGTCGGCATTTAAGGAATTGGTAGCAGATTTTCGAGAAGTTGAAGCTGATTGAGCAGAGCAAGGTTTCTCAAAATGGAAAGTGGAATGCAATGTGCTATCATCGGCAAAACTATGGATAGGATTTCCAGTCAATGGAAGAAGGTCATTGATATACAAGAGGAAAAGAGTGGGGAAAGAACTGAACCTTGGGGGATACCGGCATTAGTGGAGAAGTTAGAAGACAGAGAGCCATCTACCATCACCCTCAGTGAGCGATCAGAGAGAAAACTGGATAACCAATTACAAAAAACAGTTAGCAAACCATAAGATGGAACTTTGTTTAGAAGACCTTTATGCCAAACACTATCGAAAGCCTTTGAGATGTCAAGAGCAACTACTTGTGTTTCATCGAACCTTTCCATTGAATTAGTCCATAAATGGGTAACGTAAGCTAGAATATCACCAGTGGATCGACACTGACGGAATCCATACTGGCGATTGTTGATGAGACGGAAGGTTTCTAGGTAGTTTAAGAATTGGCGGTTAATTGATTTCTCCATCACTTTAGAAAGAGTAGAAGTAATTGCAATGGGACGATAATTGTATGGGAGGAATTTGTCACCCTTTTTTAGCAACTGGCTGGATATGAGAAAATTTCCAAGCAGAAGAAAAAAACGCCTTTGGAATAAGAAAGTGAAAAAGGGCGGCAAAGAACAGGAGCACAGGTTTTGAGAACAAGTGGAGAAATACGATTAGGACCTGGAGGTTTCTTAGATTCGAGATGCGTCAAAATCCTTCTGACATCCTCTTGACGGAAGACCACAGGAGAAATTGAATGGAGCGTGTTGGGAATGGTGGGAGGGATGTTTTACCAAGATCATTAATACATGAGTTGGAAGCAAAATGGGATGCTTACAGGTCCTTGGCTGAAGCGACAACAGAACCATCTGGTTTGGACAGAGGTGGGAGCAGAGATGGGCAAAAGTTGCGGCCAATAGCTTTGGCAAGAGAACAGAATGCTTATCTACCATTAGGGCAAGAAGCAAGTTTTCTACTCTTAGCCTGTTCAAACTCTAGTTTGGACTGATTAATAACTGCTTTACAATTGTTGCGAGCTTTGGTGTAGGCAGAAAATGAAACTGAAGAATTAGAAACAATCAAATTACGATATGCAACGTTCTTCTCTTGAACAGTCTCAGCACATTTATTGGAAAACCAAGGTTTAGATAAAGGACGAGATTTTAAAGAGGAGTGTGGGATAAAGGATTCCATTCCTGCAAGAATAATTTCACTGACACGATCTGAGCAACGTTGACATCAGAAGTTTTGAAACAGTAATCCGACCAAGGTAAAGAAGGAAAAAAATCTCGCAGGTCATCCCATTGTGCATTATTGTAATGCCAAACAACACAAGGTTGGGAATAGCCATGAGTTAAAGGTTCCATTGGAGAAGAGACAATCACCAAGTTGTGATCTGAAGTGCCTAAAGGACCTCTCTCTTCGACCATGTACTTAGAAGGGTTGTTTGTGAGAAAAAGATCAAGGGTGTTGGCTGTATGATTAGGATTGTCCGGTATTCTTGTAGGTAAATGAACAATCTGTGCATGGTCATTAGCAATTGCAAAAGCTTCAGCATCTCGACCGCTGGGTCGGTGTGACTAGAAAATGGAAGCCAGCTAGAGTTGTGAACATTAAAATCACCAAGGAAACTTACATTTTACGCTACACTTGTTAAATTAAAAGAAGTATTGTGCACTTATTTTCAAAATATTCTTTCTGAGTGACGCAATGTAGTGTCATGACCACATCTAAAAATTTGTGGATAGTAGTGCAATCGACTAGTGGGGCGAGCTGGTAAGGCGTGGACTCAAGCGAAAACATTTTAGGAGCAGCAAAGGGGGAGGACTAAATAAAAAATATTCCTTAGATTTGCTTGAGTTTGCCTTTTCTAAATTCTCCCTATGAAGTGGGACGACCCACTTACCGTCTTTCCAGGCCGTATTCAGTACCTTGATTTCCCAGGGAGGGAGAGAGAGAGAGAGAGAGAGAGAGAGAGAGAGAGAGAGAGAGAGAGAGAGAGAAACATTATAGGGCGGAATTATAGTAAACAGTGTTTTGAAGGGCTGCAAAATTCAGGTGTGCCTCAGTGTAAAAATATCTGGAGCTGATGCTGTGCACTGGACAAGGCAGACAGGCCCTAGACTCAATATCCGTGTACGGGCCTCTACAGGGAGAATGCGGAGGTTGTTGTGTTTTAGGCGCGTCAGCGACTTAGGCTGTATTACTCCAATGTGTATTATGTCTGTAGAAGTGTGCGCGTGTTCACGGACCGATTAGAATGCTGTTCGACTTGAAAAAAGTTCTCCGAATAACTCACAGGGAAAAATCCTACTTTTTCCGCCTGAGATCTGTTCGATGAGGACTTTAGAAATTCCTAAGGTCATCGATGGGAATCGAATCCAAATGGCGAAACCACTGTACAGTATTGACACGAAGGGCGGAATGTGGAGGGGAAAATTTACAAATAATGATTCTTGAAACACTGATTTTTAGCTGCTTTTTTTTTTTTTTATACTGTTCTCAATGGAACACATTACATTCTACGCGGCTAATTTCAAAAGTTAGCGTTATTAATGCAACAGAACCTGGGTCCTGCACAATTGTTGAACTTGTCTAGGTGTAAATCTGGCCCTATGTGGTGTAAAATGTATATAAATATATCTTCAGCTGCTTCAGATTCTTCTTTTGACATAAAAGATGAAATAATAATCAGTACTCGTGGGAAAGAAAAACAGAATAATGGATCAATTTCAGATTCTGTTATTTTCGAAATCCCGCATTAGGTATATTTATAGCAGTAACTGTACAGGCGAACTAAAAATCCTGTATCTCTTTCTCCTCCACTTTGCGGGACCATTCGCGATGACGGACCAAGGGGTATGGTAGTTTCGTCACTGGTTAACCGCTTTTGTGTTTTGAACATTTATAATCCATATTACTGTTAATCCAGTTATTTCTATTTTTTTCTTTCTTCATATTTATTGTTAAGTTTGGGAGGGTTGAAATAAAATAATATTTCCAACTGGATTTTTAAGTAAGTCATAATAAGGAGGAACAATTAGAAAATATTGCTCGATTGAAGAAGACTTTAGAAATTTGAAGTTTATGTACTTCAAATTTCTAAAGTCTACATTATGGATTATAATGCGAAACTTTATTTACTATGCAATCATCATCATTGCGATGTATTAAGCAGGAAAGAGGAAAACTAATTTACAGTATTCTGATTTAAGCACGCCAGTATATAAGACAAAGAAGGGAGAAAGAAAATAAGAGCCGTTTCAGAAATTGCTCTTTTTTTTCCCCCGCAGAACGCTATTCATTCCCCCCGAATGCTACTTGGTTGGAAGAAGGGCCCTTTTCAAAAATAAGAATTTTATTTAGTAAATAATATTTTGTGCTAGCTACTTGTGACGCATCATTTTAGAGCATGGCTACGCGAATTTTAAGCATTCTGACCAACTTCTCAGAGTTTATAACTACAATTTTTTCGGTGTTCCTGAATTTTATAAAAGTTCCTTTAATAGTTTAAAACTGCCTATTTCCTTAGGCTTATTTGTCAAGGGTGATTTTCACTGCTGGGAAAATGCAATGTAGTAAGTTGTATTCTCCAGACCTTTAATACACACTCAATCGCTTAACCCGAACAATGTATAGAGTGTCTCATCGGTGTAACGAAATCTCTCCATCAATCCTGGTATATGGAGGTCTTATGGGCAACTTGCTAATTTAAGAATGAACTATTTCTGCACTATAGAAAGTTAAATATTTGAAACTTCCTGAGTACTTTTAACAAATGGACGCATACGACCGTTAACATTATCCCGACACTGATTGCATCGATAACTGAAAAACCATCCTCTTCGGAGATTACTGAGATGCTGATCTATCTCAGTAATCTTACGTGAACGTTTCTCACCCTCGTTTTATTTCATCTTTTCATAAGATTAACTAAATTTGACTTTGGAAGGTTCAAATGGATTCTAGCAGCGCTCTGCTGCCCACCAACCTTTTGCAGAATTACAAAAAAAAAAAAAAAAAAAAAAAACAGAGAGAGAGAGAGAGAGAGAGAGATGTGCCGTGTACCAAGATCAAGCTTAACCAAGGCTATCTAAAATCGATTACTTCAGTTATCAGCTTTCAAAGAGAAAGAACGTGTCCAGAACTCATAGGTTGTCCACTATGAACATGTAAAGAAATTAATGGTGTAAATTTTTAAAGTATTACTTAGTAATCTAATTAGTGAAAATCAAGAATAATGCATCCAGGACCTACTTACAGAACAGAAATGATGAGAATAAAGAGATATATGAGATATATAAATGGAGAGATGCGGGGAGAGAGCAGGGAACAAGTGTAATGGCACGTTGATATATCGGCTAGTATGACCAATGAATTTGGACTGGTTTTCAGTGAGGAAAAGAATGAAGTAATGGTTATAAAGAGGAGTGACGAGCCTGACGGATCCATTACAATGGTAGGGAAAGCGCTAAAAATGCTTAACAACTTCAAGTATCTATGAAACACCATTACAAAGACTGGAATGATAGACGAAGAAATAAGTAGGATGCAAGCGGGCAGGAATTTTTATAGGCAGACAAGATATCTGATCTGGAACAGGAACATACCACTGAAGTGTAATCAGGCTATATATCAGGCCTATCACGTACCAATTCTGACGTATGCATCTGAAACTTGGACTATGAGTTAAAAGGATGAAAACAGAATTCAGGCGGCAGAAATGAGATTTGTGAGCAGCATAGCCGGAAAGACAAGACTCGACGAAATCAGAAATGATGTGATCAGGGAGAGAATTCATGTTGAAAAACTCCAGAATAGGATCGAAAGATCCCGTTTGAAATGGTTTGGACATGTCAAGAGAATGAACGAGAGGCGTTTGCCAAGAAGAATGTTTGATTTACAATTAAGGGACAAAAGACCAAGGGGGAGACGAAGAATGAGGGCATGATAAAGACCGATGTTATTAAGAGAGGAGGAAATTGGAATGAAATCAACGATGGAGAGTAGTACACGGACAGGGCATGGTGGCGAGGCTTCACACGTCGACCCGTGGAATAGCGGATCGATGACAAATGATAATGATAACTTAGTAATTGCATTTTAATCAAATGAAATCAGAGTTAAAACAATGCTAGTATGATGAAAAAAATTTGGATTACCCTTTGAGAAACGACAAAAGGGCTGACCCCAATTCTTTGAGTTCTCAAAAGGGCTGTATCCAACTCACGCACGATGATGATGACAGCCTAACGTGTGATGTTGGACCGCCACAATGCCTTCCCTTATAAAGTTCAATGCGAGATGACTTGGTTTCCGAATATTGATTACACAGGATCTCTCTCTCTCTCTCTCTCTCTCTCTCTCTCTCTTAGGCGAGAATAGCATGGTTTTCTACTGGAAACTCGAGTTTTTCGTCTAGCTAACAACAAATCGATCGCAGAACTTACGCAATTTACAAACATATTATATACGGCGCAATATAGCCTAAGTTGCTGATGTCCCTAAAACCCAACATCAACAACTCGCTACTATTTTGAAAAAGCTTCCTTAGTTAGAGATTCGTTAACCCTTTTTGGAAAAGGTCCACATTTACTAAGTCTTCTTCCAAGCCACGTAAGTTAGTCATTTGCAAGCAGAGTAAATTTCTGTATTACTTTCTCCGAATTTATTCATGCCTCTAACAGACAAACTGGCCTTTAGAACAGGAAATAATTGAAACGAATTATTTTTCGTATACTGGAGTCACTTTAATTATTTTATAATAACAAAATTGTTACTACAAAATTAAGCAGATGTACAAGTAGTTCATACTTGGATTTGCGATCATTCGGATACAGGCGTATATGTCAACTGTAATTTCACGTGATTCCTATTATATCATCCCACAAATGTAGCGGTGTTCTAATTTGATAAATACTCACAATATCACTTAAATATCTACACAAGAATATTTCAGCGGTGTAAAGTTTTTTTTTTTATCTAAGTTTAGAGATTTTCGAAAGTATTCATGAGCGCTATTCCCATATTTATAATTTCTTTATTTCTCAGCTACAAAGCAGCAAAATTACATGCCTTAAAAATGCAGAAATCTAAAAAAAAAATTTTAAATTCAGAATAATTAAATACAAATACGTTATAATATAATAACCAATAGGCTAAAAAATTCAATAATCATAAAGATAAAAAAAAAAGAAGCCCGAAGAAGCATACACATAGAAAATAAAATTATAAATTTGATTCTTGCTCGTCTGATAAAATACCTTATTAATATCAACTTGAAATGTTAAAAAGTCTCAAAATATTAAATAATAGATGCATTTATGAAGCATATATATTTCTAAATATTTAATTTAATAGCGAGATAAATAAATTATTAATTTTGCTGTTCTGTTAAAAAATTATAAAACCCATAATTTCTTCCAGTAGTTAAGATAGTTCTAACTATATAGATTTTTTTTAATGACCTTCAATCATTCAATTTTAGCAACTAAGTTAGAATTTATATATTTGAGTAAATAGTCCTTTTAAGTACTTTTAAATAAAAATAAGTAGGCCTTATCTTTTCTATTCTCCAATGTTTCCAGTCTAGAGCTCGAAAAGTTAAATGGAACGCTCATTAATATATCTTATTTTTAAAAATCAAGTTTAGCATTGGTCCTGCAAAAATTTTATAAAGAAATACAGAAAAGTATTGCAAGAAAGTTATTATAGAAAAAGGTTACGCTTGGCAAGGTGTGGTTCTGCTACCTGAGTACGGTGATACCCTAATCAAAACAATGAAATCATAAGGGGGGGGAGAAACAACGCTCACCCTGAACAGCGCAAACGCACCACTCCCTGTCCAATGAGACGCACCCTCTCACCTACCAAAGTATGAATGCCACTTTCATAATAAATGGAATTTATAAGAACCATCTCTTCTTCAAAAGGACATCAGCATTCAAAAGGAAATGGTAGCACTTTTGTTTAGTATTGACATTTTCATGCACGCTGGTCTTCTGTAGCATTTATACATTTCAGTTTTAAGATATGGTAGTCCATTAATTTAGTTTATTCATACACACAGTATATTTGATTGATAGAATTTTTATTTAACTAGTTTGTGTCTTAACCAGATTATACACCCATTGTAAATTCTTGAACTACTGTAACGTTTCACATGTAGGAGATCAGGTCTGTGTGGGTAGAAGAAAGATGTGCTGGCGTATCAAATTCGTTCTAGTACTTCCCACTTCTTCTGTTTCTAAACTTAGTTGGCTTACTCTTGTGATTCCGAATGTTCAAAAGAATATTTGATTCCTTGGAAAGTAACACTTAAACTTTGAATTGCATAGTAAGGAGAGGTGTATAATAGTTAAGAGCGAATTGTATAATAATTGGATACAGGTAATACCTTCTCTTTCAAATAATTAATCCATATACTTCAATAATATTGATAAAAGCGATGTTATTAGACGTCAAGGGCGGATACCTCTTTGTTGGTAGTTTTAGATGTTTTAGATATACCTTTTCAAATTATCTGCTTATTGTTAAAGGAAACCATATATATATATATATATAAGCTTAAACTAAATAAGTAATAAAGGAAAGAAAACTGAAAAAGATAAAATCAGTATAGCAAGCATCGATGGCTGCAAAGAATTGCATACCATATGTTAGGGAAACATAATTTGAATTTAAATTAATTTAATTAGATAATTAAATTTTTAATCAATTAATTATAAATTAATTGATATTAATTATATATACACACGCACGCACGCACGCATAGTTTCCTTTCAGCCTATTTGTTGGCGAGGTGTGAATCCTAGTAGATTAATAAAACTGGTGACAGCAATAGTATATGTTTTTATGTTGCTTTTTTCTGTTATGTGCTATTATCATTGTTTGCAAGTAGTAATTTTCTAGCTACATTTTAGTAATAGCCCTTTAATTAATGAAAAAAAAAGGAGAAAAATAAACTGCAGAATTTCAGGTTTAAGTTCTTGTTGCATTCCGCATTTTCTTCCTCCCCTTTTCCTCCTATTTGACTCATGGAATTACGAAGCTTTTCGTTTTTGATTTTCATTCAGTCACCATTTCTAATCATTGAGGACCACTAGATAATAAAGTTTTATGACTGTGTTTGTAATGACTTAATGCAACTGAATGAAACAAGCATGCGCATAGTCTTCGTCTCCTTTCCTTCCTATTTGACTCATATAGGAATTACGAAGCTTTTCGTTTTTGATTTCCATTCAATCACCATTTCTAATCATTGAGGACTACTAGATAATAAAGTTTTATGACTGTTTGTAATGACTTAATGCAACTGAATTGAAACAAGCATGCGCATAGATGTCATGGAATACAAAGAACAATCCAATTCTTTATTTCCCGGCCGACTTTTGTGACTCTCAAACTCACATTTTTCGAATTATATCAATTCTTGGATAGGAATGATTTGCTGTATAGCGGAGTGAAAATCGACTTACTGTTTTTTTTAGATTAAGTAACCCCGCAGGTTTTTAACCGCCTTCTGTTGTTCAGTGAGTGCAGTCAATCCCCTCCCTCCCTCTTTACTGGCTATAGTCAGTCTCTCGATGGCTGACTTCGGGTGGTGTTGCAGCCTCTTCGTCATCATTATCCTGGTCGATCTAATAATCTCCTCCATCTCGGTGTTTGTCCAATCTGTGATCCCGAAAGAGTATGTTAGTATTGTGACTGCATAAGGGTTTATGCCTGTGACCATGTCCCCGCCATTCAGCTTTGACTTTATCAGGCTTATCAGTCTCTGGTGGTATTTTTCAGTGAGGTGGGCCTTGATCTCCTTGTGTTCTAACTGGTGAGCCTGCACCACATCCCCTGATATTTGTATGTCTCTTCGCCCTCTCTCATGGCTTCAATCTCTCCATCGGGTGTTCGGCTGGTAGTTTAGTCCAATTATATGTCCTTGAGAAAATCATAGGTATTGCATTTGTTTAGGCCAAATTGCGTCCTGACGTCAGTGCTGAACTTTTCAATGATCCCGAGTAGCTGTTGAAGCTGATTTTCGGTTGTGGCATTATTATTATTATTATTGTTGTTGTTGTTGTTGTTGTTCTTATATTATTTCTCCCTGATTGGGGGATTCCACCCGGTGACGGGTATTGCTACCAAGTACATACGGTGGTTTTTATGTCCGGTGTTACTTTTGGTCGAGGAACTCTCTGACTATCCTACAGGTGTTCAGGATTGCGAACTTTTTGGTGTTCCTTTCATATGTTCTCTGGGAGACCTATTGCTGCTAGGCTGTTATGTAGGGCCTTTGGCACCATGCCAGTGGTTGACACGAGGATCAGGATGGTCGTTGCATATACCACATCTCTTTGATCTCCAGTCTTAGGTTCGTGTACTTCCTGATTTTCTCCTCATAGGTTTTCTGCGAGTTGCCAGTGTTGGGCACTGCTATGTCAATCAGATATGTAGCCTTTTCCTTGTTGTCTACAAGGGTTGTGTTATATTCGGCCTGTTGTGTGCGACTGTCTTGTCTGTTATTATGGCGCGCTCCCATAATAACGGAAAATACAGTACAGCTTGTGGATTGGGGTCTCTCGTACTGCTTCGAGTTCGTGCTTGTAGTACGGTACACTTTCTTTGATCAACTGGTATTTTCTTGCTAGCTTCTGATGTATTATTCTGGCTACCTGGTCATGTTTACGAGTGTACTCAGTCTGGGTGATCACCTTGCATCCTGCAATGATGTGTTGGATCATTTCTGAGATCAGGTGGCATCGTCGACATGTGTCATACGACACTCCGGACTCCCTGACGATGTATTTTCTATAGTTTCTGATGTCGATTACCTGGTCTTGAATGGCGATCATGAATCCTTCAGTCACGGGAAAGGGCATTCTGCTCGTGAGGCATGCATTGGAAGCAGTTTTATCTATGTGATCTTGATGGACGTTATTGTAGTGTCTGCCGTGGAGTGTCTTCCTTTTTCCAACTTTCTAGCTTTCCAACTTTTTTTTGGAGGGGACGTCTCGCTTAGGTTGAGTGGTATACCGCTTGTCTATCTTCCTTATGGCTTGGTAGAGTGCTGCTGTGTGTTTCTGGAAGTAATTCTTGAGGTTATCAATCGCTGTTTTCTGTTGCTCGATGAGGTCTATTAGGTCTCTTCCTCCTTCTTTCCGAGCTGTTGTCAGTCTTTCCACGGCTGACTTCGTTTGGTGTTAACGGCCCTTGTTCATCATTGTCCTTGTCTTTCTCATGATATCGTCCAGCTCGGTGTAAGTCCAATCTATGACCCAGAAGGAGTATGTTAGCACTGGGACTGCATAGATGTTTATGGCTTTAACTGTGTTCCCTCTGTTCAGCTTTGCTTTCAGCAGGCTTCTGAGTCTCTGATGGTATTTTTCGGTCAGACAGGTCGTGATTTCCTTGTTCTCTAACTGCTGAGCTCGCATCATCCCCAGGTATTTGTAGGTGTGTTCTTCTATCATGACTTTTATCTCTTTACCTGTTCTGCAGGTGGTAGTTTCGGCCGACTAATTTTCCCTGGTGCAGTCCTTGGGTTCTGCATTTGTCTAGACCAAATTCCATCCTGATATCATTGCTGAATTCTTCGGTGATCCGGAGTAGTTGCTGGAGTTGCTTCTCGGTTGCCGCGTAGAGCTTGATGTCATCCATATGCATCAGGTGGGTGAGGGTGTACAGATACAGGTGAGGGTGTACTTCCATCCTTCTTTCAGGTTATATCCATACTTGCTGCTTTTGAGCCTGGTGGATAGCGGATTAAGTGCTAGACAGAACAACAGTGGGCTCAGAGCATCTCCCTGAAAGATTCCTCTGGTTTTGATGTTCTCGACCTTAATGGTGGTAGTCCATTTCGCCATTGTTGCTCCTAGGAAGTCTGTCACTATGGGATTCACTTTGTAGATGCTCAGCGTCTCTATTGGTCAGCTGTGAGGCACGGAGTCGAAGGCCTTGTGGTAATCGATGTAGGCTGTATACAGGTTGCGGCGCTTCTTGTAGACTTGCTCTATAACCGCGGCATCTATGGTTAATTGCTCCTTGCATTCTTTCTGCTGTTCCGCTATTATGTTCTGGCTCTCCAAGTGATCTGATATCTTCTTAGTTATGCAGCTGGTCAGGATCTTGTACATCGTTTGGTGGCATGTGATTGGCCTGTATTTGGCCGGGTTTCTTGTATCCTCGAGTTTAGGCTTCAGATATGTGATGTCTTGAGTGAGAAACTTCGGGATTGTCTCTGGCTGCCTTATCATACGGGTGAACTGTTCTACCAGATGCTTGTGTGTAAGTGAGCTTTTTGTACAAGTAGTTGTGGACATTATATATTCCTGGGGTTCTCCAGTTGTGGGAGTTCCTGATCGTCTGTTTTACTTCTTTCTCTCAAATCTCCCACTCTCTCATCTCTTGTACGTCCTTGGTTCTCTTATGTTCTAGTTCTGTTCAGGGGGCTCGGCTGTTATGACTTACTTCCCTGCTCCATATGTTGCCTCAGAATTCCTCAATCGTCTTCTGCTCAGGTGGTCCATTCTCTTCTTTTCCGTCTTCTTCGAGACTCCTGTAGAAAGCTCTTTGGTCCTCATCAAAGATTCGGTTTTTAATTTTCCTCTGGGAGTTCTCTTTGTATCGGCGTAGTCTCTTGCTGAGTGCGAGGACGTTCTTCTTCAGTGTGTCCAAGTATTCTCCTATTCTCTGATTTTTGGTCTGGTGTTTGATGTGGACACTGTCTCTCTTGAGGATGCTCTTCGCTTTTCCAATCAATTTCTTACTCCTATTATCCTGTTGGTACTGGGTCAATTGACCTAGCTTCACTCTTAATTCTTCTATCTTCTGCTAAAGTCTTTTTTTTCCAAGCTGGCGGTTCCTTCTGTTTTCGGTTCTTCTGCTGCTGGTTTCTCGTTTCTCTTCCATTAATCCTAGCGGCTGCTATGGCAGCACAGTATATGGCTGTGTGGATGGCCTCCAGTGTTGCACCATTGTTGTCGAGGTAATGTGGTATTATTTGCCGATTGAGCTATATTGAGTTATATCGAGCCTATGCTTCGGTATCACATGGGTCTTTGTGGGGTCCATTCCTTCGAATTCTGTTAGGGCCTTCTTCCACTCGCTTTCTATTCTGGATATCATGACCCTGCTCTTTTCCACTTCAGCTGCTGTGGATTGTATTTCTTTTTGCTCTTCTTATTGACCATACTCTTTTTTTTCTTTGTAGATGATTGCTCACATCCTGCTTGATTTTTTTCAAGATTGCAGGAGCTATCAGGTTCTTCGTGACAATGGCCCTTCTTTGGTCTGCTATTCGCTGTTCGGTTACCTAAATATCCGGGAATCGTTCCAACCACTTGGTATGTAGTCTCGACTGTATATGGTCATATTGGTCTCTAGCTTTGTTATTTCGTAGTATGCTTGCAAGATGAACGTATTCATTTCGATGCTCCATTTCATGTGTCGACGTTTTCTTCCTTCCTGGTTGGCTTTTGCAAAAACATGACAATATCTCGGCCTTCGCCTACGCTGATGATTTGGTTCTACTAATTCCAGGTCGATCGCGTCTTCAACTAGAACAATCTGCCAGTTTTTTCTGATTTCTTGATTAAATCTTTCTTAGTTAATCAAGTGGTCTAGTATAAGTATCTGTATATTAATATCTGCCATCCTAATTTGAAGATAGACGGTAAGCAAATCCCTTTGGTACCTCACTTAAAACATTTGGTGTAATTTTATATGACGGATTAAACTTCTCCTCTCATGTCAATTACCTCGCCTTGAAGATAAAGAAGTTCACTGCAGCAATTATCCGCATTTTCAAATAGGACTTTTGGGGGACGACAAAATGTACAACAGTACTGGTTCCAATAAGAATATATGCTTCGGGAGTTTGGTTTCATAGGGCCGTTAATATTAAACTTTGTTCCAAGTTTATCTATATTCAACGGATTATGCTGCTTGCTATGCCCAGGGCTTGCAGGACAGTGTCCTCTGCTGCTCCTCTACAGGTTCTTACTGGAGTCTTACCGCTGGACCTGCATGTCATCTTCAAAGGGCTGTGTTAAAGCACGGAGTACCTGGCGATGTTCTCAGCATCTCATATAACCTAACTGCTGACATCAGAAAGGAGAAAAAGATAATTTGAAATGAACTTACCAATGTATGAGATTCCAGTACTACTGCAACAGGCAAATCAACCATAGAACATACGCAATTTACAGACACAAATACGGGTTAATGTATTTAATTACGGGTAACCCTAAAATAATAATAATAATAATTCCAGTACTACTGGTCAAATCACCGCTCTTTTGTACCTATAGTTATTTTCCCTCTCAAAAGAACGATCGCAAATGGTTTTCCTCAGCTTAACAACGTCATTTATACTTACTGGGAATGGCTCCACTACTCAAAACTATTTAAGTTTGGTTTGTCTGATACCAATCTCTGCTTATGGTGCTGAGGAAAGCTGGACGCACATTCTGTATCTCTTCAACCAATACCACGACGACAGATCTAAACTACAAACTGTTTTAACAACAATTTTTCTGAAGGAAATGAAGTGGTAGTGGCTCAAAATTCTCTGTCGTTCTCAGCTCTACAAATTTATGTTTTCACCAAAAGAAAGCAATTTTTCTCGAGTCTATCATCATCTTGAACAACAAGGAATCAACTCAACTGCTGCAACATCTATCGATATCTCTAGAAAGACTTTACGGCCATCTTGTCATCTACGTTACAGCATCCTTATTGTTTTAAATGTAACCTGTTTTAAAATGCACTGCAACGCTCACCTTCTATTCTATTCTTTTTTTTTATTCCTTTTCCCCCCTATTTCTTTTTCCTTTATTTTATTTTTATTTGTTTCCCCTTTTTTATTTATTTTTTTCCCTTTTTCTATTTTTATTTATTTATTATTTTTTGAGCAGCTGTGGGTAGGGATTTGCTCTGGCACCCACTGTATAGCACTACCTCCAGTGGGTTCAATTTTCGTCCTTCCTAGAACAGACAAAGATTGTAGAGGCCCACCTTCCTGTGGTGTTAGGGATACATTTAGTTGTCGACATTGGGAAGGCTTTCCAGATGATCGCCTACTTGGTGACACACACACACACACACACACACGGATTTCTGGTTTCTGTATCATCACAAAAATACCTGAGCGGAGCTGAACTAACGTTTCGGAGCCGCCATACTATGCATGTCTACCTGTGCACACTTAAGAACCTTACGGCAGTCTGAAATTCTTGTTAGGAAAGGTGAAATATTGTGATCATGAGTTGATATTTTGTAATGATTTGAAGGTGGTAAACAGCAGAAATTTGTGGAATCTGACAAGCAGGAATTTTTTGCCGTCCAACAACAGTCGGATTGCACAAAATTCCCTTGCGTTTTGTGCGAATGGGACAACAGGGCTAAAGTTGATTATTGGATTAGAAATAAGTGTCCAAAAATGACTAATTTTACTCCTTGGAATAAAAATATCAATGAGCGCTTCTCTTTCCGTGTCAACTCAGTTACCACGATATATCTCCGTTTGCTGTTCGTTTGGACAGTTCTAGGTTGGAGGAATTTCTCAAGTCCTCTATCGATCCGGTAGTTAGACAAATTCAGGCGGAGATAGTAGGGTTCCTCCCCTTGAGTTATTTCAAGTTTTTCCCCCATGAACTACAAACAAAATAGATAATACAGATATGAGCAAAAAGCTCATGTATAGTTAGAATAATAAATGAAAATTTAATGGGATAAGTGAGCTAAAAAAACAAGTCCACGCTGCGTTTCCGAAGGAATCTGAGATGTTGCATGGTGTCGGATGTTTGGGCATTATTCGTGAAGTTCAGGTTGTAAACAGAGGTATGTTGCTTGATATGATCTATGGAAAATATGTTATATGAGATTTCAACATGATAAAAATTTTGTCATTTTGTCCAATATTAAAAAAATTAATCCAACCTAAAATGAGAAGCTGAAAGCATTTTTTTTTTTTGTTAATTCGAAATTTAAGTCTAACAGGCATTATAAAACAGTAGCAGAATTCAAATTATGTTGTACTTATATATCTCTTTGTTGAATCAACATAATATTAGTTTTCTCCTTTATAAGATGCAAAGAAACCAAACAAACAAAAAGCTACGACTCAAATTGCCTTCCTCCTATACTTCCAATGCCATCAGATTTCATATACAGTTCTTATTAACGTGGCGTCTTTAGTGCGGAATAGCTTAAACAAACAAAACTATTACCAACCACTCTAGCCTTTTTAGATTCTGTGCGGTTATCTGATGAAAAAGCATAGCACACTGAAAAAAACTGTTGTTGATGATGAATTTCTACAAGGAAAGTTGTTGTTATTTGGTTTTTAGAAGCATCAGCAACTAAGGCCATATTGCTCCGTACAAGGAAAGTAAGGAATTTTCGTTTTAGTTTTGTATTTCATTAGTGAAAATCCACAGCTGTAATTTGTATCGGCTGTTTGAGTATATGATTTTCAAATAGAATTTTGCTTTCGTTTTCTTTGAATATATATATGTATACACACTGAATGATCACTAAATTATGACCACCCCTATGAAAACTGAAATGCGCCCTTTGACCACGTGAGGTACGACAGTGCGCAGTTATTCGACCTAAGGTGTCAGTGGTTCAGTAGTTAGTAAAATTCCGAGCGTGATGGGTAAAAGGAAGGATTTATCAGACTTTGATAAAGGACAGATTGTGGGTACTCGACGAGCTGATTCCTCGATTTCCCAAACGGCTGAAATATTGGGGTGTTCGAGAGCCGCCGTAGTTAAAGTGTACCAGGACTGGCATTAAAATGGTCAAACAACGACCCGACGGCAAAACTGCAAAGGTCAGTGAAAGGCTGATGTTAGAGGTGAGCGCCGGGTCCGACTACTCGTACAGGCGAACAGGCGCAGCACTGTTGTAGAGTTGACTACCCAATACAACATGGGCCAACCCAGAACAGTATCTGGCATGACCATGCATCGCACGTATGCACTATACCAGCAGACGACCCCTACGACATCCTCTCCTAACGGCAAGGATTCGGAGTAAAAGACTCGCCTGGTGCAAAGAGCATGCAAGTTGAACGTTAGAACACTGGAAGAAGATGTGCTGGTCGGATGAATAACGTTATTTACTCTACACTGTGGATGGTCGTGTAGGGATTTGGCGCCAACAACATGAAGCTCTTGATCCATCATGCATTGTACCAAAAGTGCAGGCCGGTGGAGGCGGTTGTATGATGTGGGACATGTTTCACTGGCAGGAACTTGGACCCCTGGTGCATGTGGAACAACGTATCAGTGGTCTCCGCTATCGTCAACTTCTTGCTGACTGTGTACACCCCGCTATGTTACACTTTTTCCCGAATGGCGATGGTGTCTTCCAAGATGACAATGCACCGGGCCTTCGGGCACTTGTTATGCAGGAATAGTTTGAGGAACACAGTTCTGACTTCCAGCATATCGATTGGCCTCCGAACTCCGATATCAATCCAATAGAGCACTTGTGGGACTACTGTTACCTTATGGAGAGGCTTATCAAGCGTCTGGATACACCAATCACCTGCATATCTGCATTGCTGACCTCATTACACACAGCTTGGTTGACCATACCTCCTGAAACCTTCCGCCATCTTGTTGAATCAATGCCACGTCGGATAGCTGCTGTATTGAGGGCAAAAGGAGGACGTACGAAGGATTAGGTAGGTGGTCATAATTTAGTATATACAGTATATATATATTATTATTTTTTTTTTTTTTGGTAAAGGCTCTGATTACTACTGGAGTAATTATTCAAAAATAATTCATTGATTCTGTTTTGACATTTGATTGTGATATCAAGAGGCCCATCGCTATGTTTTTATTTTGATCTGTGCGGTTCACATTTTAATGAATTTATCTGGTAAGCACAAAATTGCCACTGATGCGTAAGTCGTGTCCTAAGATAAATAGCCATTCTGCTTTATCCTCTGAGTGAAATCGACAAAGTAGGTGATCCTTTTCGTTAAATAGAATAGAGGAAATTATTACCTTCCTTTATTTTATTATAGTCTGTGACAATGACAAATGGCTTTTTAACGTGGTCTTAATTCTCTTACAGAGCTACTGTTACCTTATAAACGAGTTTCCGTTGTTGCTACCACTATGACTGTCATTTCGATGGCACCGTGGTCCCATTAGAGAGGGAGTAGATATCAGATAGCACGGACTGGTAAAACGGTTGGTAAGATAGGACCGCTATATAAAGTGCTGTATGAAAAAACCGAGACAAACTAATTGTCCATCACACATAATGACAATTGGTTTAACAATGTGTTCGGCAAACCATGTATAATATCTAGCAAGTAGCTTGTACAAACGCTTGGCATAAAAAGTTTGCACTACTCACCTTAGGTAATAAGCGAGACAAAAAAAAAAAACGAAAGGGGGTGTGAGGGAGCGGATAGCTCACTCTGTTTACTTTAAGTATGTAAAGATTCCGAAGTACCATAAGGTAAGAAGGGATGAAAGTGCGCGTATATCATTTTGCAAAAACTATACTAGATGGCTTCTCTTCCCCCCCCCCTTAATTTTTGAATTAGCACTTCACGTACAAATTTGTTGCACAGGCCATAAGAGTCCTATTTAAGATAATAATACCCTTTAGCTCAAAGAAACAGTTATAATTATTTGTGAATCAAATTTTATTTAGGCTTGAACTGAAATACACTTATGTTGTAATTCTTTTAATTATTAAATTATTATTTATTTTTTTTTGCAGTATAGTAAAATTTATAAATTTTACTATTTTACTATTTATAAAATAGTAAACTGCGGAGGCCTCCGTAGCCGAGTGGTCTGGATCTTTATGCAGTAGCACGCGCTCTTTGAGTAGACCGGCGCTCAAGCCCCTGACTGCTAAATACGGCCGATCTGCCAGCATAGCAGATTATGGTCCATTTCCCTCAGCATGAATTGTTGAGGAGGCTTCCACCCTGCGGTGGGTTCATAATGGCTGCAGTTTACCTTTTTTCTTTTTTTTTATTTTATTTAATAAAATTTTGGCGCACTATAGTTCGTTTTTTCCCCTTACATATATTTTAATCGAAATAAATTTAGATATGAGGAACTCCAGACACAGTATGGCATAATATGATTATGCTAATACACCATTAAAAAAAAAAAAAAACTCTCCAGTCAGTTCCTAGAGAAGTCACAGACAGGCGTATTGAAGTGATATCGGAAGCATTAGTAGGCCTAACTATCAAATTACATTTCTCTCTTGATCTCATATTCAAACCATACATTTCCTCATACCTTGCATATCTAGCTTGTAGGAGATGTAGGAAATGAGGAAGGATAAAAGCCAGTCTTGCCTCGTTACATTTTTACCTTTTCAAGTAATGCGGTAAAAAACATATTTTGTCTTCAAATTCTGGACTACCGTCATATGCTTAAGGGTTTTGTATATTGCACCCTTTTCTAGGAGAAGTGCATTCCACAAACCTCAAGCCCCGAGCACTGTTGAGGGTACTCCTTAAAAGCCCGGGAATGAGCCTCGTTCGTATCGTCCGATTTGCGTTGTTTCTGATACTGGGAAAGGGGTTGGAGGACTGGTCCTTGGGCATCTGATGCTGTATTATGGTGCCCGAGGTCTGGCTTCTCCGTTACAGCATACTCTTCGGAGGATGCCATTGACTTTATTGTTACCCACGAAATGAACATCCCGGTCGACATGTCCTGGGTTTGTTTGTGGTGGGTGAGTATCGTTCGCAGGGTAACTTGTTCTGCCTTATCAATAGTTATTTTCAGGAGAGGCAGGTTATTGTGAGAACGCCTTATTACGAGGAAAGGCGTAGCCTTGTTGTACTGAAAGAACAATTCTTTTTCTAATGTGCAGCCGATTCCCAGCGGCGGGATGAAATGTTTGTGGGCCATAAGCGGTTAAAAAAAAATATATATAATAATAATTTAAAGTAAATTCTTGTAAGTAGGCACTGTAATTGATTTTTTAAGACACTTAAATCAATTTTTTTTTTTTTTTTGTCCCCGGTTAATCCGCTCTCGGATAATCGGGAGTCTACTGTACTGTGCTATTTTTCATTCTCGCTACACGTACACTGTTACACATATACAATGTAATCTTTTGGAGCTTTATAAATCGACGAATCGCACTAGATGTATAATTCGTCGATTTATATAATTCCATCGGACTTCTTTCCATTGTTCAGTGTCTAAGAACAGTGGGCAATCACCACTCCAAACATCATTATGTGGGACTTGTGAGCTGCAGCTCTCCCATGACAGACATGCCCGTATAATTTCCTGTGGATAACGCGCACTTTTGGAGTCTCGCACTTTGAAGATCGTTTGTGTCATCGGGAAGGAAGAGGTGGGGGAGATGCCTGAAATGGGAAACAACATCTGCGAAATGGTTCACGCTTTGCCAGAGTGCTGTTCTCTTGTAATTTATATGCATATGACAGAAAGAGCTAGATTTTTATTAATTAGCAATAAACAGATTTTAAGGGAATTCTGTTTATAGTTTAAACAGATTTTAAGGGAATTTTGTTTATAGTTAATAAACAGAATTCCCTTAAGCTCTGTTTATTATACATTCCGTTCTGCTTATTGTTAATTAACAATACACAGTTTATGGGAATGCAAGATTTGAAATAAAGCGCTTAAAAACAAGCAAATTATAAATTTGATAAATGGTAAAATATTCTATTAAGTTGATAATAATTTTTTATTTAAACAACAAAACATATGTTTATCGCTTGGTAAAAACCAATGGGCACGTGTTTAATATAAGTGTCAACACTAAAAAGAATGAAAATGAAGTAATTTAATTTAAAATAAGTTGTGATTTATGAAATTTTTATGAAAGTTAAAAATTTATTAATTGGGCTATGCCTTTCATAATTTGTATGAAGTTTTAATAAAAACAGTACTACGTATTATCATTATTGAACAACTCATACGCAGTATGAATTCAGCAACTTTGAACAGCTCTTTGTATGGTTGAAGTTTCAAGATTATACAGAGCTGGTTATGACTAGTACCCATTGCAAGGAGCATCGGGGTGGGGTGAGCTGTCCCCTTACCCCGACATTGTGGATAGAGCCCACAACTGGAGTTCGATTATGAGCAAAGGCTGGTTGACGTGGTGCAGCTGTTTGCCCCTAGACCCATGCTAGCTCCCGATATCTTGTCTTTTGCTGTGGTTAGTGGAAATAGGGTCCTATATTAAAAGTTACCTAACAAGATGTATTTGCATTTTTGGTCACAGTATGCTGAAGAACCAGTATAATTCATGGAGAAAACCTAGGAAGAAGAAAAACTGAAGAACTCCTTCAGTCTCGACGGGGTTTGAACCCATATATATCTTCAAACGAACTGGTAATAAACAGACAAGTGGCGAGCCCACCTACACCCAATCCCAGTAACAAACCTGTATGTGAGGATAGTAAGGATAATGCCCATTTATTTTTTCATTAAGCACTGTTGATTGTTGAAGGAACACATTTAATACTGGGAAAGAAATTTCTAGGATTGGAATTAGGTCCAGCTCTAGTTATTAAATATATTCGCCTTGTCTATAACTAGATCTGATCTTGTTTGTGGATATAAAAACGTTCCTGTACATATACGAAAAGAACTATATTTTATGTTTTGAAAATCTGAATTTTAAGTTTATAATTGTCTGATGTTCTCGTTCCTCTTCTGACACCAACTTTTTTATTTTTATTTTTATAATGGGGAGGCGAAGCGCGAAGTTGAAAACCAGTTCCACAATGTAGCTAAGGCCCGAGGGTGCATAAGTACACGTGCTTTGAGCGACCGGGGTTCAAGTCTGTGACTGCTAAATACGATGATGTTTCTTGTGTTCTCTCTATCTTGTGAATTCCTCTGACCGTGTGGTCGTCCCGGAGTATAAACAGAAAATTTATTGATTATATACAGTCAGTAACATAGTCAGTCATGTAAGCAGGTTAACTGTTATTGATATGCAACGTAAACATGCAATTACTGGAGAATGTTTCACCTTGGTCTTTGCTCATTTTAGTTCTATTTTATAGCTAACAGGACCTCTCTCTAGTATGCTCTATGTATTTAGGTTAATGATTGATTAGTTGCTGTTGGAGCGGGGAAATCCCACATTCAAGCTAAAATTGGTCATACTATGCAATCCTCACGTTATTCTATGCAATCATACTATGCAATCCTCAGTTATTGCATACTATGCAATAACTTGTCCTCACGCCATTGTGCAGTATATGTTTGGTTTGTCTGTTTATTAATTCTGATTGATTTTTTCCCCCATAAGGAAAACCATGCGACCGTTCACCACAGCCTGATCATGAATGAAAATAGCCCAGAAAAGTTCCTCGACAGTATCTCTCAGTTTCAGCTGACTACGAAAATCGAATTCAGGCATTTTCATTTGGTGTGAAGGGGCAGAGACGCTATCCAGTTCGCTTCTGCGAAAATAATTAATAGGGTACTGTATCACGCAGCGGAAAACACTCAGTGTATTGCCATATCTACGAATTTTGTATAGAAAAAGTGACTCACCATAGACTACTGTAGAAATTCCACCTATTACATTTAATTTCAAATGGTTGTTGTTGGGTTTTAGGCGCATCAGCGACTTTGACTATATTGTGTCATTGTGTATTTATGTTTGTACAGGTGTGTGTGTGTGTACTCACGGATCGATTTCTGGTTACGAGGACTAGAAAACCCAAAATAATTCTCAGTCTGTTTATTACCATTTCGAGGTACCCCACCTGAGATCGCTTAACTACAGCCTCCCGTTGAAGAAGCCTTTAGAAATTCCTCCACTTGTGGACGAGAATTGAACTGTCCTCTCCAGACGAGTGACAAGTGGCGAACTTTCTATATTGTCACGAAATATTTCATCTGGATTCAACGGTTAATAACATTGTGAACCATATGTTTCTGTCATCCAAAGGTTATCCGTCCATCCAATAATATGGAGAGGGGAGAATTAATCAAGTTCCCCAGTGGTCCATCCATGAGCTAAAGCCTCAATGGTTTAATGCCCAATACGGAGTAATTATTTGATTATTATATAACGTTTATATTAACCTGACTTGTACGTGGGCCGCCTCCGTTGCCAGGTGTGAAGGAGCAGCAGTGCGTAACACACGCTTGTTGATTAGACCGGGGTTCGAGCCCGTCACCACCAAATACGGAGGATGCGGAAAGGTCAGGGAATGACCACCGCATATCCCGGAGGAATATGGCCTTAGTTGCTAATGCTCCAAAATAACAAATAACTTGTACGTGGATATATGAGTTGGTTCAACTATTTTATTCGGTGTAAATTGGGGCTTCTGTCCGTCATAATATTCTACATTTATCTATTAACTGAAATATGTCAAGTTAACTTTTATCATTAACGAACAATGCTAAAGTGGATTTTTATATATTTTTTTGATAAAGCCTCTTATGTTGTCGCAATTGTAGGAATATGTGCATTAGCTCAAGACTTGAGGGAATCTGCAAGACTCTAGGTGAGAAATTTTTATCAGGGTGGCCTGAACTTGTAGGTAGAAGGTATCTATATTGTACAGATGGTATTCATTTGAACAAAGGTGGTGCAAGGATTTTTGCCAGTATCATTTAGGATACCTTAAGGGTTTAGGGAAACTGCTAGTTAGGAAAGAGAATGGTTTATTAGGAGGGAATAGATTTATCTGATGATATCGGTCAAGGTAATGCTTGCACTCACCTTATGAATTCTTGTTTGTTGTTACAACAGCCGATGTTGGCCAGATGTTCTGAGGGAACGTTTCAAATGAGCAGGATGTGAAAGATAGGGAAACAAGCCTAAATAACTTCAAAGGGTAAGGCTAAGTATTCTTCTATAGTAAACTATAGAAGAATGATATTTGATATTGCAGCTAAGTATTCTTCTATAGTAAACTATAGAAGAATACTTAGTCTTACCTGTGTTGACAATAAAATGGCTGAATTTGAACTCAATTCTGACATAATACAGCTAACAGAAACGTGGTGCCACCTTAAAATTGGGGATGACGAATTCCACTGTAGTGTTTATACTGTATTTAGGGAAGACAGGGAAGGTAGGAGGGGTGGTGGTATAATACTTCTTATTAAAAGCAATCTGAGCCAAAAAAAAATCCCTTTTGCTGAGTCTGAACTTACATCTGCTAGCATAGAATCTGTGTGGGGTGAATTAGTTGGAAGTAAAGGTATAAGTGTAAAGTGTTTTCGTGTCAAAACGGCACCATGGGTTTCCCCCCATATCCGCGTTGCTTGCACTGTAGTTGTACCAGTTCACTGGAAAGGCCAGAGTTTTAAAAGTGTATGGATCTTGTAAGTATAGTGCTGTGTATTGTTGTTCTTCTGGCCATTTAGCCGCAGGACCCCTTGCTGAGGCCCAACGTTGCCCGCACTTAGCCTCGTGGAGGCAGACTAAGTACCCACTAGTTTAAATATTTACTCTGGCAGGTCGTGCCACCTAATTTCTTGAGATTTCAGTGGCTAGGACCAAAAAAAAAAAAAAAAAAATACAGCGTGTCCAAAAAAATGTATACACACTTTGATTGTTAATAACTTCTATGTTTATTTTCATAAATTCAATTTTATAATTTTATAATGAAAAAAAAAAAAAAATGTAAGAAAATATGCATTAATGCAAGCGTTCAAATTGTCCTCCATTTTCATCCAGGCATTGTTGACATCGTCGAGAAACTGAATTGCATACATCACCTAAGATATCTCTTGATATTGCTGCACATTCTGCTTCAATAGCTTGCCGTAATTCAGCAATGATTGCTGGTTTTGTGGCATGACCTTTATCTCTGAGGTATCCCCAATAAAAATCCAATGGCGTTAGATCTGAAGAATGCGGAGGGAACTCAATACTGCCTCTTCGTCGAATCCATCTGTTTGGGGAAGTTCCATCCGGATAAGCCCTAACATCGCGATGAAAATGGGGAGGCACCCCATCGTGTTGAAAATAAAATTCATCATCATCTTTTTTTTTTTTTTTTTTAGGAGCATTAGCAACTAAGGCCATATTGCTCCGGGATATGCGGTGGTCATTCCCTGACCTTTCCGCATCCTCCGTATTTGGTGGTGACGGGCTCGAACCCCGGTCTAATCAAGAAGCGAAGCGTGTGCTACGCACTGCTGCTCCTTCCCATCTGGCTACGGAGGCGCCTTCATCATCATCCTCAAATAGCTCACGAATGTGTGGGACGATTGATTCCTGAAGCAAGTTGAGGAAAAAAGCACCAGTAACAGTTGCATCAAAAAAGAATGGTCCAATCAAACCCAAGGATGATAATCGACACTGTAATGCCCGGTAAATTCAAATGTTTCTCAGTAACGTGTGGATTCTCGGTTGCCCAGTACGAACAATTGTGGCGATTAATTGTACCATTCAACTTGAATGTTACCTCATCACTCCAAACGATCTTATTGGCAAACAGAGCGTCCTCTGCAGATTTTCTTAAAAATCGCTCGGAAAATTCAACCATACGATTAGGATCATCTTCAGTCAGGGCCTGCACTAATCTTGGAATATACCTTTTCCATTTTGCACACTTTAAAATGTTATGCACACTGGACTTGGGGATTGCTGTTTCACGAGCAGTTCGACGGACAGACTTCCTTGGTGTTTGTCGGAAAAGTTCCAGCACTTTTGCGATCTCGTGGGGCTCGTGGATGTGCGAGGTCTTCCTGATCGTTGCCTGTGTACATTTCGCACAGTGTCATCTGCTTCAAACTTATCACGAATACGCAAAATTGTGAGACGCGTTGGTGGTTCAGTGTGGTATTCACTCCTAAACTGTCTTTGGACTTCTTTGATATTTTCTGACTTCCCTTCAACACAAATTGCCTCTGTTCAAATGTAAGTCTGGTCTTCTCCATTATTACCACCAACTTGCAACTGAAAAAGAAAAAAGGTTACTGAGTTATGGGCTGATAAAGTGTGTATACATTTTTTTGGACAATCTGTATATATCGCGTGTGGGAATATCGCTAGAATTTGAAAGGCCGAATATGGTGTGCGCATTTTAATTTTGACGTGTGGGGGCATTCGCTTGCTTATAAATAGAGCAAGGGAGACTGAAGGCTGGGGGAAGGCAGAAGTATGGGGGAGGTAGAGGAGGCGCCCCTCCTCTACCATCCCCATACTTCTGCCTTTTAGCAAAGGTATAATGAGAGTGAGAGTGGTCTGCAGACCAGAAGATTGTGAAGAATATGACGAGAGTCTTTACAATCAAATGGAATGGGCAAGCAAGCGCGAATGTCTTATTATGGGTGATTTGAATCTGCCCCCAGACTGATTGGAATAAGTGGGACAGAACTCACCTTGAGGGAAATTTTTTCTAAATAAATGGATGATTATTATTTGTACCAGCATGTCAGAAATGATACTAGGGGTGAGAATATTCTTGATCTCATCATTACTCACGAATTAGATGACATCACAGGTCTTAAAATACAGGCTCCATTGGCAGGTAATGATCACGCAGTCGTCAGTTGGAAGATGAAGAAACATGTTGCAGTAGTTAAAGGTAAAGGTACGGGTTTTAATTTCAGAAGAGGGGACTTTGACAGTTTACGGCGCTATATGACATCTATTAATTGGGCGGATTAAAGAGTGAAGGTGAATACACTTGAATTATGAAATGCCATGAACACATATATACCATTAAGGATATATTGCAGGAGGGAGGATCCCGAAATGGATGAATGCAGAGCTGGCCAGTCAAATACAGCAGGAAAAGATAGCATGAGATAGTTACAGAGCGACGAATAGTACTCAATCCTACAACAGCTACAAGTTGATTTTAATAGCATCACAGATAGAGAGGCTAAGGCTGAGTATGAGAAAGCATTGGCCAAGAGAGCAAAGAATGAGGACAAGGAATTTTTCATTTATGTGAATAGAAGGAAGAAAAAAGCTAATCAGATTAGACCTTTATGCACTGGGTGTGGGAAAGTCTTAGAAATCCCAGCTGATGTTGCAGATGAATTGAAGAGGTACTTTTCATCTGTCTTTACTGAAGAAAGACCCTTCATGCTGAGAAGAGGCTGTGATATGAAATTAGTTATTCGAAATTACAGATGACTGTTTATCAGAATATATTTCTAGATAAAGGCAAGTAAGGCTGCTGGAATTGATGGCATTTACCCAGTAATTTTGAAGGGGGCCGCTAGAAAGTGTATTGTACCATTGAAGTTAATTATGAGGGCATCTTTGGAATTGGGAGAGATTCGTTTGGATTGGAGAAGAGCCGACGTATCACCAATACATAGAGGCGGTTCTAAGAGTGAAGTTGGTAACTACAGACCGGTTAGTCTGATTTCAGTGGTAGGGAAAATCTTAGAAACAGTGATTGAAAGTGGATTCCAGGGGCACTTAGATAGATATGACATGCTGAATAACACACAACATGGTTTTGTTAAAGGAAAATCATGTTTAACTAACTTAGTAAGCTATTTTGACACAGTTACTAAGGAGCTTGCTGTAGGGAACAATTTCGACATAGTTTATTTGGATTTTAGCATGGCATTTGACTCATTCCCCCATGAAAACTTATTGTATAAGCTGGAACATGTGATTAATGGATATTCTTCAGACTGGTGTAAAGCAGAAGTGGGTCCCCCTGCGATCAGTTCTTGGACCACTGTTGTTTCTGATTTCCATAAACGACATTGACGATGGGATAGAAGGCTTGATGCCAAAATTTGCAGACGATATAAAGATTGATAGATTAGTTAATTATCAGTACCGAGCAGCGCTCCTTCAGGATGACTTGAACATGTTGTAAGGATGGCCAGAAAAGTGGCAGCTATGTTTTAATGCAGCAAAATGCAAGGTCTTACACTTGGGAATAGCAACTCCAAAATAAATTACACACTTGGTGTGGATGAATTATAATATGGGCAGATATGAAGTTTTCTGAGCAGTATAAACAGGCAGCCATGAAAGCCCATAGTATTCTGTCGATAATTTATCGAACAATATCCCTTAGAGATATGGTGGTCATAGGCCTACTGTATAAAAAAGACAACGGGCTTCTTGAAATGATCCGAAGACGGACAACTTGTATGGTGAGATCAGCAAATGGGCGACCATTTTTAAGGAAAGACTCCTCTGAATACTTGGACTACAGAGCTTGGCAACCAGGCACCTCAGAGACAAGCTGATCGAGGGTTATAAGGTTGTAAGAGGGATCAGTAAAATGAACGAAGACTGAATTTTCACTGTTAAGAGAATTCCAGAACTTGTGGGCATAAATTCAAATTACAGAGGAAGAGGTTTAGACTAGATTTTAGGAAGTTTTCTTTTAGCCAGCGAGTCGTTGATCTCTGGAACAGGTTGCTTGCTTGCACTGTATGGCTATTACTATATTATTACAAAATACGAGCATGTCAAGCTTTTGAATAGGGTTTTGAATGTGAAGATTTTATGTGAAACAACTTCTTGAATGGAATCCAATTTAAGTTTTCTATATTGTTGTGCGAGAGATGAAAAGTTCGTGGACAGTTTTAGGATAGCTTGCTATTCCACCTATATGATATGAGAGCGTACCGCAGCTGACTAGATTTCAGCTGTATATAACACAGAAAAAAGAAAATGGATTTTTATACAGTGGAGATGGAGAGATAAAGCTTTAAGAAAGTAGATGTGAGAATGAAAGATAATTTCTAGAAGATTAGTTTGTTTGTTTGTTATTTGGTTTTTAGGAGCATTAGCAACTAAGGCCATATTGCTCCGGGGATATTCGGTGGTCATTCCCTGACCTTTCCGTATCCTCCGTACAGAAGATTACTAATTGTAAAGACGTCTTTCTTTCCATAGTAAACGTGAGAGAAAGGAGGGGATAGGATTTGTGCGGGTAGAAGGGTAATAACTTTAAAATATTAGATTTCTATTTTGTATTTGCTCACAAGTTTCACTTCATTTTATAAATATAAAATACAGTAATGCTAATGTGCAGTAATAGAGGCCACCGTAGCTTAGTGGTCAGGCGCACGGGTGCATAAGTACACGTGCATTGAGTGACCGGCGTTCAAGCCCGTGACTGCTGAATACGGTGTTGTTGTTTCTTGTATTCTATTTATCTTGTGAACTTCTCTGACCGTTTGGTTGTCCCGGAGTATAAACAGAGTATTTATTTTATTTTCGCGTATTCATTAGATTTAAGTTTCTGATTACGTTATACAAGACAACCTAGGACTCACTTTCACGTTGATCAGATTAAACAGTGGATAGTGAAAAAAAAACCCAAACAATGGGTAGTAACGTGCCATTATGCAATCTTCGAAATTTATAGCTCTCTAAACTACGTTTTTCTTTTATAACAATAAAAATAATACGTCACTACACAAGGCAACTAATTTCAAGTATAGAATATGACTGGCATAACGCCAACACTTTGTCTTTATAGTTAAAACCTCAACTTTCAGACATTCACTGGTTTTGCCAAAGCTGCTTAGTTCGTCATATCTTAATGATATGTACTGGTGCTATGCTGAGATTTTTTTTCCCTCAAGGAATTGTTGCACGCACTTATATTGTTTAAATACAAATTACCAACGTAAACCGGGCATAAAAAAAAAAAAAAAAAAAAGAGACGTGGAAAAAATCTTACGGTGGCTTGATGATATCTAATGTTGAGGAGGCATCCATTCTTTTGCACAAATATTTTTTGCAGCGTTAAGATCCAGTTTATCATTATCGTATGTCTCTGGAGTTGAAGATGGCAGCTCTGGATGAGTGTCGATCCTGGGATGGTAAGCGGGAATCCACAAATTGGATTCATTCACCCATCTCAAGATAAAATAAATTAATTAATTTTCTCTTTATACTCCGTGACTGCCACGTATGATCGGAGAAGTTTACAAAATAGAGAGAAAACAAGAACATCACCGTATTTATAAGTCTCATAGACCAAAACCATAGTCAATTCAGATACGCATGCTATTGCACCCTCGAGGTTAACCAATCAGCTACTTTAGCTTTGTAGCTTTCTGGCACCGATGACTGTCTCTTACGCATAAATTCTTATAAATGCATTTAAATACAGTGTGTTATTTCATCAGTTTTTTTTTTTTTTTTTTTAACAAACTGAAACATTTAACTACAAAAATGTATATAGACTTAATCTACAAGATATTTCTTGGCTAAATGCCTAAGGGTACGAAGGAGTTTACTTATGCATGGGTAATGCGCACACATCATTTCTGCTACCAAGGTAGTTTTAATGCATCATTTTAATCATATCTCATACTGTGGATACCTTCACAACGAGTTGCCATGGTATTACATTACCTCGAATAAGTAACGCTTCACCAATGGAGAAGACTAATATTACTTATTCTCGGAAAGCAAAAAGGTGTAGGAAAGTGATAGTTGGAGAGGAGGAGGAAGAAGAAGAAATGCCGTCGAAAGAGGAAAGGGACAGTTAATCCTCACACTCACTCACTCACTGAACTAAACCACTCATAAATCCCCCGAATAAGCAACGCTTCTCCATTAGGGAAGACTGTTGTTACCTATTCGCGGTAACGAGGACCCCCATCAAACCCCTTCCCCAGACGGCACGGTTTCAAGGCTTATTGGCCTATCCTCAGTGGGTGGGGTGCCCCAGTGTTACAATAGTGACAATGCAGTTATATCTCCACAATATGAGAAATGCCTAATGGTGTGCATGATTTAATCTAAAAGATATTTCTTGGCTAAATGCCTAAGAGTATTGAAGGAGTTTGTTTATGCATGGGGTAACACACACACACACACAAATTTCTACTACCTAGTAGTTTCAATGCACTGTTTTAATTAATATATCATATTGTGAATACCTTCACAACGAGTTTCCATGGTATTGCACTAAATCGAATAAGTAACACTTCACCTATGGAGAAGACTGTTGTTACTTATTCTCGGCGGATGCTACCACCGCCGAGAATAAGTAACAGCACGTAGAGAGAGAGAGAGTTCTCGTATGATGACTGTCTAGTAGTACATTATTCTGATGGGTCTCACCTGGAGGATGCATCTGAAAATTATTCGGAACCAATTTCATCCCACAGTGCTAATATTGTACCTGGATGGCGATGCATTGTTCCAAGACGCGACAATCCACAGGACACGAATTGTGCTGGAATGGGATTCAGAGCACTGCCGCGATCTGTAGTATCTTCCTTGGCTCGTACAGGCGCCAGATTCGAATCTCATTCAGGATCTGTAGGAACAACGCAGCTGACGTTGGTTGTTGAAGTATATACCACGGATACGCTTCAGATCATTTTTAAAGATCGTTTTCGAGTAGGAACGGGAACACCTACTTTAAAAATGACTTTTTCCCATCTGTTAAATGATTTAAAAGTTATTTTCAATTAAGAATGGAATAACATCACCAGGAACACTTGTCAGGGCCGTGTCATATGGAATCCTGATGGCGACTGCTAGGGGCAGAAGAATAAGTAGCATCAGTGGAACATTTTAAATTTGCAAAAAGTTCAATTGAAAACATAAGGATACTTTTATTTGTCTAGGCGGTATTGGGGTTTCTTACATATGGAAGTTTATAGTGGGTAGAGTTGGGATGAAAGAAGATGGTTGTAACTTAAGTGTGGGGGGGTTGTAAAGAGTTGTATCCCTACTCCCATAAAGATAATTGTTTATGTATTATTTTATTTTATCATTATTGTTTTTTTTATCGTGATACCTTGACATCTCACCGTGAAGGGTGGGATGTATTTATTTCCAGTATTAGTGCGTAATAAAGGATCATTTAATTAATCAAGTAATTATTTATAATATTTTTTTATAAATAGATATTTATAAAAATATCTATTAATTATACTATTATTAACAGATATTTTTACTTATTACTACAAGAATATTTACTTTAAAATAAATATGGAAAAATGTGAACTATTATTGCCTCTATTTGTTTAGTTCCGTGACAAATTAAGGTTTGTGTCAAGGTCTTCGATTGTTTCCCTGTAATGAGACAGATTCTTGGAAGTTATAATCAGAATTCTTATAGCGAAATGAAAGCATCGTTTTTCTTCGAAAATCATCCACTTTCTACATAGATTTCATTAGCATCATCATCATGTCACGCGAATGCTCGATTCTTGAAATTATTTGTGATGTAAATTCCAGAGCAAAAATAGTGTGTGAGTTGAAAAACCTAAGCTATTAAAGTTGCTGTTGTCAGGAAAAGGAGGAAAAACTCGAGGTGGTTGCAGCACTATTTGATCTAGAACTTGAAACGCGACTAAGGTTGCGTAATATTTCAGAGAAAATGATAATTTTCACAAAAGAGAATAGAAGTTTAAACATGCACCAAGAATTGTAAAAAAATATGAAGTAATATTTGTAATAATTATGGGAATGTATTAGATGCTCTATATCACAATTTTAATTATTTTGTTGATCTAAATTAATGTTCTACTAAATAGTATGTATACTAAATTCAAAGGTGACTAACACCCTCAAAAGTTCAAAACCAATGGTTAATAATGAAGCAGTTAGCGATTGAGGGCGCATTTGTGTGCGCACGCTTGCATATTTAGAAGTTTAAATCCAGCGGTCATCTGTATTTCCTATGCCATGAGACAGACTATAAACAGTTTGAATTGCGTTGTTTCAAGTAAATGCCTAGGTAACTAAAAACCATAAGGCGTCAGTATATTGTGTTTTACAAATTGAATGTTTCTAACTTGGTTTACTTGTACACCGCCGACCGGGCTAGCCGGGTGGGTAAAGTGCCTGCCTGGCAACCCAATGGTCGCGGGTTCGAATCCCGCCTAGGGTTTGGATCAGAGTACTGCAAAAACCTTTGGATGTGCATTATGGCCACAGAAGCCGATGCGCTAACAACAAACTTGTACACCACTGAAGGCAAAACAATACTGCTTCGCCTGAAATCGGATAATTGCAGTACCAACTGGCAAATGCATGCCTTTTAGTGCAGAATTCCACTGGTTTGATTTCATGACGGAATGAACCCGTGGATGTTTTCCAAATGAATGTGCTGGTAACGTTGCCAGAGTATCCACTGTACTGTTACAGTGCCGTGATCAGCAAAAGGAGCTGATAATGCATCTTTAACCACAGATTCCATCTTCTCTGCTTTGTCATTATTAACTAATCTTTATTCATTTATTCTTATATTTATTCATTTGATCCTATCCTTCTTGTGTATTGGCAATACGTAGATGCTTCTCCAATCCAAGGGCATGAAGCCCTCGCGTGTAATACAGTTGATATAATCACCGTATTCCTCAAACCGGGCCGAAAAGACTTGAGTTCGATTCCTGCAAATGACGCGAAGAATTTTTATGGGCCTTTTTTACAACATGGATGAGAAAGAGATAAAAATATCTCAGGTGTGAGGGTAGCATGATTTTTTTTTCTCTCCTAAACTCGAGTTTTTCCTACAAAAAACAGGCCAATCGACAAACAGAACACGTACTTTTACAGATATAATATGGCGCAATATGTTCTAAGTCATTGATGCGCCTAAAATACTATAACAACATGGGTGAGAATTATGTAGAGTTTATAACTGCATTTTCGAATCCCCCCCCTTTTTTTTGTTCTCATTATATGAGAATATGAGAAACAAAACAAAATATAATGTGTAATTTATATTGATAATTATTTGATTTATAATTTTTATATTTTTTAAGTCCATTTTCTTTTAGCCAGCGAGTCGTTGACGGAACAAGTTGCTTCGCAGGTAATTGAGGCCGACAATTTGTATAAATTCAAAGGTCAGTTGGATAGCTACCCATATGAGGAGGGAAGCACATAATTTGTATTTTCTTATCTACTTTTTTTTTTGCCAGTGCAGCAAAAACGTGGCTTCCTTGCGCTAAATGAAAAATGCTATTACTATATCAAATATCTAAGAATTTAGTAAAACCTTGATATTTAAGGATACTCACCTTTACAAAACTATATACACCTTGTAGAAATGGTTCAAAATGATAATCGAATAGTGAGGAGGGAATTTGAAGAAAACTAAAAATAATTAAAAACTGAAACTGTACAAGTTTTCTGCCTGACCGTTACTGTTGATGTGAGAACAGGTCGAGATAGAAATATTGTAACAGATATATTGCAATTAAATTCAAGCTGTTAGGTGGGTTATATTTAACTCTAGGATACTCTAAAAGCAAGTGTAAAACAGGTGGGCTGAGTGTGTCGCTCAAGTGTTGTCGTCTTTTATTCAACTAAATGAATTATAGTGATATACCCGGTTACAATGCGGTGCATCGTATATGATATTCACTAGACATCATCCTAAAATTTTAGGAACATACAAGTGCTGGTTAAGTAACACACTATAAGCTGTAGCATCTTTATTATCTGGGATGTTGTAACCATACTTCACATATATAAACTACTTCCGGGCAGTGAATGCACTTTGATAAAAATCAGGATGGTGATGTTTACACCATTGTTTACCGTTAGAAATGAGTTCCATATCACTATCAACCACGCAGGTATGCCTTAAGTCTACTAAACAAAAAAAAAAAAAAAACTTGATGGGGCAAGATCAGAGCTGTGGGTGAGTAAAGCATATGCTCCACCCGAGCTGACCGATCTTTGACAGTGTCATTTGTGCTGTGTGCGGCCTTGCCTTATCCTGAAAGTTTGATGTCCTGCCTATTTGGGTTCAGGTCTCTTGGTTTTCAGAGCTCGATTAAGCTTTTTCAGGGAGAAGCAGTATCTTTCTTTGTTGATGGTTCCACTTTCTAGAAAATCGATAACAATTATGTCATTTTGTTCCCAGAAGAAGGTGACCATAAGTTTTGTCGATGATTTGGAAAGTTTTGGCTTTTTGTTTACAGGTGATGTCGGGTGTGTACCCATTTCATGTATTGTCGTTTGGTTTGCGGGTCATAATGGAAGAGCCATTGGAAGTCATAATGGAAGTGAGAAAACATGGCTCCTCACAAAGTCCAAGAGACTCTTGATTTTTAAGGAGTCCTTATGTGCTGTAATGTAATAACTAGATCGTATGTATAGCTTAGCTTAATTTTCAGCACTCATCTCATAGTAATCCGCTTAGCTGGTGGAGAGTTTTACCACGTACATAGTGGTTATAGGATTCTAATAACTTACAGGGATTATGGGTTTAAAAATAATAGCTAACTGAGGACGATTTTCGAAAGTCGCTCGTGCGCGGCTATTAGCTTCTATTTTTCTTTTTTTCTTAATTTAATTTAATTTAATTAGGCAACCATAGAATGGAAGATGCACTTTCCTTTCTTAGGAAAATTTTTATAGCCCATAACTTAGTTTTAAACCCATAATCCCTGTAAGTTATTAGAATCCTATAACCACTATGTATGTGGTAAAACTCTCCACCAGCTAAGCGGATTACTATGATGAGTGCTGAAAATTAAGCTAAACTATATATACGATCTAGTCCAAGAGACTTTAAAGCACCCAGGAACGCCAGCAGTGGTTTTCAACCTTTTTTAATAACGGCACCCCTAAGTAATTTATTTTATTTTGCTGCACCCCTACTCAATTTTCTGCCTGTTAGATCCGATTCTCTCTCTCTCTCTCTCTCTCTCTCTCTCTCTCTCTCTCTCTCTCTCTCTCTCTCTCTCTCTCTGTGTGTGTGTGTATATATATATATATATTTTTTTTATATTTTACTTTTCATAATACAAATTATATATATATATACAGTATATAATTTTATTCTTTATATAGAGGTACTAAGTAAACATCAATTATAGATCACCACAAAATTATAAAGATACTGTGCACCTTTTTATAATGAAATAAACATTTAAATTAAAAAAATAATAAGTTTAAGTAACTTAAACCCAAATTACGTGATACCCCTGGAATGTTGTTGCGGCACCCCTGTTGAAAACCACTGACCTAGCCTCTCCAGAAGATCTTCACAGATCTTTCCTCTCAGACATCATCTCTCGTGAGTATATTAGTTACCCTCCATGAACAGATTTTTCTGTACCCCAATGATGGTCAAACACCTCTCTGACATTTTCGCAGCGTTCATCACTTTTCTGGCGGTTATGCATCTGTCATTTCGAATGAGCTCTGGTCAGTGAGTTCTTCGTTTACACTGTTTATGACGAACGTTGGTCTTCCGGCTCTTAGATTGTCCTTGATATCGAAATCACCTTCCTAAAACTGTTGGAGTCACTGCTTGACATTACTTCGATCAATTGTGCGGTCCCCGTAGACTGCCAAGAGTTTTCGATGGATGGATGTAGCCGCCTGATCACTCAATTTGAACAGGAACTCCATCACACACTGTTGCCAGAAATGGCTGTCACTTTGTAAATCCTTATCTTCAGATCTAAAATCTCTAGAAAAATGAAATTAGTTGTGTTAATGGGTAATTGTAGTACAAAAGTGTATGTCAATCCTCCCTTTCGTGGCATAGACGTCATAACCCCCCCACCCCCCCGAGAGACGTGGCATAGACGTGGGCTATGCCACGTTTCTAAGTTCTGGTATGAAGTAATTTTTCGACATGTTCAGATATGACCAGCCTATCAAAAAAAGTAGTACCATTCAAACCATAGCATGTGATGGGTGGTCTTGCACTTCTTTCACATAGTGTGGATTGACATCACTCCAGAAGTAACTTGCATGGAGACGAACTAAGTTAAACAGCACACTCATCACTAAACATGACCTTTGACCATTTAGGAATGGTATCAAAATGTAGAAATATCTCACAAACTATCAGTCTCTTTTCGTAATCTGCATCTGATAATTCACAAATGATAGTTGGTTTATACGGTTTCATTTTAAGGTCATGTTTCATTGTGCGTTATAATGATGTTTGTGAAATATCCAACTCTGCAGACCGTTATCATAATGATGATTTTGGATATTTGAGAACTGACGCATGAATATTTTGCATTTCCAGATGACGAATTTTCGGCCGTCCGTTTCATTCAGCGTCTGTATTGGACGCTCAGTGCAGCGTCCAATACAGACGCTGATTTCAGGAAGTGGTCCAATTGGTAAACTATATAGTCTTAAATGCTTTCTTTTCCCAACGATGAAGATTCAATCTTAACTGCGCTAACTTTCCACATCTCTCTTCAAAGTCTTCTTACACCTGTTTTACTGTCTTGTTGTGCGTGTCTCCTCTCGTGGTACCACACCACTGCTATTAGCCTTTCTTCCACTATAAATGGACCGGTATCTATCATATTACCTGAAACAAGCAAAAAAGAAACACTAGATTATCATCAGATCTTGAATAGGCAGGAAAATAGACAACATCGTGGAACTTATTGAACACCCTATAGTTTGCCCAATGCAATTTATATTCAATAATATAAATAACTTTAAATAATAAATATAAATAACTATATATTTATATATAGCCGAATTACATTAAAAAATCCGAAACTTTTTGAATATTTTTCCAAGGTAATCGATACAAGGGCAGAGAGGTTGATTGGATTTAAGAATGTTAGATTTATGGATTATGTTCCATTAATAATTTCCAAACACCAGTGTGTTTCTGTTTTACATACTTCCCTAGACCGTACGTTATTATTATTATTATTATGTATTTGCAACTTTAAAAAATCATTCACTTTGTCAAAGCGCTTAGTAATATGTATTTAGTTTTTAAGAACATTAGATTGCTGAAATCATAGCACACCATTTATACGGCATGTTAAAAAATATGGGATTTAATACTGTAACCAGGATTCGGACCAGCGACCTTTATTTCTTAGGCAAGTATGCCACCTACTGGACCTATCCGGCAACAGAGGGTCACATTTTATCTTAACGATGGTGTTATCGCCCTGTGGAACTTATTGGGATCACAGCTAACGTATTATCTAATAGAAATATTGAAGCGTGCTTTCTGACAATATTTTTAGATTTAGTGAACAACAACAGAAAGATACCTTATTTCTGATTAATGCTATTGAAAGCTTTAATTTTTTAATTTAAATATATAAATTTATATATTTAAATTTTGATATCGGCTCTCCTGATCTTGCTGAATATGGAATACATACGTAATATGAATTACTCCTGAATATTTCAGGCCATGTGCATAAATAACTTTCAAACAACCAGAATTTTATATGTTTGATTCATTAGGTTGCATTGTATTTAATAATTATTTGTTTAATACAAGACACCTGGATACAATGTTTTATTTTTGTCATGTAAAAGGACAATTTAGTAATAAAATAAATTCATTTTTAAAAACATCTAAAAATGTATACAAGATTTTAAACAGTATTGTAACCCAAATAATAATAAGTAAATTCAAAATTGTTAGATATTTGTAATTCTGAATTGTTGAGGTATTAATTACCTTAATTTAATTTATTAATAATGCAGTAAATTTATTTTTATGACTACTTAGCCAAAACGTAACTGCCGAATTACAGCGTAATATTTCCTGTTATTTATATTACCATATCTTTTATTGTAAAATATAAAAAAGTAATTTCGCTTTATTTGAGATCTTGTAATGTCAGATTTTAACTGTCAGTGAGAATAAGAATAAAATTCGTTGTTGCATTTGCTTGCAACAACTTCCGCGATAAACTAGATGGGAATTTCCCAAACGGATAACGCTGTCGTTGACGTCACCGTGCCTACGGTCGTAGCCAGTAAAACCGCGCGTTTCGCACGGGTTTTTCCGAACTACTTCGAATGGCGTATTGACGGTGAACGGGCGCAGGATTCCACAACTATAGAGCCGGACTGATTTGGATAACATCGGGTGTAAATGACAGCAAGGAAGAAGCTTCCAACTCGAAGCAGCTTTTAAATTAGAAGGTGTGTGGGTGGTTTCTGTTAGTTTATATTTATTAATCTTTGGTCTTTTATTTTGCGTATAACAAGTTCTGATAGCAAGATGCTCGCATGCGCACTAGTGGCTGGCATTCAGTGCCGTTATTACAAATTTACAACTTTGTCAGTATTAGACCTTAGTTTTTTTTTTTCTTTGCAGCGAAAAATATGTGACGTCTTATATTATTTTTATGGATATTCATTTCTCTCTTAAAATAATATTTAAATATATATGACAATATAATTTTTTTTCTTGAAGAAGTATCAGAGTATGTTATTATAGTGGTTTTGTTACACGAGAGAACTGGGCTTTTGACAATTTTCAAAACTCTCGATAAAGCTTTTAAAATTGCCGTATCGTATCAGGTGTGACTCTTATGAGAGTGTCTTCCGGATTGAATGACTTCCTGAATTCTGGGAAAGTACAAATTGAATTTACAACTTCAGATTTCAGGAACTGGTCCAATTAAAGTTGGCATTTAACTGAGGCCAAAATCTGAATTCAGAAATGAAACGAATACTGGAGTCCAGATCTTCGAGAGGGAAGGATTAGGGACTTTATAGGGTCCGGCCGAGACGTTATATTACATTGCTTAAATAATTAAATTTATGTTTAATGATTGGTAAAAAAAAAAAAAACTCTATAAAGTTAAAATAATAAAAACATTTTTTATCTTATTGATTTATTATTGCTAGAACTGACTTGTTACATTTTAAACTACCATCTATACACGAACACGCACGTACACATAGACACATACAGTAGCGTAGCTACCCTTTTTCGGGCCCGGAGGCAAATAACATGTTCGGGCCCCTACTTAATTAATGAAAATTGCAAAAAGAGGAGACAGCCAAAGACGCTCGGCCCCTAAAGTGCCCGGAGGCAGTTGCCTTGCCTGCCTACATGGTAGCTACGCTACTGGACACATACAAACAAAGAGAACCCGTCATGCACTTTGATCGGGGTTCGCTTTAGCGCTAACGTTCATGTAGAGGCCATTAATTTAAAAAAAATAATAAATAAATAAAATTATATATATATATATATATATAACGAGAATATTATCGTTAACCATATTTTGTGGTCATTTTTATTCGAACTACAGTTAATTCAAACGCATATATTACGCTGCTCGACAAAATTAACAGATCAAAATATTTTTCATGAATATTTCATTGTGAACAGTGTCACCAAAGGCGAATATTTGACATAATAAGCATCCTGGTGTGCTAATTCAGAGTATCCAATAGAAATAGATCTACAACCTCACAAAGCCGCACATTATATAAATTATTCATGCCTATAAAAACACGGGTTGCGACCATATCACTTCATCTCACCCCCTTTTGGGGCATGCTCAGTGGCATAGTCACATCTCCAATAGTCAAGGTGGCAAGTTACCGTCGTTTAGATGCTTCTTTGAGATGGCGAGTCATTGGACGATTTAAAGCCGGGAAGCCGTCAAGCAGAGGTGGCATGTTGGCTTAACGTGTCGCACAATGTCGTCGTGGCACCGTGGAAGCAGTTTCAGGGGACTAGAACCATTACAAGAAGAGCTGGACAAGGTCGCCCGAGGGCGACGCCAAACAAGACAGGCCGCTATCTGGCTCTAACAGCAAGACGGAACCCTACAATGTCTTGTCGTCAACTGTCCCTTGAGGTTGCTGCAGTCACAGATAAAAACGTTTCCAACCATACTGTCTAAAGAAGGATCAATTCAAGTGGACTCTACGCAAAGAAGCCAGTGGTGTGTATCCCATTAATCCCAAACCACCGTAGAGCTCGACGAAACTGGTGCTATTAACATGTAACTTGTAGCCCTGGCAAGTGGAGTATATTCTATTCTCTGATGAGTTCGGTTTTAGCCTACAAACGGATTATGGACGTTATTCCATCTGGAGACAACGTGGAATGCGGTACCATCCCTCCATCAGAGAAAGGGACACTTACGGTGGAGGTAGTGTTCTCGTGGCCGTTCAACGGCCGCACCCCCTCTTCATATTTTTCATAGGGGTACCTATAAGAAATATGAAGAGGGTACCTACAATTTTCAGATGACATTGTGGTCATAAGCCACGATCCCAAAGAATTAGAGGAAAATCTTAATCAGTTATGTAGAGTTAGTAAGGATTTTGGACTAAATATGAATATGGCTAAAACAAAAGTAATGACGAACAAGTATGCCACAGAAAGGGATATAATGATTGAAGGAGTAGTAATTGAAAAGATGGAGTCATATACTTATCTGGGACAAGTCATTAGCTGATAATGATAAATGGCTGGAAGTCAAGAGATGAATAAGTTTTGGATGGATAGCATTCAGGAAATATAGTCACATACTGAGGAGCAATATTCCAATTTGTCTGAAACGTAAAATAATGAACCAATGTATACTCCCCACCATAACTTATGGAAGTGAAACTTGGGCACTCACCAAAAGAATGGAAGAGAAGTTAACTACACAGCGAAGAATGGAACGAATTATATTGGGAATCAGACTGTTAGATAAGAAGAGAAACACATGGATTACTAGGCAGCAAACTCAAGTAAAGGACATTCTTATCAAAACTAAAAGAACTAAAATGGGCTTGGGCAGACACATAGCTCGATGACAGATGGACTAAGAAAATAACAGAATGCTACCCAAGAGGAGCTAGAAGAAAACGTGGAAGACAACGACGGAGATGGACAGATGAAATTCAAGAGTTTGTGGGTAGTGAATGGATGGCCATTGCACAAAACAGAAGGAACTGGAAAGTTGCTGGAGAGGCCTTCATCCTGCAGTGGATTGAAAATGGCTGATGATGATGATGATGATGACCTATCAAAACGATTACATCTAACGACTGCCATGCCCAGCACGATCGCTAGACTTAAATCCGATCGAACAGGTGCGGAACGCCCATGGGCGTGGCATTTGCACACGCCGACAGCCAAACTTCTCGGTCATTTGGTGAGTTAAGGTCTGCGCTGGTGGAAGAATGGGATTTGTTGCCACAAAATATTATAAACACCCTAATATCAAGCATGGTTCACCGCTGTCATGCCTGTTTAGCTGTTAGAGGGGATCATACGCGTACTGATGTCATGTGACAATATTTTCGAGCATCTTATATCGAATTCTGAAGAGTGACCTTTTTGGTAATTCTTTTAGAACCCCTAATAAATATCCCTAATACCCGTCCGAAGTTTCTCGCTGTCTCCTCATTTCATCGTTATTCTATGGTACACCACCATACCAAATTTTGTCTCAGTTCATCGCAAGCTGCACGAGTTACACCATACGGTTTACGATCGGTATACTATTATACTTCTACTTTGACCGCCAAAGGACTTCTATGAAGAGAATCATCTAATATTTGGCTCTATCTAATATTTTGTTCTTATGCTCGAGCTGTCTTTTTATCAATCTCTTATCAGGACCTCCTCAAGTGGGTAGGCGTCGCCTACGGCCGACAGTTCAGGAGGGCACCAATTTTTTTTTTTTTTTTTTTTTTTTTGACATAGCTTTCTGATTGGCTAAAGTTTATCAGTATTCAGCATTTAGGGCAACACATTTTATTTCATCTACTAATGGCACATAGGGTCGCAGCGCTACTGCTCTTTATTGCGGTACGTCTGAGTAAAATATGAAAGTGTGGTCTTGTCTTTTCTAAAATTCATTATATGTATTAAGTGTGCGTGTGCGTTCTAAAGATCAGTTTGCCTGCTTTGCGATATAGATCGGGAGCTGCTCTGTGAAAATCCTTCTAGCAAGTCTCAGTAACTTTTTAGAGACAAATTACAAGTAGAATTGGTCATGATTATATATCTAGGAGCTAGATATATGATCATGACCCTGGGAGCTAGGGTCACGTTGTATATCTAGGAGCTTTTCCATAGAATCTATCACTATTAATTTTTATGAGATGCATACCTAAGAAATTAATAGTAAATAGGACAGCTAAATATTTAATTTTTGGCTAGAAAATTTCTAACTTGGATTTTAGCCGGTGTTTGGAGAACTATCAGTAAGTTACCTTATTAATTGTATTGAGAAAAGGAATTGATTATTGGGTGATCATATTGATGAAAACGATTTTAAATTTGCATTCGTAGGGCAATAGCTTAGGGATAATTATAGTTTTTGCTATTCGTTTTACGACGCATTAGCATCTTATACCATATTGCTCCAGGGGCCACTTTTCATGTTGTATTGGCTAAATAACTCAAAAGCGAAAACTCTGCTCCCTCCTTCTGAAATGAGTTAACCACAGAACCGATTGAAGAAGGCCTTTAGATTTCTTCCAGTCTCTGACAGGATTTGAACTCCTACTGTCACGTGAAACACTAACGAAGAAAATATCGAATTATTAGAATCGTTCATTCATTTTTTCATTTATTGAATGAAAAATGAATGAATGATTCTAATAATTCTAATTATTAGAATCTATCGATCTCGCATAGAGCATGATATTTAATGGTTAATATTTTCAGACTTTTACGGAAACTAAATACAGTATATCATTATTATCCGCGTTTATGGGAGAAAAGAGGCCGGATTATAATCAATTTCGGCTGATATTCGGCCTCCCTACCGCGTGCCATTGATACTGTTTTCAAGTTATTTACTAGAAAGCAGTTGCAGTAGTGTTTTGCTATACCTAGAAAAGCAACGTTTGTGAACTTTCACATCGATTACGTGTTATTATTATTATTATTGGCTATATGTTGCAAGGAAGTCTGAGGCTTATGCTGCACGAAGGAAAAAAAAAAAAAAAAAAAAAAAATTCTGAATTACCCAGAGAGAGAGAGAGAAGTAGAAGGGAATCACCAAGAAAAGAAGAATGATGATATCCAGCTCAGGACCCTAGGTGTGTCAAGCCCACACTCACCAGATGTAGGCCCTTGGGGTTAAAGGGCTATTCGTGAATTGTATACAGCGCTAGAAAAGTCAACGTTTTGAACAACCCATCCCCTATAATTTCGTAACAATAGCTTTGATCTTTATTACTATCACTGGATAACGAAATACTCCAATTGAAGTCACATTTTATATATATATATATATATATAAAATATAGTGAACTTTTTGAAAATATCCATTTTTAATAATACAGTTTGTAATAATACAATAATGTGCACATTATCTAACTTGTTTCGTATGATTTCAAATACGAGAATAAATTTTCCAGCATCCACAATTTTTGTGAAATTTCTATCTTTTGTTTTTCATAAAAGTACAGAATTGCAAAATTAAATATTCTTTTGTAACTTCCTTTGCTTATTATTTTCACAGATCTGGAGAAAACACGTTTTAAAGGAACTAACGTTGCTGAAACAGTGGAGATTTTTGTACAGTTAACATTTTTTTATAATAAGGATTCCAGCACTGGAATCCGTATTATATAAATTTAAGGAGGAACTGGACAGGCATTTGGAGGGAATGGTTTGATTTTTTTTTTTTTTTTTTTTTGGCTGATGCTGCATAAGCTCATAACACTTGCTTTCTTGCATCACATGCCACTGCTGCTACTACTACTACCGTACGCCATCATATTTTTATGCGCCTTCAGTTTTATTCACTTACTCTTTCTCTAACCCTTAGTTTTTCTTCTTTAAGTTTTTTTTTTTTCTTTTTTTCCTGCCAAACTAAAACTAGCCGAAATTTATCATTTGAATTTCGAATGAACTTAAAAACGATTTGTATTAGGCTCTTATATGTGAATATAAATTGGTAACTCGAATGATTTGATTTGGTTAGTAATTAATAAATCTAATGATTTCCATTCGATATGAAAATCATTCAAATACGCCTGTCACTACTATATTCACATGCTTGGTGTTTCAGGCATATCATTATCATCTTATATAAACAATCATTTGATAATAAAAATGCAGATATATAAATAGTAATAAAAAAATTAAATAGTAATTTAAAATAAAAAATATGTACCGTATATAGGTATTTTGTTTTGCAATAAAATACATAAAAATACAAATACGCCCGAAGCCGTATTAAATGTGCTTTATGAATACAATAAGTAATTATGTTTCCAGCTCTCACGACTGATTGGTGGAGTGTCTAGGAAGTCGGACGTTCAATCTCCGGATAATCAGTGATCTACCGCAGTTTGATTACAATGGCTGTATAGGATGAAAAAAACTAAAAAAGCAAGTGTAGTGCTATACTGATGAGTGTACAAGTTGCTTTCATTGCCCTGGATAGTTTATTCAAATTAGGCATCTTTGTTAATGACCATGTTGTTATTTTCTTTTGAAACAAAGCAACCCTAGCCGTGGGTTGGTTACGCCCATTAGGCTTTTAGCACAGTACATACTGTGCTAAAAGCCTTGACACCAATCAGAAATAAGTGGATGTCCAGCTATAGCAGTGGAATGCATTACTTTTCTTCATCTTAATTTTCCTGATTCCATTTTGTTAATGTCCACTGTTATATTCTACCGAAGTAAAAAATTATAATCGAAACAAGTCGTAAAAATATAATTGTATCAATAAAGGCAATATAACTGTATTGACAAAATTGCATTTTTATGTAACAAGATATGTTCTGTGTGATCAAGTCTGATTAAAATATTGTTCTTATATGTGCATATAAATCGGTTAGATTATTCAATAAAGTCCAGTTCAATTAAATGAAAATAGATTATACAATAATTAATAACAAAAACTAAGTCGGATGAGTCGTTTTAGTTTGAAATTTTATAGTCATCGCAATCTTGTTCATGTGCGGGTAACTCATTATTTTGAAATTATAAAATAAATACCATTTTGGCTCGCCTTTTCAAAATGTTGAAAAGTAGAATGCTGTCGTCCTCTATATTACGTTTTAATGGCTGACATGATATTTATTTTAAACTACTTTTAAACAAACACCGTTTGTTTAAAAGCAGTGCGATATATTTAAACAAGAGACACTGCTCTGACAGCCTGTCTTGGGACTTACCTGCTCACTAGTTTAACTGCCCGAAAGCCACCCTGCTTTTCAGAATTCGGTATTCATTTACTGAATCACTTGTTCCAAACTATTGTCGAAAATTTATCTCCCTAGTCACACAGGAAGTTGATAATCGAAAATATGATTCTGACAGATTCCAAAAATCTATGTAGCTATTTTAGATTAAAAAAATTAAACATAATAAAATTTATGTTTAAAAATGTGTCCATGCAAATATCATAAGATAAGTAATTTAATTTTTTTAGAATCATAAATAGCATTATAATTTAAATAATGCTACCGTTATAAATATGCTAATAGGATCGATCTTCTAACCCACCATTTGGGACTCGCACTCCTGTAGGATCCCACAACCCTGTCTCAGATCCAATCCGATGCTCGTCAGTCATACTAACAAGGTTGCCCTGACTGACAGATTCCTTCCAAACCAAAAGCTTGACACGCTCAAAAAAACGGGTGGCAACATACACAAATTTGTGAAAGATAAAAGTACAGGCAGAGCATTCTCCTTGTAGTAGAGACCTCTCCACCATAAACGAAGTTAAACAGCATCCTTCTAAATAGGGTGCTGTTTCTTGCATCTTGTGAACTCCTCTGACCGTGTGGTCGTCCCGAAGTATAAACAGGAAGTTTATTTTATTTTTAAATAAATATAATCTTTATTATGGAAAGAGAAACCATACAAATCCTTTCACGGCATCAGGATGCCAGGGGTTAACAATTTAAGTGAGGCACTAAAAGTGACACAATACAATTAATAGGAGAATACACAGTGGGACGATAGGTAAATAAAATACGAGCTACAAAAACTTTATGTAAATGGAAAGTGAGATTAAATGCAAACATGTAAGTGTAAATAGACAGCACTAACTTTGGTTATGGCGAAGAGGTCTCTACGGCAAGGAGAATGCTCTGTCTGTACATTTTATCGTTTACCAATTTGTGCATGTCGCCATCTCTTGCTGAGCATGTTAAGCATTTTTTTTTTTTTAAAGGAATCTGTCCTCCAGGGCAAGTCTGTAAGTATGACTGGCGAGCATAGGATTGGATCTGAGACAGGGTTTACGACTCCCAAATGGTGGTGAAAATGATCCTCCTTTCATTAATAAAGAAGGACATTCTTCAGGTTGGCAAGGTGGCTGCCAGTTTCACTATGAATGGTCAATTTCTTATTAATAGTAGTATAATATGCGTCTCATAAACAATGTTGTGACTTATTACATAATATATACAATATGAAACAGTTAAAAAATTTAAAGCTAATAAATACAATTTATCGGAGAAACCGTCTAAAATCGGGAATAGGATACAGTACTAATCTGAGTAGCAACGAACATACTGCATTAAATGGACAACATTTCATTTTAAAATAATATATATATTTTTTTGATAAAATAAAATGACTATAGAATTTTTGCTGAAGGTAATGTCACCGGTTTACGTTATGTTTAAAGCGTTCTTAGAACTTGTCTATTAACAGATAATCCTTTATACCAACAGGAGTGCTCGCCCCCATACTGCCACTGTTGCCAGATGTTTCTCTGCAATGTTGGCATGCTTTCCTCGTCTGCTGATCCCCTGATTTATCTCCTGATGAACAGGTTCCAGATATGCTTAAGAATTTGAATGTGTCGGGACGGAAACTTAGAGCCATATCTCAGCCAGTCCAAATTTTAAGGAAATATTTAACCCAGGCATGCATGTAGGGACATTCCTCAAAACAGCAGTGTTGCTCAACCGCTGCCCCGCGAGTACTCATCACTCTGGATGCATGCCGTGGAATAAATTTTTACGTAATTTATATACCTGTATTGTCTGTGTAGATATGAGGGATATCTTATTTAGTTCCTTTTCTGGATCGTTTTATGCTAATATAAAAATATTACATTAGCATAAAAACGATCCAGAAAAGGAACTAAATAAGATATCCCTCATATTTAGATGACACACACACACACACACACACACACACACACACACACACACACACACACACACACACACACACAAGTATTTGTTCTAGTGCTCCGTCTAAATTAAGGTGGTGCTCCGAGATGTGCTAAAGTTTGAGAAACACTGCTCAAGAGGATATCATCCACCTTTTTCAATCAGTCTCAAGACGTATAACGGCTTGCATCTTTTCAAAATGGTCATACCGTACGTTTTATACATTAAATAGGGATCTTCCCTTCTGAAATTTAAGAAGAGAACCCTTCTTAAATTTCAGAAGGGATCTCTTCACTATAGTGAGGAAGTACAGTTGAATAGGAAAATGAAATATTTGAAGATACTGTTGTGTCAGCTTTAGTTATTCAGGGAAACTAATAGTGAAACATTTGACACCTGTTAAAAATTAGAACAAGCATATATATGTATATTTATAATTAGAGTTCATTGTCAATGCAATAGTAAACAATGAAAGTGTAAATGTTGATGTGTGGTTGTTTAGTATTTACGCTGAGCCATCTAAGGTCATAATAATTTACAGTATTCTGTCTCTAAATTGTCTTCAGTAGCCCTCCCCCCCAGTTTTTCCTACGAAAAACCTGGTTTTCGGGGGGGGGGGGGTGCAAGCGTCATCCGAGGCCAACTAACTCGGCGACAGTGGAAAATAGTTAAGAAAGGACCCTTCTGTTCCCAGCAAGAAATCTTTTTCCAGACACAAGAGAGACTGATCACATTACTGTAAGCCTATATTAAAAGAAGCAAGACGTTTGATAATATATAACAAATTTTCAAAAACGTGTTGTTAATCTGCATTCCTTTACTGTTTTTGTAAGCATTAATTATTTTCCCAGAAATTAATATGCAATAATACTATATCAGATTCATTAAATATACAACTTTTGTACAAAGTAGAGTATTAATGTTAGTTTGTTACAAGTAAACAAGCTAAAAAAATTACAAAAGTAAAAAGTAGAAACCCTGCTCGGATTAATAAAAAATTTCTTAAAATATACATTTGAACATCTTCATATTTTGTGGTCAGTGGGATCATCGCAAAATAAGAACCAGATATAGTCGCTGATCATAGCTTCATCCCACCTTCCTTGGTACCCATGTTCTTCACTAACTGGATTTTTATCTTGATTTTTTCTTTCTGAATTTTTATTCAGACCAATTTGGTCTGAATAAAAATCGAAGTGAAAATAGAGGAATTTATTTATTTATTTATTAAATCAGTTTATTTCCCAAGAAACCTTGGGTCACCCTGGGCCGGCTCTGTGCCAGAAGAGTGTGAATATTTACAGACTAAGGTGCGAGGAACACATGCACAATAAACAAGAGGAACTTGATTAACATTTTGCCAGTGGTGGAATTACCATACCGCCAGGTCCGCGGTGGCGGACCTTGCGGTATAGTAGGATCCAGTACTTTAACAAACGGTTTAACAAATCCCATCTTAATATGGAGTAGTTTTAGCAAAACTGTTTCTTGGAATTGACGGATTGATTAGTACATTACGTGCACGAAGCTGCAACTCAGTTTTGACAGACCATTATCTTCTCCTGTAGTGCTGATATACTGTTCTAGAGTCAGAGAAAGCAAGGAAATTTAGTGAAACCACCTTGCAAACTCAGAAGGAATCTCAGCATCTTGAAATCCCCATTAGACATCCTATTTATACTTGGCCTTCTCTAACGCAAGCTTCAGATTTCATCATTCAGTATTATCATTCAATGTGAACAGGAATCGATAGGTGTATATTCATATTGTGAAGTAACACAGCTTTCAAATATTTACTTGTACTGTCTATGAAAAGGGGACACTTTTCTGGATTGCGACTGATACCATTTTCTTTGTGAAGACGAATAAAATCAGAATCATAGGGATTCTGCAATAGTGCGAGAAATACTGCCAGCCCTCTGACTTTAGACAGAAGAATCCGTCTTTTTGACTCTAATCTCTATCTCACCGTCGTGACTTTTTTTTTTTTTTTTTGTCGTGTTGCAATAATAATTTTTCTTCATCGTTTTCTTTTCGCATAAGAATTACGAAATTGCGTTGAAATCGGAATTTTTTTCTAATTTTATGAATTTCTTATTTTTGATAACGAATACTGCCGTAATAAACACTTGAGAATAGTTGACCATAATTGATCAGTTAGCTATTTATAAAAGCGCAAACTTTATTCTGCATTTCATTTCCCTCCGAAACATATACGAAATAATAGAGGAATGATATAGTTACAACTTCAAATATTAATACCCTCATAGCAGAATCTGTATGAGTTTATGAATAAATTTAATAAAGTTCTCCAAATACCATTATATTTAAGATATTTAGCAATATCTTAAATATAATGGTACTGGAGAACCGATTCGTCATCCAATAGCACTATTCGGAGAAATAGTTATTTACACCAATTTTGTGCAAATCAATTTTGCACAAAAAAAAACAAAAAAACAAAAAAAAAAAAACACAACCGTTCAAGATAAATAAACACGTATTTTTCAGTATCAGTTCAATTGTCTTATAATCATCAAAGAAGGAAAAATTCATGTACCGTAGTTCTTGGCCGAGAAACCTATAAGTGCATAAGGGAAAGTTGAAATGTAACGAATTATCCGAAGTTATGCATTATAACAATTCTTCGTAGCAATGCTGAATGTCAGAGGATATTCAGATATGTGCAAAAACGCACTACATATCTCTTCTTTCTGGTGAAGTTTTGGAAATGCTCTTGTGAACCAAGTCTAAACCAGTTTGCCACTGTTATAAACAAAACTTTGACTCGACATTTTTGAAGAGAGAAAACTCTACAACTTCCTTGAAGCAACAATATTCAGTCGATGTCTAACAGACAATCCAAACAGAAAAATCCTAGGTTAGCTAACGTTTGAAAGCATAGATAGAAAGCATGTATAAATTAAAAGACAGTTACGTACATGTTATACCACGTGAATGTATTTAAAAGTCTATTTATTGAAGTGCTACCACATCAGTCTACACTTAAAATATTGTCAACGTTTTAAGGTTGTACTGAACCCCGTCTTCGGGCCTCTGATGGGAATGAGATTAAGTAGAACCTTGAAGCGTTGCCAATATTTTAAGTGTAGACTGATGTGATAACACTTCAATAAATACATTTTTAAAATACATTCATGTGGTATAACAGTGTATTTAGTTGTCATTTACTCAATACGTTTGACTAACCATGTATCGTCCCCTTTCCACACAATTAGCACACTGTACTGCTCCGTAGCCGAGTGGTCAGGAGCGGGAGTGCAGTAGCACATGCTCTTTGAGTAGACCGGGGTTAAAGCCCCTGACTGCTGAATATGGTCGCTCTGCCAACCCCTATTGGACCAGCGTGGCAGATTATGGTCCATTTCCCTCAGCATGAATTGTTGAGGAGGCTTCCATCCTGCAGTGGGTTGATAATGGCTGCACTTGACTTTTTACTGCTAAATAATTCTATGGCTGTATTTTAATAATGAAATAAATGTTGTATATATTGTCAGTGAAATTTAATTTCTAGCGCGGTGTGGACTTGAAAAACCTCCAGTTTTTTCCGAAAAATCTTCACAAACTAAAAGCGAAGAACTGCTTTTTGTTATATATATATATATATATTTTTTTTTTTTATTATTATTTTTTTTTTAACCCCTGCTGCTTAGTTATACGATCTCCAGCTTTTCGAAAGTCAAAAGTGACAGCTATAAAGCAGAACGAGACTGGAGATAACTTAACCTTCTTTGGTAGCCAATCAAACTGGGGGAGGGGGGACCCTTAACATTCGAATACTATAGGCGAGAGATTTTCAACTCGCGGCACCCTGAGCAAGGTGCTAAAATTGTCAAGGCACACCATCAGTTTTTTAAGGAGAGATTTTATCATAAAAAAAACCCCGCTTATTAAGATTGTGTTTAAAAGTTCAATAGCTAAAATTCTAATCATTGTGTTATTTTTTAAAATAATATTGATCTGGATTTCAAAAGATTTATTTTTAAAATGCATGTTCATATTTGTTAATATTCCAATTATTGAAATAAGATATCATTGAAAAAGATGCTATTTATAAAAAAATATATATCATTTATATAAAAATATCAGTGGGAAACCTGTGCTTGGTGATGTCTCATGATGTCTCTTGTCCGAGGTCGGATGGTTGATAAGTATACCCTCAAATCCTCCTCTAATGTTTGAAGCCGCGACCTAGTCTTGCTCTTCATCGAGTTCATAGCAGAAAAGCCAGCCTCACACAGATACGATGTACAGAAAGGAAGGCGTGCTTCAATCGCCTTCTTTGTGATAATGGGGTACTCCTGTCGTAGAGACAACCAGAATGAAGGCAGCTCTGTTGATGAGTGCTTTAGTTTCACTCCTCTGTCGTTTCTCATTTCCGTCAGCTCATCTTCTTCTGCAACAAATTTGCTCTCATTCGATTTAATTCTGCTGATTCCAACGTACTTAACACAAACGAATCTCTTACCCAGTCCAAGGAAGATACATCAAGTGACGGGAAATACTTTTCAATATTTTTACTCAGCAGTGACAAACTTTGTAGAATTAAATCGACAAGATTTTTGCCCGGTCTGCAACTTTTTGTCAGCTCAAACATTTCAACTTTGTTCTCTTTTTTTATTCTGGCTGCCAACAATGTTAATTTTTCCTTAAAAGAGCTAATTCTGTCAGTACAAGTAAGAATATTTTCATTCTTTCCCTGCATACTCTTGTTTAGAGGGTTCAAGGCTTGGGAAATGTCAGCTAGGAACGCAACTTTATTGCATCAGGTCTCATCACTGTTATGTTATTGTTATTTGGTTTTTTTTAGGAGCATTAGCAACTAAGGCCATATTGCTCCAGGGATATGCGGTGGTCATTCCCTGACCGTCTCATCACTAAACAGGTCAGTCAGCTCAGACTCTTCTTCAGACGTAAAAAAAATTATAAGCTCTTCCCTCAATTCATAGAACCTTGAAAGTACCCGTCCTCGAGACAGCCACCTTACTTCCGTGTGCAGTAGGAGTTGTGTGTGAGCAGCTTCCATGGCAGAACAGTGCTGAAAACAACCTCGATTTTAACAGTCTACTCTTGATGTAATTAACCATTTTGATCGTCTAATCCAGTACTTTTTGGAGCTCAGGTACTACTGATTTTGAAGTGAGGCCCTCTTTGTGCAGGAAACAGTGTGTAAAAAATGCCAGGATTCTTTTGCTTGGCCAGTGCGACGAATCTTTTCAGACTTCCCGACATAGAGCGAGCACCATCGGTGCAGATGCATGATTTCCATGACAAATCGTGAGATATGAAATAACTGTGGACAACAAGGATGTCTTGGCCTTTTTGTTGTTTCTGGAAGTGGTTTGCAAAATGAAAATTGTGCAATGATGTTTCTATTACAAACAAACCTGCTGAATGCTAGCAGTTAAGCTTTTCCAACTGGACGAGTTGACTCGTCCAACTGGATGGCAATAAAATCGGTTTCTTTAATGTTAGCTATCACTTGTGACTCAACGTCTTGTATACCGACTAATAGTATTATCAGACAGGGATTTTCAAAATTTCTTTTTCATATTCCTCGCCAAACATAATATTTAAAATTTTACAGCATGCTGGTAAAATTACTGACTTTCATCTTTTTTTGCCACGATTTCGGCAACGGCATAGATTGCTTCTTGAGCTTTGTCAGAAATAGTTGTGATTTTGGTCTATTGTTCAGCCTGGCGTGTTTGATCAGCTATAAGCCTTTTAAAATATTCAATTGGTTTCTCGCATAAATGTGAGTGCTTTTTGTGGAGGTGTCTTTTCAACTTACTTGGAACCATAGCTTGGTTTGCCAGTTTCTCACCACAAACAACACGCTTAGGACGTGGCTGCTCTTCTATAGATGAAAAGAATCCGAAAGACAAATAGTCTTCATTATACTGGCGCACTTTTAGAACTAATACTAACTGCACTATGTGTTATACTACCAGGAATAGTGCCAACTACACTTAATTCATTGTCATAATCTAACTTACGTTTTTTTAATTAGAAATCTATCCATGTCTTTCCATATTAGTATCCATGTCCATGGATATTAGAAATCTATCCATGTCCAGCCCTAAAAAAAAATCAAAATCAACTAAATTCAAAATAATTAAAACGAAATAGAAATAAACAAAAATGCATTAATGCAAACTCACACGGAATAACACAACCGATGCGAACAGCAGCTGACTGAAGACTGACCTGGTGGCTTGACAATGGTGAAAAGTGGGGTGGTAAAAGTACATTGCAGAGTTATCTTGGGATCTGGAATAAGAGGGACCGAAATTCTTGGAATTTTACTATAATAACTTTTTTTTTTTATTAAACTCTTATTGTTTTCGTTCTTATCGGCCTTTCATGAAAAATATAGTACTTCTAAAATTTACCTCGACGATTTTTTTTATTCCCCAATTTTTTCCTCGCTTCTTTTCTCATCATCATCATCATCAGCCATTTTCAATCCACTGCAGGATGAAGGCCTCTCCAGCAACTTTCCAGTTCCTTCTGTTTTGAGCACTGGCCATCCATTTACTACTCAAAAACTCATGAATTTCATCTATCCATCTCCTCCTTTGTCTTCCAGGTTTTCTTCTAGCTCCTCTTGGGTACCATTCTGTTATTTTCTTAGTCCATCTGTCATCATGTCTTCGAGCTATGTGTCCTGCCCAAGACCATTTTAGTTCTTTAGTTTTGATAAGAATGTCCTTTACTTGAGTTTGCTGCCTAATCCATGTGTTTCTCTTCTTATCTAACAGTCTGATTCCCAATATAATTCGTTCCATTCTTCGCTTCTCTTCCATTCTTTTGGTGAGTGCCCAAGTTTCACTTCCATAAGTCATGGTGGGGAGTATACATTGATTCATTATTTTACGTTTCAGACAAACTGGGATATTGCTCTTCAGTATGTGACTATATTTCCTGAATGCTATCCATCCAAAATTTATTCTTCTCTTGACTTCCAGCCATTTATCATTATTACAGCTAATAATTTGTCCCAGATAAGTATATGACTCCACCTTTTCAATTACTGCTCCTTCAATCATTATTTCCCTTTCCGTGGCATACTTGTTCATCACTACTTTTGTTTTAGCCATATTCATCTTTAGTCCAAAATCCTTACTAACTGTGCATAACTGATTAAGATTTTCCTCTAATTCTTTGGGATCGTGGCTTATGACCACAATGTCATCTGCAAATCGTAAATGGTTTAGGTACTCTCCGTTCACATTGACTCCTTTCTGCGACCAGTCTAATCTTCTGAAAGCTTCCTCAAGGGCAGCAGTAAACAGCTTCGGAGATATTGTGTCTCCTTGTCGAACTCCTTTCTCGATTTTAAATTTGCTACTGTCTTTGTCTAGTCTAATAAAGGATGTAGCACTCTCATATATTTTCTTCAAAATCATAATATATGGAGTATCTATGCCTTGTCTTTCCAGTGCCCGAAACATTGCCTTATGCTGTATGGAGTCAAATGCCTTTTCATAATCCACAAATGCCAGGCATAATGGTGTTTTATATTCATTTGCTTTCTCCATTAGCTGTGATATCACGTGAAGGTGATCCATAGTTGAGAATCCTGTCCTAAAGCCAGCTTGCTCTTTCGGTTGATTCTCATCAAGTATTCTTTCTAATCTGTTAGTAATGACCCTTGTGAACAACTTGTAGATATGGGATAACAAGCTAATTGGTCTATAATTTCCAATTTCTGATTTATCTCCTTTCTTATGCAGCAAAACTATGATTGCATTGTTCCACTGCTTAGGCATCGCACCTTTTCTAATGCACTTTGTGAAGAGCCTTGCCAGTTTTTGTGTTATGTCTCTTCCTCCCAATTTTAACAACTCTACAGTAACTTCATCTTCCCCCGGGGCTTTCCGATTCTTCATTTTCTTCAATGCATGTTCTACCTCATCAGGAAGAATATCGGGTATGTCGTATGTGTTGCTACTTTGCAATCCATCTTCCCCACTGCTGGTATCATTCCCTTGCTCCTTGTATAATTCTCTATAGTAGTCTTCTGCTATTTGAATTATGCCTTCTCTGCTGTTTATAAGTACACCATCGCTATTCTTCAGTTTCAGTATCATTTGTCTTTCTGTATTACTGCTCATGGCTGCTGATTTAAATCCTTTGTTTTCCCTTAATGCTTGTTCTACTTTTCTTGTGTTAAATCTTCTTATGTCCTCTCTGAGTCTCTTTCTAATGGCTTTGCATAACTCAGTATACTCAATTTTCTCCCTGTCAGTGTTTTTCTTGCTCTTCATTTGTCGTCTTTGGTTCATCATGACAAGTGTTTCTTGACTAATTTTTTCTTCTTTGGATTTCTGTTTCCCTATAGGTTTCTTGGGCTTTATCACTTTCAGAAAGTTGTAATATTCCTCGTCGATATCTTGGTCCTGAGCAGTCTGCAGAAGTTCAAACTTGTTCTTAAGTTCCAGTACATACTGCTTTTTCTCCTCTGTTATCTCAAAGACCTTTGTATTATTTACTCGAGTCAGTTTTTTCCTTTCCTACATTTATATCAAGTGTATATCTTACCATTCTGTGATCACTTCCAACATTTACCTTATTCAGGACGATAACATCATTCACAATATATCTTCTGTTAGTGAGGATGAAGTCGATTTCATTAGTTGTTAATCCATTTGGACTCTTCCATGTCCACTTTCTGTTCACCCTTTTCTTGAAAAAAGTGTTCATTACTGACATTCCTTGAGATTCTGCAAATTCCACAAGTCTTTCACCTCTTTTATTTCTTTCACCAATTCCAAAATTTCCTATAGTTCCTCTTTCTGCGCTGTTTTGCCTTTTTCCAACCTTAGCATTGAAGTCCCCCATAATAATAGTGTAGTGGGTTTTCTGCTCATCTAGAAGACTCTCAATTTCAGTGTACATTTCTTCAACCTCTTCATCATCATGGCTCGATGTTGGTGCATAAATCATTATAATCTTTAGCTTGTACCTCTTAGAAATCTTGAGTATTAGTCTTGACACCCTTGGTGATGTACTTTTGAATTCCAAAATGTTGTTTTTAAAATCTTTATGGACCAGAAACCCAACTCCACCTTCACTCCTTTCACTGGTGTACAGCAGATTTCCACTTGATAAACTTATAAGTGATTCATTTCTTCTTCTTGTTTCAGCCAAACCGATGATATTCCAATTCACATTTTCTAATTCCTTTTCCAGCTCTAATATCCTGTCTTCACCGATGAGTGATCGTACGTTATAACAGGCCAAGTTCAATTTCCGTGCATGGCAGCCTGGTCGTACCCAGAGATTCTTAGCACCCTCTGCTTCCACTCTGATCCTCTCGCTGCCGTAAGAGGGAGAGTGAAAGCTGCTGGGGACTGAGGGCCATTTGTATTGTTGTGCTCTCATTGCTGGAGGGTTTGGTCTTTTCCTCTTCACGCTGACCAGGCGTCTTGAAGAGAACCACTCTACACGTTCGTTGCCACCTAAGTGACGTAAACAGGGCTTGCCATCGAGAAGGTGTGCATGAGTGGATTTTAGGAAGACAGACCAACCGGACTTCTCCTAAATCTTCTGTAATAGAGAGATATTGGATCCATCAGTGTTTTAGGCTGAGTGTCTGATAACACACAGGATACCTGTTCCCCTCTAAGCCCCTTTTCTACCTTCACACAGGATACCTGTTCCCCCTCTAAGCTTCTTTTCTACCTTCCCCCAAACTCCGCGGCACACCGGTTGAAAATCGCTGATATAGGCTCTTACATATAAAAGTATTAGTATGTACTATAGGTAATACATATAGATGTCTCAAAAACCTTCAATTGCCACCAAATATTGACACTAGAGAAAAACTGTTGTTGAATTCTGCACACAAAATGCATGCATATAAGGAACAGTTAAACATAAACGAAACGGAAACTTTATGTGGCAGGTAGTATGATGAAACATTTAGCTATAATAATGGCACTTTCATTGGACTCAGGCAAAACTTCTATACCCTGGCGGTGGTTTAATTCTTCAAATACAAGATCCGCTAATCAATATAGGAACCGAGTAAAACAGGCTATAGAAAGATGACTATTAACCATATGAAAACGAACGCCATTCTCCATACAGCTGGTTCAGCGATTCTTGAAGAGCTAGGCGTGAACAGAAAAACCTGAAGTGAAGACAATCATAGCCAAGGCCCTTTTTTTCAGAGTAGTTATTTTTGAAGAACCCTCGTAGTTTACAGTATTTCTGTTTTAAGTCGTAGCTGAATTCTCCATGTCATGGTTACTAATTTCAGCAGTATATATTACTTGCTGAAATATCAGTTATTTAAACAGAGTATTAGGAAATTGTGCTGTTAAGAATACAATAGGAACTGTCAATATTAAGCATATGTAGTTTTAAAATTATGTCTATTATGTTTAGAAAGCGTAGAAAAATTTGTAAGTAAAGCGAAACCTCTTTAAAAACTTAATTGAAGTTCCTTTAAAGCTGTGCCATTGTTAAGATGGTTAGTTACCAGCTGAACGAGAGCGATTTAGGAAAATTTGCTGTTTAACCATGACACCAATGGCCACATAAACGTGACATGCATGTTCAGTGAGTTTTTTCAAGGACGTATATAGAGCAGGTTTTGCTGTTTTACTATATACTGTAACTTTTAATCTCATAACCCTTTATGTTTGAATTTTCAGCACCTAGACCTATCCAGAATGACGATTTTCTAAAATGCCTTCCAAGTACTGTACTCTGTTAAGCGAAAAGCACTCATTTTACCCTGTTGTAATTTTTTTTTAAACTTAGCTTGTCGTTATTTATTTTATCTGTTTCAAAAGTGATTATATTATCGGGGACAGTTGATCCATAGATTACATCTGGTAAGCACAACGACCGTGGCCAATGAAGGTTGTCGATTCCTCCATTCACGTATATATATACTCTTGTGCAAAATTTAACAATCAGCCAGGTTCCTTCTATCAACCTGTAGCTTCTCATAGGAGTGGCCTGGATATGAGAAAAGCATACTAAAGGAACCTCGTGAGGTACAGAAATGATGAAGGAAACAACACTGACACAACAACGGAAACAAAACGGCACAGAGGGACTTTAAGTAATATATACTGCTGAAATTAGTAACCATGACATGGAGAATTCAGCTACGACTTAAAACAGAAATCCTGTAAACTACGAGGGTTCTTCAAAAATAACTACTCTGGCAACATAGCACAGGCTGCCATAATACGGATGCATTACTGTCAAAGATGGAACAAAGGGAAGATGTGGTCCTCAGTAGGAAATATGGCCACCCCTAATGTCGATGCAGGCTTTGCACCGCCTGTCCATACTTAGAACAATGTTGTTGATAAGTTCTTGCGGTAACATCGTCCATTCCTCTGTCAGCGACATCTTCAGCTGGTGAACATTTTCTGGTAGGTGTGGACGTGCCGCTAGGCTTCTCCCCAGAGCGTCCCATATGCATTCGATGGGATTTAGACCGGTGGAACGGGTAGGTCAATCCATACGAACAATGACCTCACTTTCCAAGAGCTGCAATGCGATGGGGTGTGGCGTTATCATCCATAAACACGAACTCGGGGCCAATGGAACCTCGGAACAGACGCACATGGGGAAAGATTATCTCAGTACAGTAGCGTGCACTGGTTACAGTACCGCCTTCTAGTATCTGGAGTTGTGTACGTCCATCCAAGATAACGCCTCCCCAGACGAGAACACCTCGACCCCATATTGATCCCTTTCAGTGATGTTGGCGGAGTGATACCGTGTGCCAACGTCTCGCCAGATTAGCTGACGTCCAGAATCGCTGCTGAGACTGAATTTACTCTCATCAGTAAAGAGTACCTTAAAGATTTTGTGGTTGTAACCTTTAGAAATTGTGTTGGTCCTTAAGTTTTGCACACCAGTGTATTTATTTAATAGCTATATGTATCGACTAAACGCACTAGTTTTTCATCTCCATTGGGGATGTTAATGAGATTATCATTAGATTCATGGAATCTGCGGATAAGGATACAATACATGACCATTCTAGGAATGGTATTCTTAATGGGTCGCACCATAGGTCCATGAAGGGGAAATATTTTCTAACTCAGTTAATTATTCTGACGAAGTTATAAAACAGTTGGATAGAAGAAATAATTTTGACATTTTTCACCTTGACTTCAACAAAACGTTTGATACGGTTTCCAATGAAAGGCTATTATATAAACTGGAGCAATGTGGTTTGGTTTTTTTTTTTTTAGGAGCATTAGCAACTAAGGCCATATTGCTCCGGGATATGCGGTGGTCATTCCCTGACCTTTCCGCATCCTCCGTATTTGGTGGTGACGGGCTCGAACCCCGGTCTAATCAAGAAGCGTGTGCTACGCACTGCTGCTCCTTCCCACCTGGCTACGGAGGCGCACTGGAGCAATGTGGAATTAATGACACGTTCTTTCACTGGATCAAGGGCTGGCTAAAAGAGAGAGAGAGGAGTCAGAAATGGACATTCCACAGGGGGGGGGGACATAGAAATCCAGGAGTTAAAAGTGGTTCAGGACAAAAAAGGCTAAGTAGCCAGTGTACTGTCTATGATATATAGGACTTTCACAAGGGGACAGTGACATCCTCTGAAAAAAAAAAAGAAGGGATATCAAAACGCATTAAAATACTGCGTTTAGATCTGGAAGCACACTTTAAAAAAAACAGGGCTTATAGAATGGTTCAAACAGGGCAACTAAATTGGTGAGATGTACTAATATCCATATGAAGAACGGCTTAAAAGATGAGGAATGAAAAACTTTGTAACCAGACATTTCGGTTGGTGGTTGTGAAGGATCCTTATTGAGGTGTATAAGGTCCTAAAAGGAATCGGTAAAATGAACGAGGGAGGTTTATTTTCACTGGTAGCAGAAACAAAGACTAGAGGTCACAAATATAAAATTTTGGAGAATAGCAGAAGGTTGAATCTCTAGAGTTTACCCTCGGGCAGCATGTTGTAAGTTATTGGAATAAATTACATGGCACGATGGTTGAGGTGGAGAGTTGGTCAAGCTAAAATGAAAATTGAATAGTCACATTTGGCAACGGAGACTCTTCTCCCCCCCCCCCCACATTATTTCATTTTGGTTTCTTAGCAGATTCAGGAAAGTCCTTGCATCATTTATCCATTGTAGTACTAATACTAATATACAGTTGTTGTTTGCTTGAGAAATTTTTGGGCATCTTTGTCCCACTAATTTATGGTGTGTGGGTATAATTTGTAAGAACCATTATTATACCTCTATATTATTATTTTCTTATGCCTTTCATTATTTTATTGTAGCACCCCTTTCTTTTAGTATCTCTATACACCTGTTAATTATCCTTTTCTTTAGTTTATTCCGTATCCTTTCCCTCTATCTTAGTATTTTTCTGACTTTGTGAAAACAGTTCCCCTCAAAGCATTAAGGCCTACATTACAATCTGAATGCTGTAATACTCGATATGATCAGGAGGATTTTCATTTATAAAAAAAAAAAAAAAAATTTAAATAAATTTAATTCTTCTGCTTCCTTCAAATGATTTGGCAATATAGTGTAATGTTACTTACTTAAAGACATTAAAATACAGGTTATTATTATTATTTTTTCTTTTTGTGGGTATTGTTTGTTTCTTGATACAGTTCCCGCCCCTGACGCGTGGCACGTTGGACTCGATCCAAATGGTAGGAGAATGGTAGTATATAAAGTTTTGGAGTAGCAGAAGTCTACTCTCTGAAGTTTACGATCTGTTTATTTTTGAATACTACAGAAATTCAAACTGGATATAAGAAATTTGATTTTCTAAGGTTCAAAAATAAAACAAAAACCAAGCTTAGCATTCCTTCGTTTCAGATGTATTTCAGTATAATGAAGGGAAATATTTCACTTTCATTCTCTTATATATCTAACACAGTGGTTTTCAACCATTTTTTTAAAAACGGCACCGCTAAGTAATTTATTTTATTTTGCGGAACCACTACTCAATTTTCTGCCTGTTAGATCCGATTCTCTCCCTCTGTGTGTGTGTATATTTATTTCATAATACAAATTATATATATATATATATACAGTATATAATAATTTTATTCTTTAAAAAAATAGAGGTACTAAGTAAGCATCAATTATAGATCACCACAAAATTAAAAAGATACTGTACACCTTTTTATAATGATATCAATTAAAAAAAATAAGTTTATTAAACCCAAATTACGTGGCACCCCGGTTGAAAACCACTGATCTAACATGATATACTAAGAGAATGGAAGAACACTTACCTGGGTGAATTATAAATGCTTTTTAATTTCTTCTTGGACTTTTTTGCGTAAGAAGAAATAGAAAAAAAGATCAATAAGTAAGGGGAGGGGAGAATATCTTATCTTTCGTCCGAAGTGTTACAGACTTCAACACTGAAAAAATTTTTTTTTTTTTAAATGAAATTAAGTGCATTTCTCAGTCTTGAAATATTCACCTCTTCTGAGTACCGATGGTCTCTACAAAGGCAGAGTATGATTTCGACTGGTCTGAGACAGACGTCTATGGGAACTGTATGCGCAATAAACATTTCCTGGAGTTTGATTGACTGTGATACCTTAGCGGACTTGAGAGAAAGCTGCGATTTGCTGATTGGCTCTGACTTGTCTGTTTCGAATACGCAGTGATATACTGTACTTACGATGACTGCCGGAGCTAAAGGGGCGATTGTCGTTTTGAACTTCCTCTCATGACAACCGGAAGCAGTGCAATCTAATCTCAAGAAGAAAAGATGAATACAAAACCATTTTAATAATCCAACCATTTAGGTCAATTTTTATGACGTTTCAAAATTCACATAGACAATGATAGGATTTCGAATTTTGTGATGGTGATATATCCCTTATCCCTTTTTTCACGCTTTTATTACAAAATAAATAAATAAATAAAAAAACCCAATAATAATAATAAAGGTTTTTTTGTTTATACTCCAGAACAACAATAAGATCGGAGGCATTCACTAGAAAGAGAGAAAATAAATACAGTATAAATATATAAAAATAATAAATATTTTTATTTGTGTGCTATTTACAGGATCCGTTTCCTTAGCGTAGCGGTTTTCGTCCCCCCCCTTTTTTTTTAATAACGGCACCCCTAAGTAATTCATTTTATTTTTTGGCAACCATACTCAATTTTCTACCCGTTAGATCGGATTCTCTCTCTGTTGTGTGTGTGTGCATATACATAAAATATTAAAAAAAATTATATGATAGTTATTACAATAATATAATAATTTTATTCTTTATACTGTATAAAGGTACTAAATAAACATCAATTATAGATCACCACAAAATTAAAAAGATACCGTACGTATACCTTTTTATAATGAAATAAATATATGAATTAAAAAAAATTTAAGTAACTTAAACCCAAATCGCGCGGTCGGTACCCCTGAAATGTTGTTACGGCACCCTAAGTTGCCGCGGCGCCCCAGTTGAAAATCACTGCCCTAGCGAATCACAATCATTCCAATTCATAAAGTAATGAATTACGAAGTAACGTAAGGTCAATAAATTCTGAATCTGGAAGATGCTAGTTTTAAAGCGATTACAAATCTATATGGAAAATATTTTATACTAAGAATGAAAGAATTCTGAATGATTCATTGAACATCATTGCTACATTTTCATACACACCAAGTAATAATAAATGAAAATAAAAATCAGTGAAAAACATGAAATTAAAAAAAGGTGGGGGGGGGGGGGAGAGGAGTCTTATTTAACAAGTAAATGCTAGGCGTAACAAGCAATCCAAGGTCATGTTGATTGGGTAAAACCCAGGCGTCATGACCGACTTGGAGAGAATGAACGCTACTGCCGATGTTTCTTTACACTTTGTGGATAAGCTCATGTTTTATGAAACTTTATAACACTAATTCACTTTGATGGACCTAAAGGGGTAATTGGTTTTGAACTTCCTCTCATGGCAACCGGAAGCAGTGGAATCTAATCTCAAGTGGAAAATATTTGAGTATCATATATTTAATTATGCAAGTAAGTGTGAAGTGTTCAGTACCCGATACTGTATGCAGGCACTAATCAGATAATGTAAATTTGATATGCAAATTCAGCATACATTTTAATTTAACCTTTGATTTTCTTGATAGGCTTCAGGAAAATCAAAGTTCATTCTTCAGTTTTATTTCTTGTATTAAAAAATGTGCATTAAACTAACGATATTACTAATGAAGTAAGTTACTATACAGTAGCGTTGCAAGGGCTTAAAGGGGTGATAAATGCAGATAGCTCAATGATCGGTCTACCTCAGAATACAATGTGAGGAGGGAAATATAATAAACTTATTTTTTCTCTCCCTCAGTAATATATGTTATACGCAGGTACTGAATATGATCTTAAAATATTACTGTCATGTCTAGTTTTTGCGAAAATTAACATTTTTGTTTTGCTAGTTAATTCAAAAATCTTTTATGAGCTTAAAATATTTTGAACCCTGCTTGTATACTGTCCCCCATCCCACTTATTCCTCAGTTACCCTCATAGGTGTCCAGCAGTAATCGTCATGCGCTTTCGGACTTCGCTTACAGTAATCAAATAACATTTTTCCGCAAGAAATGTGCTGGGGAAATCTTTCTCAATGTTCGTCGCCGATATTACCAAAGTTTGTGTCTTGATGGAGAGCAGGCTAATGAAATGAGATGCAAATGCAGAAATTCGGGGGCGCCTCCGTAGCCAGGAGCGGCAGTGCGTAGTACACGCTTCTTGATTAGACCGGGGTTCGAGCCCGTGACCACCGAATATGGAGGATGCGGAAAGGTCAAGGAATGACCATCGCCTATCCCCGGAACAATACGGTCTTAGTTGCTAATGCTCCTAAAAACCAAATAATAACAACAGCAGAAATTCATATTACAACCTATTTGATTGTACACTTGCAGAAGTTTGTCTCCAAGCGCCTCAGAGTTTGTTGATCTTTGATGTATTTAAAAAATTTCAGCAGAGTGCCTTGAGAAGGTATTTTCGCTTGAAGGTAATTAACTACTGTTGGTCCACGGATCCCTGCTATCTTATTTTGGGGCATCGAAATATGTGTGTTACAGGACCCCAGACTATATAGATTTAGCACTCGGTGTCCTCTCCGATTGATGTGGTTACAGGCTGCAAAACCTTTGCGATGTGCAAAACTGCAGACGGAAAATACTCCAAGTAACAGAAAAAAAGGGGATTACATTCCATAAAATTTGAAAAATACATAAACGCAAGTCTCCAAGTGCCTCAGAAACTCCAGAACAGTGTTATAAAGGTAAAACTCCAGAATGGTGTACCCCCTCCAACATGGTGGCAAGCAAAACATTGGGAAAGCAATGATTGACAAGTTGACTCACTCACTGCATTTCCTGTCTCCTTGATATCACATGCGGATGTCATGTGAGAAATCCTTATGTCGCAGTTGAAAAATCACAAAAATAAACAGAAAAATAAAACGATTCCACACACAAACAGCTCTTTCCCAATCCACAAAATCGCCAAAAAAATACATTTCGAAACAAAATATTCACGGCTCCTCCTGCCGGACCACTGCTTTTGCAACCCACCATTACCAAATGATGCCACATGCGTTTACAATGAACTTACTCTTTCTACACACACACAAAATGTCCAAAAAAATACCTTTTCATGCAATCCCCGAAATCTGATGACCCCTCTTTACTTTGACGATAAAATCGCTTCCCTTACTTCAATCCATCGCAAACTACTACCATAACATAACCCAACCCACACAAACAAAAATCACCTTGCGAGTCCTAGCTGCGGCCAATGACCAATTTTTTGCTTGAATCCCTCCTGAAGTTGCATAAAAACATAACTTTTTTTCACTAAAAACTAAACAAAACCTAACCTTTTTTTCTCAAAAAAACTAAACGAAAATGTCTCCAGTCCCCAAACCGCTGCCTTTTCATACCATCACAACAACACAACGCTACATGAGTTTACAATGAAATTACTCTTTATACATGCACAACAAGTCCAAAAAAATGCATTTTCCTGAAACTCCAAAATCTGATTAAGCCCTCCTTACTTCGGCGATAAAATGGCTTCTATCGCTTCAATCCGTCCTGAATTATCACAGCAACATAACCAAACCTAACTAACCAAACCCAAAACAAAAAACTCGCACTTCTTATGCTTGAATCTGCCCCAAATTGAGCCACATAAACACAAATCGCATCATGAATCATGGCTGCAACCAATGACCGGTTTTTTGCTTGAATCCATCCCAAAGTGTTTAAAAACATAACCTTTTTTCACTAAAAACTAAATGAAACATAACCTTTATTCTCAAAAAACTAAATAAAAACACAGAAAACTCACCTCGTCAGTCTTAGCTTGGAGGTAGATATACATTGCGAACAGCATTCAGAAACTCCATAGTCAGATTTTTGCAACCTGAGTGCCTACGCTGCCACATATATTCTGCGAGGTAGGAGTAAAACTGACCATCTACAGTCCTCGGTGGCAGTTGCCATATAATACCACTCCATGTTCCCTTGATGCTGCTGCTGTTACCACCACTTTCCATTCCGACTTACTGCCGCAACATAACCCAACCAACACAAACAAAAATCACCTCGGCTACCTGAAATCACCTTGAACAAGTTAAATTCGTATTTTCACCTTTTACATGGTCTTCTACAGTTCCAAACAACAAGGCTGCCACCAAGAAAATGGGCGCCTGCGTAGCCAGGTGGGCAGGAGCAGCAGTGCGTAGCACACGCTTCTTGATTAGACCGGGGTTCGAGCCCGTGACCGCCAAATACGGAGGATAAGGAAAGGTCAGAGAATGACACCGCATATCCTTGGAGCAATATGACCTTAGTTGCTAATGCTCCTAAAAACTAAATAACAAACAACCAAGAAAATGATAATTTCACATTTACTGCTGCAGTCCCAAACAACCACATACTCTCACGTAACATCCACCTGTCAGTCACTGCTATCTTCCTTGCTTTCATCAAAGTACCCAGAGGTGTACACTATTCTGGAGTTCAGACCATATAAAAGTATTTCCACCTTCAACCCAAGATCAAGTACTGCTTGAACATATCTGACAGTGAATTTAAAACTGTACAGTCTCTTATAAGAGACAGCTACATCCATATCAGACAGGCTGATGAAGGTGAAGAGGTCATCATTCTCAACAGGAAAGTTTTATCTACAGATCTCTACTATCTTACAGGACGCCAACACCCATCTTTTGATGGGTGTTTTATTGGACCCTATAAAATCTCCAGAGAAGAAGATTAAATCTATTTTGAAGGAACTCTGTGCAGGCAACTTGGAAAACATCCAAAATGTGGGGTCCATTTTTATCAACATTTCCTAGATGATGCTGATAGGCCCTTTCTTCCCTTTTGACAGGCACCCAAACATGCACCTCTCTATGCATCTTTCTGAAGATGAAGACAAACATCTTGTAATCCTCTTTTACCTTTGCTTGCTGAAGTCTCTACGGTGGACCTTGAACACCATATAGAGAACTACCATCGCCGCATTCACATACATGCCAAAGCAACGGGAAAGGTTTGTTGACTATGTGCCCTTCTGGAATCACTGCATATTAATCATCTTTGAAATACCCATCACAAGAGGGGGCTCCTCTTCTGGTATCGGTGTTTACAGGAAGCACACTGATACCAACACCATTCTAGATTTTTGAAATTGTCCTCCCCTCTCCCAGAATCAGGGCTGGTTTAGTTAGAAGCCTGACCTTGAGGGCTTAACCTTGAACTTGACTGGGTCAGAAACATTCCTGCCTCAACAATTATTCTATGGAGTTTGCTAATCGTATCATTAAGAGATGTATCTAGCAGTTTAAGCGCCTCCTGAGTCAGGAGGTGCTTAAACTGCTGGATACATCTCTGTGATGGCCCTCAATTTCACTTTATCTTAACACACAGGCAAACATGACAAATCTATTATCAAAATAGCTAAAAATCACAACATGACGGCACATTTATAGGTAACAACAAGCTTCGCCAGATTTTAAGTGATGCCCCCACTTCTGGAATTGCATGTCTACCAAGTGGGCTGCTAGCTACGTCTAGTATCTGCACAACTGAACGTACTTGGCTGACTAGCAGAGGCAGGTTTAGGGTTGTTGTAGTAGGGTTTTAGGAGCATCAGTGACTAAGACCGTATTGCTCCATGTATATTGTCTGTAAATTACGTGTATTCTGAGATCAATTTTATGCTTGCTGGATAAAAACCCCCCAAGTTTTCAGGAGAAAACATCACCTGAGACTGACTAATTCATCCAAGTTGTGAAAAAGGCCCACAAAAATTCCTCACATCATTGATTCGAACTGAGTCTTTTTCACCTGGTGTGAGGGAGCAGATTTTGCATTTCACAGCATCTGCTAGAGACAAACCTTTTACTTTGTGTATAAAGCTCCTCTAGGTCTCACACAGTCATTGCAGAATAGTTTCTCAAAGCCTGGATCATCCAACAGTACCCAAGTGCCAGGTCAACGGAATCATTGGATTCCCTCTTCTCTCACCTCATTTTCTTTCCTAGAAGATACCCCAGACCTCATACTCTGTAGAAACTCCATCCTGGTACCCTTCTTCCACGAGTTCCCGAATTTTTTGACATCAGGTAGGTTCTAAAAAATTCAAGACAGATTTTCCAGGAAGCTAAAAGCCAACCAACCAGTCCAAGCTGCGTACTTTCAATCCCTCGTAGTTACTATGTATTCAAGACAGATAGGCCAGAGCCAATCAACATAATACAGCTCTCTCTCTCTCTCTCTCTCTCAGGGCCGTGGTGTGATGCATAACAGATGAGAGTGTAGAACTCCCACAGACGTCCCACATGGAGCAATTTTCTTCTACCTTCATAATCGTTAAATCACTGGAGTGGTGAATATGTCCATGCAATTTTTCTTGTTTAAAAAAAAAAAAATCCCAAAATTTGCTGTTGTAGGCCTTAATGTACAGCCATCTTTCATCCTTGACTTTTTTTACTTTTTAGTTACCCCATTTCAATAGTTTACTGATGTATATGTATATGACGATGTGCAAATGTGACCCCAATTCACAAAGGAGGATCAAAGGCTGACACAAGTAATTATAGACCTGTGAGCTTAACTTCTGTTCCAGGAAAATTAATGAAGACACTGGTTAAAGAAGCACTGCAGGATCATTTAGACAAGACTTCAGTTATAGCTCGGACACAGCATGGTTTTGTTAAGGGGAAGTCTTGCCTGACCAATTTGATTGGATATTATGATGCAGTCACAAAAGAACTGGATGCAGGGAATAGCTTTGATATTATATACTTGGATCTTAGAAAGGCTTTTGATACTGTTGCACATGGAAGACTGCTACACAAATTGGAGCAGTGTGACATTGGAGGCAAATTGCTGCTATGGATAAAGGGGTGGTTGAGGGGGAGAAGACAGAGAGTGGTAATCAATGGACACTGCTCATCGTGGACTAATGTTATTAGTGGAGTCCGTCAGGGCTCAGTGTTGGGCCCACTATTGTTTTCTGTATTTATAAATGATATTGATGATGGTATATCAAGCTTAATGTCCAAGTTTGCAGACGATACAAAGGTTGGCAGGGTTGTCAAGGACACTACTGACACTATGCTGCTGCAACAGGATCTGGAAAGGTTGAGCAGATGGGCTGAGAGGTGGCAAATGAAGTTTAGCATTGACAAATGTAAAGTACTACACATGGGAAACAGCAACCCCAGAGCAACGTATCAACTCTGTGGTACTACACTGACAATGGTAGAGAATGAAAGGGACTTGGGGGTGGTTGTGCAGGCAGATATGAAGTTCTCTGAGCAGTGCAGACGAGCTGCAAGAGTAGCTCATGGTGTATTGTCAATGATATATAGAAATTTTTCTAGCAGGGATAAGGAGGTGATTATTCCCTTGTATAAGGCAATGGTCAGGCCACACCTAGAGTACTGTATACAGGTCTGGAGGCCTCATTTCAAGAAGAATGTAGAGCTGCTGGAACGAGTACAGAGAAGGGCAACAAGATTAGTGAATGGAACAAAGGGGTGCTCTTACGAAGAAAGGCTTAAGTATTGCAAATTACAGTGTCTGGAGACTAGGCACCAGCGAGGTGATCTGATAGAGGTGTATAAAGCCTTGAATGGTTTGAGCATGCTCAATGCTGATGGGATTCTTCCTCTAGCTCAGAATAATCACCTGAGAGGGCATAAATTCAAATTGAGGAAAGACAGATGTAGGATAGACGTGCGGAAATTTGCCTTTACCCAGCGGGTGGTTGGTTGGTGGAACAGACTTCCATCCCTTGTAGTGGAGGTTGATAGCCTAAATAAGTTTAAGGCTCAGCTGGACAGGTATTTTGAACGAACAGAGGGGTGAAGTGGAAGTGTTTTTTTTTTTTTTGGCTGATGCTGCATACGTTTGCTTTCTTGCATCAAATGCCTCTCCTAATGCTAATGCTATTTAGTTTTCCATCATTCCAATAAGTTATTAATTTATAATTTTTTTGTATATTTTATTTTTAAAATAAGTTATTTTTATAAATTAAGTTTTTTATTGTTTTACTCTGAATTCCAAGTAGTGAAGTATAACTTGTATACTACTTGCTGTAAGCGTGTCACTTATCAGTAATCCACAAAAGATGGGCCTATTTCGTGGCTGTCACGCTAATTTAGCATTTCCTCCACTTCAATTCTTGCGAAGTTATGTTTAGGATATATTTCGTACTGATTTACAAGCTTTAAAGCGGAGGATCACGATTGCTATTGTAATTGTTACTTCAGAGATGCTGCAGCCTTCATGGTTAGCACAGTTGGTAGAATCTCTGTCCTCCCCACACCAGGTGGAAAGGACCTGGGTTTGAGTCCCATCGATGACGAGAGGAATTTTAATGGGCCTTTTCATAACTTGGCTGAGTTAGGTGGTCCAGGTGAGGGTAGCATGGTTTTTTCCTACTGGAAAGTCAGGTTTTTCATCCAGCAAAACAGAAAATCGATCATAGAACACACACAATTTACAGACAGTATACATGGAGCAATATGGCCTTAGTTATTATTATTATTATTATTATTAGCTATATGGTGCAAGGAAGCCTGAGGCTTATGCTGCACCAGCCAAAAAAAAAAAAAATTCTGACTTACCCAGAGAGAGAGAGAGGAATCACCAAGAAAGAGAAGAATGATCATATCCAGCTCATGACCCTGGTGTGCCAAGCCCATACTTGTCAGATGTGAGCCCCTGGGTTGCTGATGCTCCTCAAACTGTACAACAACAACCAGAAAATATTTGGAGTGAGAGAGGTGGAATTTCATTTGGACATTTGAAAATTCTGAGGAATTAATTTTTCAACAATTTAAGCATTTACAGCCTGGGAAATATCAGCCAATTCTCAGATTTAAATCAATTTTTGGTTTAGATTTTGTTTTGTTGAGTGTTTTAAAAATTGGGGGGGGGGGACAAACCAGCGATATAAGGGTCAGTTCCGAATTCACTTAACGTGAATCCTTTACAGGATTTTTCCAGCTGATTGTTAGTTGGAGATGGTGGGAGAGGACAAAAATGAGTTAAGTTTAGAGTAACCAAGAGTAATAACATGTAATTTAACTGTGAACTTCATGACTTGTTACTTCTGATGTGTGGTTAAAACACAATACATTATATGGATATCAGTACTTTCCTTACTTTAGTATCCCCTACCCCTCAAAACACACTATCAAAATCTTGTAGTGGTAAAGTAATTAAAGTCAATTTGAATATACAAAGAAAAAAAAAAAAAGTTGATATAAATAAAACCTTTGTGCAATACCTCCATTTAGAGAGGTCGCCTTCCATTGTCCACAATAGGTGACATGGCATCTTTAAGTTAAGGGGTTGGCTCATTCTCCGACCACTGTGTCTCATCTTGTTGGAAATCAGCTAATAATAAAATTGTTTATTATTTATTAACAATAAATTGCTTATTTTATTTTACCCTGTTGGTCATGTTGTGGTTTGGTTTTCATCTCTGTTTATAGTGATATTTCATGTAATCTGGACATGGTGCCGTCAAAGGGAGGGAGCATACATTTGAATTAATTGGCATTTTTTCTAAATTATTTTTGGAGCTCATTTCTCCTGCAACATCCTTTAGCATAATTTATCCCCACCCTTTAGCTATTGGATTACTTTCTATTTCACTACTTACTTGGCTTGCCATACAGTTGGCATATTTTTAATTATATTCTGTATATTGATTTTCTTCCTTTTCTAGTTTTTCTTTCTATTATTATTATTTTCTTTATTACTTATTGAGTTAAAGTTTATGTATGTGTATATATATATATATATATATATATATATATATATAATTAAAACGAAATTTGAGCAAACCAGTTCAAGATAAGAAGTAAAGGCTAATATTATGTAAAGGAAATTAGAGAAATAATGAGCACTTCATGGAGTGTAATCTGCCTTTAATTTCTTAAAGAATTACAGATTTTTCTCAAAGTTTTGTGGTATTTCCTGTATCACTTCTTCAGAGACAGCATTGCAGAAATTCATTGAAGTGGTACAGGAAGTACTATGAAATGTCTGAGAATAATATGTAATTCTTTGAGAAATTAAAGGCAGATTACACTCCATGCAGATTGAAGTGTGTGGGGGGGGGGGTTGTGAGGTTATCTGCATTAGAGAGAAGAGCATAAGTTAAGAATACTAATAGCAGATCTTAGTGACAAGCACAAGAAATAGTCTGGATAATTATACTGCAAGGAGAAGGTTTGAGTGCCTTGAGTTATAACCAAAAGAAAACCCTGAAAAAAAAAATAATAAAAAATAAATCAGAATAAACTAATAATGAAACTAATAAATCAGAATAAACTAATTAAAACTTAATAAAATTATTGCTAATTATTAGTAAAAGGATACAATGAATGGTGCATTATCTAGTGATAGCACAATTTAATACATCCTCCAAATAATAATTAGCAAAAGCTATTTGCCAGTAACTGCTGGATCTAAAGATAGGCCCCTTTAGTAAGAAAAAGGTAATAATTTTTTAACAATATATTAGCTTACTAGCAGAATAGCAGCTAGCCCAACAGTTAGCAGATCAGGAAATTATATACAAATAATATATATTTTGTGAGAGAAGGGCTAGAATAAGATAAAGAATAAGCCGAGGGTAAATTAGGCAAAACGAAGGGAAGAAAATAGTACTCCAACCATCCTTGAATTGTCCCAATAATCATGAAGAGTAAAAATTATAATGAGAAAGCAATAAAGATTGTTTGTTTGTTATTTGGATTTTAGGAGCATTAGCAACTAAGGCCATATTGCTCCGGGGATATGCGGTGGTCATTCCCTGACCTTTCCGCATCCTCCGTATTTGGTGGTCACGGGCTCGAACCCCGGTCTAATCAAGAAGCGTGTGCTACGCACTGCTGCTCCTGCCCACCTGGCTACGGAGGCGCCAGCAATAAAGAGAAGAGTAAAGTATATGCTAGTAATATTCAGACATATCTGGAGTTTAACTGCCAACCCATAAATTGGGGTCCCAGTACTTCAGTAAGGTAAACAGTAATCATAGAATATGAAATGAATCAAATAAAACAAGCTAATGGGAATTTGGAGAAAATTAAGAAAAAAATTAAAAGAGAAATCAAGCATCAAATAAGGGAAAGCATACATAACTGTGTATAATTTTTTTTTACCCAGTCTGTTTATGTCCATTAATAGAAATAGTACATGAAAACTGAAGGAAAACATAACCTAACAATACAAATAAAACAGATTATTATTATCAGCCATATGGTGCAGGGAAGCCTGAGGCTTATGCTACACCAGCCAAAAAAAAATTTCTGAGTTACCCTGAGAGAGAGAGAGAAAACAAGAGTCAAAAGTAGAAAGGATTCACCAAGAAAGAGAAGAATGATGATATCCAGCTCAGGGCCCTGGGTGTGCCAAGCCCACACTCACCAGATGTGAGCCCCTGGGGTTAAACTAAAAGAAAAGTTTTCCGTAAGAATACAATTATACATTTTTTTTCTGCAAATGAAATGAAAAGCTATACCTGAAAATATAATTATAAAAGAATATAGCTCGAAACAAAAGAATACTAAAATAAAAGAATACAAAGCTATAACAGCTATATTTTAAGATATGTTGAAAAATAAAGCATAATAATATACACTGAGTGATCACTGACTGTGTACACCCTACCTACCTATTTCTTTGTAGGTCCTCCTTTTGCCCTCAGTACAGCAGCTATCCAAAGTGGCATTGATTTAACAAGATGTCGGAAGCATTCGGGAGGTATGGCCAACCAAGCTGTGTGTAACGTGGCCAGCAATGCAGTTATGAAGGTGATTGGTGTATCCAGACGCCTGATATGCCTTTCCATAGTGTCCCAAAAGTGCTCCATGGGATTGATTTGGGGGAGTTCAGAGGCCAATCGATATGCTGGAAGTCCTCAAACCATTCTTGCACAAGTGCCTGATGGCTCGGTGCATTGTAATCTTGGAAGTCACCATCGCCCTTCAGGAAAAAGTGTAACATAATGGGGTGTACACAGCCAGCAAGCAGTTTACGATAGCGGAGACCAGTAATACGTTGTTCCACATGCACCAGGGGTCTAAGTTCCTGCCAGTGAAACATGTCCCACACCATACAACCGCCTCCACCAACTTGCACTTTTGATACCATGCATGATGGATAAAGAGCCTCATGTTGTTCAAGCCAAATCCGTACACGACCATCCATGGTGTGTAGTAAATAACATGACACATCCGACCAGCACACCATCTTCCAGTCTTCTAATGTCCAACTTGCATGCTCTTTGCACCAGGCAAGTCTTTTACACCCAAGAACCTTGGTTAGGAGAGGATGCCATAGGAGTCATCAGCTGGTATAGCCCATACATGCGATGCATGGTCATGGCAGATATTGTTCCTGGTCGGCCCATGTTGTATTGGGTAGTCAAATCTTGAACAGTGCTGCGCCTGTACGGGTCGTCGGGCCCGAAGGTCACCTCTAACTTCAACCTTTCACTGACCTTTGCAGTTTTGTCATCAGGTTTGTTGTTTGACCATTTTGACTCCAGTCCTGGTATACACTTTAGCTATGGTGGCTCTTGAATACCCCACCAGTTCAGCCATTTTGAAAATTGCAGCAGCATCTTCTTGAGCTCCCACAATCTGTCCTTTATTCAAGTCCGATAAATCCTTCCTTTTACCCATCACGCGCAGAACTTTACTACCTATTGAACCACCGACACCTTATCTATGCTATGTAGGTTGACTAACTGCGCACTCTTGTACGTCACGTGGTCAGCGGGTTGCATTCACTTTTCATAAGGGTGTTCATAATTCAGTGATCACTCAGTGTATGTTGATCCAGGTAAGCCCGCTTTTGTGCATGCGTTTTGTGTCACGAAACAGCTGATGGCAAAATGTCTTCCGTTCTATAAATCACCGGGAACAGATGAATCATTTTATGCTTTGTCGTCCGTTTATGTTGCATTCTGAAAGACATGCCGTCATGTCCTACAGAATTCCAGCAACAAAAAGTCGCACGAATTTTCTAAGTACATGGTGTCTAATTAGTCCTTTTATGCAAATGAGATACTTGTCTGTTGTGCGCTGTCTAGACATCAGCTCTGCTAACCGCTCTGTCGTATTTAAACTAATCTTATTTTTATTAGACTTACCTGAAAGTTATTGCCAACATTTCCTGTGGAGAAAATGACAAGCCTTGCACCAAATCTTGCCTAGCTTGAATCGTTCCTTGGAATTTGACCACCACTCATCAAACGATGCTACAGACATTCTAAAATAATTAAAAAACTTGTCTCTGTCGTCCCTTAATATTCCGTAGAGGTTGCGAAATTCCCCATCTACAAATCTAGCACTGTTGATGGGACGAACAGCCCATCTTCTTTTCCATCTTTTCACTGCAATGAGCCGATACGCAAAATAGATCATGCACAAATCCATCTTCCACTTGCCAATGCAAAAAGGCACTGATACGATTTGTTCACCTACACTAGCTTTTTTTTTTTTTTTTTTTTTGACAGACGACAAATGTAGCGTGCATAAAATAAACCTAGAAAACGTGCAGCAATCTGCCGTATTGATCACAGCGACAGAACTGTTTAGGGCAGCAGCCCTGAACAGTTCTGTCGTTCAGGGCTGCTGAATGACAGAAGCTCAGCAATTACCAGGAACACTGTTTTAGAAACTACCCCTGATATTCACGGAGTTTCTGAGAATAGGTAACAACAGTCTTCCCCACTGGGGAAGCAATACCTATTCGAGGAATTTGAGTGGTGTGAGTATGAGGAGTAACTGTCCCTTTCCTCTTTCGATAGCATTCCTTCGTCTTCCTCTCCTATCACTTTTTTGCTTTACTAAGTCTAATTATTATTATTATCATTATTAGCCATATGGTGCAAGGAAGCCTGAGGCTATGCTCACACTAGCCAAAAAAAATTCCCGAGTTACCCTGACACAGAGAGAAGTAGAAAGGAATCACCAAGAAAGAGAAGAATGATGATATCCAGCTCAGGACCCTGGGTGTGCCAAACCCATACTCACCAGATGTGAGCCCCTGGGGTTGGAACAGGGACAGTATGTGGATAACAGACCATAATTATCCCATATCAATTTTCAAACAGTGCCCTCTGGGTGGTGGTGCCCGATGAGAATAAGTAGCAATAGTCTTCTCCATTAATGAAGCTTTACTTATTTGATGTAGTGCAATATATGGTAAATCGTTGTGAAGGTAGTCGCAATATGATATACAATTAAATCGATGCCTATACACTGATGTAGTTTTTCATTGAGTTCACTATGGTGTATTTACACCGATATTTTATATTGACAAATAATACAGGAGGATGGTAATATTACAGTCAGTGGACAGTATTATGTGATGGTTAAGTGCAGTGTATTCTACAAACTTGCCATAAAAAATAACAAGATTTTACTTACTATCATGTGATATCTGCATATATATTTAAATATTTATTGGGTAACTGAAGAATTAATGGCTGCGCAAAGAACAAAACCACAAATGCCATTATCTTAAAAATTTGAATCTATGTAGTCTTTTAGTGTTTGTAGGCTCTAGGTACCCATTACCAGGCCCCACTACAAACATTGCTGATTGGTCAAGCTCGAGAGAGTGTATTACAAGTGCTTTTAAGTGACTGCCATTCTAGCTGGTGCGACTGCTAAATACGGTATTGGTTTTTGTATCAAGCCAAAAGTTGGTAACAAAACAACAGTGCACCGTGTACCAGTTGGTGGAGTTTAAAACATGGCGGAACAGGCTAGGGATAAGTAATGTCTGAATTTTGTAATGTTGTCTTAGAGTATAAACAGTAAATTTGCCTTTGTTATTGAGAAAATCCAAAAGTGTTTCCATAAATTTGGTTTTTAAATTATTTTCCCACCACATATTCATTTACAAACAATATGCACTTTGATGAATTAAAAAAATAATAATTTTGCTAAAAAAAAAAAAAAAAAAAAAAAGCCAAGAGTATTTATCTCATGATCTTAGAAATATGTGTTTAAAAAGTCGTCTGCAGAATTCTATTGGCATAAATCATTGAATTACATTTTTCGGGGTCCCTGTTGTTTCGTAGACTGTAGGCCTAAAATAGCTAATGGAAAATACGGCCAAAGTAGGAGCGTTGTTTGATTTTTGACAGTTTTGTCTTGAATTCGAATTCTTTACGAATCATGTTCAGCCACGACTATAGTGGCCATTCGCTTTTGCGGATAATCCAGTTTTACGATCATTTGCTCCACTTCAATTCGTAAAATTCCACTTAAAAAAAAAAAAATCCCTGCATTCGTACATTAACAATCCCACATTCATGAAGACAAAAGCAGAATTAATTTGAATTTGGCTCTTTGATGTGAAATTCGAGAATTTCACATCAAAGGAGATTTGATGTGAAATCTCTTCGAATTTCACATCAAAGAGCCAAATTCAAATTAATTCTGCTTTTGTCTTCATGAATTGAACGAAGGAGATTGATGTGAAATTCGAGAATTTCACATCAATCTCCTTCGGCACTGTTGTTTCTTCAATAACAAAATTATTTCCTGCCTTGTGAGTAAGTTAATGATGCGATTACGTGGTACCGGTGCACATCATCCACAGTTAGGCAATTTTTAATATATTTAAATTGTAGATTTTAATTGAACAGCAAGATCATGCCGATTGATATGAAATGGGTGAGAGGCATTTCTCATCTTTCAAACAAATGAAATTCCTTAACATGCGCGTATAGTGAAATATGCTAATTGCTGCTGTCTAGAGATCACAGAGTATCTTACTACTCTGTGCTAAAAGTACTGAGATCATAAACAGTGTACTAGCGCCACCTACGTCAAGTTTTCTCAACAGCATGTGTATAACCTCTGTATGTAAGCAGGCTTAGTGAAGCATCCAGCACACAACGTAGTCCAACTTTCTAGCAATTTTTGTGATAATATGATTTAGTGATGTTGACTTACTTATTATATTATTTATTAATCTATTTAATTATGCTCGGTTAATTGTGATTCAGTTACTGTTTAAATTGCATCGGGTCGTAAGTGTTCATGTCAGCACCTGTTGCTGGGGATGTGTATACTTGTCATAGTGCACCGAACATAAATACAAAGATTTCAAGTGCAATACTCTATTACCAAATATTGATAATACATTTGTGAGTATTTCCGATTATTTTACTATATTTAACTGTTGTGAAATGTTTGAGTTAGATACTTTCAAGAAATATTAAACTTTCAGAAAACGTCCAAATAAGGAACATTTGCTAACATTTGAAGTCTTTATTTTATGAAATGAAGTCTTCTTTCGTAAAAGAAGGATATTTTTTAATTTTATTTTTTAAATTTTAGTAATAATAAGCTATTGCTTACATATGTTCTATTATAGTCAGTTGGATTCAGTCTGACTTACTTTCCTTATTTTTAAAGCTGTTCCGTTTATCTATCTGTGACTTGCAACTTTACGAGAAGGTTTCCAGTTGTTATTGCAGGAAAGTTTCCCATTTGGGTGTTATTTGTATCCACTTGAAATGGTGGTGAAATGGGAGTAGTGGTTTTTTTTTTTTTTTTTTTTTTTTGGCTGATGCTGAATAAGCTTGCTTTCTTGCATCATATGCCTCTACTAATGCTAATGCTACTTCATTGCCATTTAAACTACATGCAGCTCCTACTTAGTTTGATACTTTTGATGTTGATTAACAACTGTTGTCAATCACTGAATGTTATGTGGTGTGTTGAAAAAAAAAAAAAAAAAGAAAAGAAAAGAGCATAATTTAGCAAATGGGTAAAACATTGAAAGAATTCCCCCCCCCCCTACTATTAAAGTGATGGCCTCATGAATTTTAGCATTTTTAGTTTTGTTTTGATTTTTGAACTGCATTATTATTTCTGTTAAACTTTGAAAACCCCAGGGGCTCACATCTGGTGGGTATGGGCTTGACACACCCAGGGACCTGAGCTGGATATATCATCATTCTTCTTTTTATTGGTGGCTCCTTTCTACTTCTCTCTCTCTCTCTCTCTCTCTCTCTCTCTCTCTCTCAGGGTAATTTGAAAATTTTTTTTGGCTGGTGCAACATAAGCCTCAGGCTTCCTTGCACCATATGGCTGTTAATAATAAAAAGTATGTTAGCAAAAAAAAAAATTCTCCTTTTGTTGGTTTGGGCTATGTAATATGCCAATGTCCATTTACATAATGTTTTTTGGCATGACTATTTCACAAATTTTTTATATTAAAAAATTGAAGTATGAAAATCTAAATATGAAGAAATTTAAATTCATGAATATGAATTTTAATATAGTAATAATCTTAAATATGAAGAACAAACAGTCTTTATTTAAAATTGCTTTATAGATATAGTTTTCTTTTTTAAGAAGTATACCGAATTGTGTACAATATACAACATTCACTCATCAGGCTGAATCAGCATAACACTTTGTTTTTTATTTATTAATTATTATTTTTAGTTTTTCTATTAAAAAAATGTATAAACAACATATTGTAAGATTCCTCTGGCTTTCTGTGTAAGGAATCACTATTGTATATAATTTATATTAATAAAGAATCTTATTATTATTCAAGAAAGAGGCCTGTTGGTGCTATGTTGCAGTTGCAATAAAAATATTTTTTTCATTGTGGTATGTCTTTCACATTTGTCACTTTTGTTTTTTTTTTTGACATTCTCGGATGAGTGACAGTTAATATCATTTTTGGATGCACATTCTAGAGAAATCCAATTTGATTAAGCATTGGTATTTTTGTAAATACCATTAAAATTGCTTTCATTAGATTAACTTTTTTTTTGATTGATATATTTGCTTTTGTATATTCCATGTAGGCCTGTAAGAAAAATTAACCTAACCTTACATACATAAAAGGTTAGAGTTCCTAAGCAACCAACTCCTGTATATAAACTTATTTTAATTTCACCTATATGAAAGGTCAGCTTACTTACCTAAATAACTTGATGTTTATGTGTTCAGACCTCCTCTAACCAGTGTAAAAGTTCAGACTATTCCACACAGGAGAATGGGAGCATTTGAATCCTGACTTGGGTAACAAAAGTGTAGAACTAACTATATGCAACAGATATATATCAGTTGGTGGAGTGTAAGTGATGTCTGAATCTTCTAATGTGATTGGTTTCTCCGTGAATACTTGGAATGTATTATTTAATCAGTAAATTACATCAGCAAAATCCATATAATTTGCTACAGCATATCAAAATTACTTGTGTAACATGAGTAAACAAATTAATTAATGTATCATCACATGGATTGTTATGTAATTTGACCTAATGCTTAAAGTTTGATAGATTGCTTTAAATTAATTTACAAACCATTAAGTATTAGCACTGACTAAATGATGCAAGGAAGCTTGTACAGCATCAACCATAAAGGAAAGGAAGTTAGTTAATGTATGCAATGTTGTTACATTTTAGGTGCATTAGCAAATAGTAATAATTCATGATTTTTATATATATAAAACACGAGCAAAAAAAAAGTAATGACTTTTACGAGTGTAAACCTAGAACATTTCTAGTGCTTCAGCTACAATATACACTATATGGATAACCTGTGTGATAGGTATGTGGAGGGGGGGGGAGATTTTTGTTGGCCAGATTTTAATGAATTTGTGAAGGAATTCACTACAAATTGTTCTAAAAGAGCAAAATATAAAATTTCATAAAAATCCATCCACCGAGAGTCGTTATATATGGAATGGATCAAAAATGAAATAACAGTTGCTGGATTTCTATTTGTCCAATTTTAATAAAATTTGGAAGGCTTGACAAATTGTTATATAACAGAGTGAAATACAAAGTTTTGCAGAAGTCCATTTACTTGGAGTTGAGTTATGTGTGGATGGATGGACAGACAAAGAGTTAATAATTCTTGGATTTCTATTGGTCTGATTTTAGTGAAATTTGGAATGGCTATATGAATCCTTTCAAAATGCCTAAATGTAAATTATTAAAAACCATTCATCCACTGAATTGAGTTATTACATGAAAATGGAGGGGTGGGGGATAATAATGATAATTTCTAGATTTATGTTGGTCTGATTTTAATGAAATTTTGGAGGCTATACAAATCATTTTAAAAGGCCCAAATGTAAAATTTTATGAAAATCCATCCGTGAGGAGTTGAGTTATTACATGCTGATAAACACGGTGAAGACAATTGGTGCATATATGCTAATACACCTAAAAAAAAAGTTTGCCCATCTCTTCTAATAAGTTGTCTAATTCTTCTTTAAATTTATTCAGACTACCCACTTCCACAATAAGAGGCAAAAATTTATTCTACTAATTAGTTACTCTAGCTGAAAGCAAACTCCCATCCATCTGTCCTCTAGTCTTCCTTTTCCAATTTGAATTTGTTCCCTTTGCCGTTTTTTTTTTTGAAAATTAATTATTGGTCATAGTGCACAATTTCATATGGTTTGTTATGCATTATGTTTATGATGGTGCGTTTTAACAAACTAGTACTCATGTTATCAGTCTAAAACCTATAAAAGCTCGTGGAGAAAACTGATGTTGGTCAGCATATGAGTAAGATCATGTGAACTAGATTATTATGTATGAGAAACTTCAACCAGTTCAGATGGAATGTAGAATTAGGATCAGCTGTACTGAGTGCTTTGTCCATTGATGGTTCCACTAGCACATATCAGAGGCCAGGAGAGTGGGGGCTTAATCAGTTTCATTTGACACACACACACACACACACACACACTGCATGTCATGTGCACACAAAATCATTTGTACAGGATTCATTGGTAGATACAGTGCCATTATGCTGATCATCTGGATATATGGTTAATGTATTGTGTACTAAATAGTTTGCTGGTACCTGCAAGAGGTGCTTAAATGTGCATAATATGGATTTTTGGTCAGTCGAGTATATATGCATTCACAGTGAACTCAATTCTAGGTGCAGTTCAGTGTTACTTGTTGGCATTGTAGGAAAATAACATTTGGTCACATGTATTTCCTGGATGTTTGAAGGCTCCATAATTACTTTTATATTGCATTTTGCAGCCATTTGAGTGGAAATAGTTTCATGGCAGTTTCAAACCATGTAGGTTGTTAACACTGCAAAGTCCTAAAATGACTGTATACTTACTGGGGGGGGTGAATTAAAAAAGATTTGTATTCACCCAGTTGTGACTGAAAGAATTTTTTTTTGTTTGATACCTTGAAATCTCTATAGGCAATCACACATTTCGGTTTTGATCTGACAATTCGGTTTTTTTTTTTTTTCATTGCAGCACTGAGTGAAGTGTCACATTGAATGAAGTGGAATACAGATCAGTGATTCGGTTCTTTTTTCTGCAAGGGAAAATGCCCAAAACAATCAATGAAGAAATGATCACTGCTTATGGAGAAGACTGCCCAGTTTACAGTGTAGTTACAAATTGGTATAAAAAATTCAAATATGGAAGAACCTCCTCAGTGCATGATGAAGAAATACCAGGATGCCGAGCAACTGCTGTAACAGAAGGGTTTCAAAAATTGAGGCATTAATTCTGGAAGATCACCATATTAGCATCAGAGAACTAGCTGCATAGTTCCAAATTAGTGTAGGGCTCTGTGGAGAGCATCATTTGTCAACAGTTGCATATGAGTAAAGTGTTTGCTAGATGGGTTCCTAGACTTCTGACCTCTTACCAGAAGAAACACAGGGCACAATGTGCACATGAAATGTCGATATGCCAGGAAGAGCAAGGAGATTTTTTTTTCATGGCTAGTCACCATGGATAAAACGTGGATCCATCACTGTGATCCTGAAATTAAACAAATGTCAAAACAACGGAAGTATGCAGGATCACTACACCCCAAAAATAGGGCAAAGGAGCAAACAAGTGCTGGCAAGGTGATACTGTCAGTTTTTTGGGATCAGCATGGTGTAATGAAGCAAGATCAGCATGACGATACGAAGGTTGCAGGGTTGTTAATGACACTAATGCCAGTATACTGCTGCAACAGGATCTAGAAAAGTTGAGCAGATGGGCTGAGAGGTGGCAAATGAAGTTTAACATTGACAAATGTAAAGTACTACATATGGGGAGCAGTAACCCCAGAGTAACGCATCAACTCTGTGGTACTACACTGACAGTGGTAGAAAATGAAAAGGACCTGGGGGTAATTGTGTAGGCAAATATGAAGTTTTCTAAGCAGTGCAGACGGTCTTCAAGAGTAGCTCATGCTGTCTTGTCAATGATATACAGGAATTTTTCTAGCAGGGATAAGGAGGCAATTATTCCCTTGTATAAGGCAGTGGTCAGGTCACACCTTGAATACTGTACACAGGTCTGGAGGCCTCATTTTAAGAAGGATGTAGAGCTGCTGGAATGAGTACAGAGAAGGGCAACAAGATTAGTGAATGGAACAAAGGGTTGCTCTTACAAAGAAAGGCTTAAGTTTTGCAGATTACAGTGTTTGGAGACTAGGCACCTGCGAAGTGATCTGATTGAGGTGTATAAAGCCTTGAATGGTTTGAGCATGCTCAGTGCTGTTGGGATTCTTCCTCTTGCTGAGATGGCATAAATTCAAATTGAGGAAAGACAGTTGTAGGATAGATGTGCGGAAGTTTGTCTTTAGCCAGCGGGTAGTTGATTGGTGGAACAGACTTCTATTCTTTTTTTGTGGAAGTTGATAGCCTAAATAAATTTAAGGCTGAGCTGGACAGGTATTTGGAATGAACGGAGGGGTGAAATCGGAGGTTTTTTTTTTGGCTGATGCTGTATAAGCTTGCTTTCTTGCATCATATGCCTCTATTAATGCTTACAGATTACCTTTAAAACGGCTGTACTCTGACAGCAAAGTATTATTCCAATCTCCTCATAAATCTACATGCTTCTATAAAAAAAAAAAGATGGGGAAAGCTGTCAAAAGGTGTGTGCATGCTCCACAATAATGCCTCCGCTCATTCCTTGCATGCTGCAGTGAGGCGTGTCCTGAATGTTGGTTTGAAATATTGCTGCATCTTCTAATTCCCCAATCTTGTACCCTCAGATTTGTTCCTCTTTCCTGCCCTGAAGTCCTTTTTTTGTGGAAAATACTTTACTGCTGCTGATGAAGTTATTTCTATTGCCGAGTCATGGTTTGAAGGGTAGTCAGAAGTCTTCTAAAAAACTGCCCTGTGGAAGTGTATTAAGAGATGGCAAATTTGTCATTTTGTTTTGTGAACTATGTTGAAAAATTGTAATTGTTTCAGTAAGGCTGAAAAAGTTTGTTTCAGTCTTATGTTACAACTACTTCTGGGTGAATGCAAATCGTTTTTGAACACCCTTTGTATTTGTTTGTATTTTACTATAGACTGCCCTTGCAAAATATTGATCTCTGATTTTGAGTCACCTAATATTTTTTGTTATTTTTAGGAAAAGTGGTTTTGCATTCCTGCACAATAACTGGAAGCATGCACGTTCTGATAGTTCAGATGCAAAATTCTTTACCTGCATTCTAGCCACTGGGCTGCTGTTGGTTCTTTCTTCCACTCTAGATAAGAAGTACAGACCTAAAGTAGTGAACGTAGTCAACATGGGTAGCCAGTGCAATGTTGAGTCAGTTTGGTGTGACGTATGCAATGCACTGAGAAAACAAATGAGAGTAGGAGTGTGTTATAGGCCTAATGACTGTGATGAGTGTAACAGACAACTATACAGACAGATTAGAGTGGGTCAGTAAAACTGAATGTCTTGTGTAAGGGATTTTAACTTTCAAGATATTGACTAGATCTTGTGGGTTGATCACTCATATAGTAGCAAGGTTTTTTGGATATTTTTAATGACCAGCACATTACGCAGTGAGAGAAAAGAATACTCTATCTCAGGGGTGGCCAACGAGTCAATTGCGACCTACCAGTCGATTGCGGATTTAATTTTGGTCGATCACGACAAATTTTAAATATACAGTCATCCCTCGATTTGTGCACAAGGTGCACAAATCGAGGCACCTTGTGCACATTTTTAAGGAAAAAAGTAGATTGCATCAAAAATTAAGTTGCCCACTCCTGCTCTATCTGATTATCAGCAGTAACTCTTCACAAATTAAGAATTTGCAGATAAAAGAACCATTATTGACATTTATCACCATGTACTGATGTGAGATTTACTTAAAGATATAACTACTGACTGCTTAGGACAAAGAGAAGGCCTTTTGATTTAATGTAGGTGACTACAATAGTCTCAGATAGCTCTGAAATTATTTTCAGTGAGGCCAACTGGTGACGTTACTGATAGCAAATTTAAATGAAAAATATTATGTAATTGTAGAAGCTAATAGGCTTTTTACACGATCTGATGATTTGTTAGAGAAATATAGGACCATGCTGAAGAAATGTCGTGAGTTAGGTCACGTCTGTGTCTGAAATTCTTTCAGGAATGGTAGGAGGGATTATACAAAGGGTACTAGGAAAGTTTTGCAATATGACGCAACAATGAATCACAGGAAGCTGCTTGTTGCTGCATGTTGAGACATGTTCATACATGCGTAGTAGCCGCCACGCCAAGTCGATGGGCTCAGTTATTCATTAGTAGTGAGAGTGTAAAGTGCTTGCGATGGCATCGTGGTCACGAAATGAGATAAGGACAGTTTTGCGGTATAATTTCGTGCGTGGTTTAACCATAGACCAGTGCTTAGAAGAAATGACTCTTGCACTAGATGATGATTGTCCACATCATACAATGATATTCAGGTGGTATAGAGAATTCCAAAGGGGAAATTTCACTCTGGAGGATTCTGAGAGGCCGGGAAGGCCACGAACGTCAGTTACGGAGGAAAACGTTACTGCTGTGAGGAAAATGCTTGACGAAAACAGGAGAATGACCTTCCAACAGATAGAGGATACTTTGGGCCTAAATGCACCAGCAATTCGTTCGATTCTGCAAGATCATTTGCACGTGAAGAAACTTTGTTCTCTCTGGGTGCCGCCTCAACTGACTGAAGAGCAGATGACATGACGTGTGACTTAGTGCCGGGAGATGTTAAAAAAGTTTGATAAGGGACAATCTCGGTATGTGAACAACATCGTGACAGGTGACGAGACTTGGCTGTACTATTACGATCTGCCGATCAAGCCTCAAAACAAAGTTTGGGTCTTTGATGATGACGACACACCCGTAATTGTCAGAAAATCCCGATCTGTAAAGAAGAAAATGATAGCTGTATTTTTCAAATCGAGTGGAATTGTGGAATGTGTCGTTTTGGACACGCAGAAGACAGTCACAGCTGAGTGGTATACTGAACAATGCCTGCCTAAAGTCATTGGATCTATGAAGAACCTGCGGCCAAAGTCAAGAATGGACACCTGGTACCTCCATCACGATAATGCTCCAGCTCACCGCGCCAAAGCCTGCACCGAATATTTGACCACGACAGGACTGAAACTTCTCGAGCACCCTCCCTACAGTTCAGACCTTGCTCTCTGCGACTTTGCACTGTTCCCGCATGTGAAAATGAAGCTAAAAGGGAGGCGGTTTTCCAGTGATGAGGACCTTCTACGGGCTTGGGACAACGAGTGTGCTTTACTCCCTAGTGAAACTTGGCAGAACTGGTTTAAAGATTGGTTTCGGAGGATGGAGAGGTGTATTGAATGTGGAGGAAATTACTTTGAAAAAATTAAATAAACAAAGCTGTATTGCAAAACTTTCCTTGTACCCTTTGTATGCTGCAAACTTTGCAGATTAACTCAAGACTTGAATGACTCTGCAAGGCTTTTGGGAGAAATTTCTATCAGCTTGGCCTGCACTTGTAGGTAGAAGGAATCTGTTTTGTAGAGAGGGGATACATTTAAACATAAAAGGTGGTGCAAAATTTTTTGCCAGTATTATTGAGGATATCTTAAAGGTTCAGGGAAACTGCTAGTTTGGGGGGGGTGGACAAGGGTAATATAGATATGCATTTATCTGATAGTATTGGTCAAATTAACTCTTGCACATACCTCAAGAGTATTTATTTGTTACTGCAACAGAATATAGTAGCAAGATGTTCTGAGGGCAAAAGCATTTCAAATGAGTGGGTAGAAAATGCCAGGGAAGCGAGCTTAAATAACTTTAAGGGGTGTGTCAGGGTAGTTAGCTATATAAGAGCACTAGGTCTTAATTATTTATACAGTAATGTCAGAAGTGTCATCAATAAAATGAGTGAATTCGAACTGCTGGTTAGGACAAGTAACGCTGACATAATAGGGCTTACAGAAATGTAGTGCCACCAGGAGATAAGGGATGATGAGTTTCAGTATGGTATGCATAATGTATTTAGGAAGGACAGGGAAGATAGAAGGGGCAGTGGGGTCGTGTTTCTTATCAAAAGTAGCCTGAGCGTGACGAAAGCTTTCCCGGATTCAGACGTTTTCATGCTAGTATAGAATAGTTGGAAGCAAAGGTATAATGAGAGTGGGAGTAATCTACAGGCCAGATAATTATGAAGATTATGATGAGAGCCTCTACATGCAAATGGAATGGCCAAGTAAGCATTAATGTCTTATTATGGGTGATTTCAATTTGCCTCTAATTGATTGGAGCAAATGGGAAGGAAACTCCACATGGGGGACAAAATTTTTAAATCAGTTAGTTGATTGTTATTTGTATCAACAAGTCAGGGAAAGTACTAGGGGAAAAAATACTCTAGTCCTCATCATCACCCATGAACCAGATGACATAATAGGGCTGACAGTACAGGAATCAGTAGTAGGAAGTGATCACAGAGTTCTGCGGAGGCCGATGAAGAGAGAGGTAGCAGTAGTTAAAGGCAAAGGAATGGGTTATAATTTCAGGAACAGAAATTATGATGTCTACAGCTACATGGCCTCTATTAATTGGGTAGATATCTCACAAAGAGCGAATACAATTGAATTATGGTATACCTTTAAAACATTAATCACAGAAGCCTTGAATGTTTATATACCATTAAAAAAATACTCCACGAGGGGATTCCAAGTTGGATGAATAATGAAGTTACCAAATTACTTGAGCAGAAAAAGATGGCATGGAAAAGTTACAGAGCAATAAAAAGAACTAAAGCCTATAACAGCTATAAATTGATCTGTAATAGTGCCACTGAAAAGGTTAGGCTGGCAAAGAGACCCCCCTCTTTGCTCTCTTCATCAGTGATTTCTTCACATATATAAATGTAAAGGAATAAGGTGTAAGGAATTCTTCACATATAAATGCAAAGAAGAAGGACAAACCAGATTGGATCCTTATGTAATGGAATTGGGATAATATTAGTTGTAGATGAACTCAATAGAATGTATCTATCATATTTTTCAATGTTACTTTGCATTGATATTTACAAAAGAAAAACCCTTAATGTCAATGAGAAATTCTGGGAGTGAAGTTGAAAAAATGTAATTAATGATGTTGAAATTTTGCGTTTATTTAATGAAAAACTTTCTAGCCTACAGGCTAGTAAGGCTCCTGGGGTTGATAGCATTTACTCTATAATCTTAAGAGAGGCGACAAGTAAGTGCATTGAACCATTGAAGCTAATTATGAGAGCATCACTGGACTAGCCAGTGATTCCGATGAATTGGAAAAGTGCCAATGTACCTTCAATAAATAAGGGCGGTTCTAAGAGTGAAGTGGGAAATTACCAGCCGGTTAGTCTAACTTCAGTAGTAGGGAAAAATCATGGAGACTATGATCAAGGGTGGAATTCAGGATCACTTAGATAGAAATGGAATTCTGAAGGGTACTCAGCATGGTTTTGTAAAGGAAAAATCATGTTTAACTAATCTGGTTAGCGATTTTGACAGGGTCACTCAAGAGCTCGACTTAGGGAATAATTTTAATGTTGTTTAGCATTAGTAGAGGCATGCGATGCAAGAAAGCAAGCTTATACAGCATCACCCAAAAAAAAAAAAAAAAAATGCTCCGATTGTTCCAAATACCTCTCCAGCTCAGCCTTAAATTTATTTAGGCTATCAACTTCCACAACAAAAGATGTAAGTCTGTTCCACCAATCAACTACCCGCTGGCTAAAGGCAAACTTCCACACATTCCCACAACTGTCTTTCCTCAATTTGAATTTATGCCCTCTCAGGTGATTATTCTGAGCAAGAGGAAGAATCCCATCAGCATTGAGCATGCTCAAACCATTCAAGGCTTTATATGCCTCAATCAGATCACTTCGCAGGTGCCTAGTCTCCAAACACTGTAATCTGCAAAACTTAAGCCTCTCTTTATAAGGGCAACCTTTGTTCCATTCACTAATCATGTTGCCCTTCTCTGTACTTGTTCCAACAGCTCTACATCTTTCTTAAAATGAGGCCTCCAGATCTGTATATAGTACTCAAGGTGTGTCTGACCATTACCTTATACAAGGGAGTAATAATCACCTGCTTATCCCTTCTAGAAAAGTTCCTGTATATCATTGACAAGACAGCATGAGCTACTCTTGCAGACCATCTGCACTGCTCAGAAAACTTCATATCTGCTTTCACAATTACCCCCAGGTCCTTTTAATTCTCTACCACTGTCAGTGTAGTACCATAGAGTTGATACATTGCTCTGGGGTTACTGGTTCCCATGTGTAGTACTATACATTTTTCAATGTTAAACTTCATTTGCCACCTCTCAGCCCATCTGCTCAACTTTTCTAGATCGTGTTGCAGCAGCGTACTGTCATTAGTGCCATTAACAACCCTACCAACCTTCATATCATCTGCAAACTTGTACATTAAGCCTGATATACCATCATCAATATCATTTGTAAATACAGAAAACAACAATGGACCCAACACTGAACCCTGAGGGACTGCACTAATAACATTAGTCCATGAAGAGCAGTGTCCATTGATTACCAATCTCTGTCTTCTCCCACTCAACCATCCCTTTATCCATGGCATCAGTTCGCCTCTAATGCATTAGCATTAGTAGAGGCATTTGATGCAAGAAAGCAAGCTTATGCAGCATCAGTTAACTTCAATGTTAAACTCCAAAAAAAAAAACCACTTCCACTTCACCCCTCTGTTCGTTCAAAAGACCTGTCCAGCTGAACCTTAAACTTATTTAGGCTATCAACCTCCACCACAAGGGATGGAAGTCTGTTCCACCAACCAACCACCTGCTGGCTAAAGGCAAATTTCCGCACGTCTATCCTACATCTGTCTTTCCTCAATTTGAATTTATGCCCTCTCAGGTGATTTTTCTGAGCTAGAGGAAGAATCCCATCAGCATTGAGCATGCTTAAACCATTCAAGGCTTTGTACACCTCTATCAGATCACCTCACTGGTGCCTAGTCTCCAGACACTGTAATTTGCAAAACTTAAGCCTTTCTTCGTAAGAGCACCCCTTTGTTCCATTCACTAATCTTGTTGCCCTTCTCTGTACTCGTTCCAACAGCTCTACATCCTTCTTGAAATGAGGCCTCCAGACCTGTATACAGTACTCTAGGTGTGGCCTGACCATTGCCTTATACAATGGAATAATCACCTCCTTATCCCTGCTGGAAAAATTCCTGTATATCATTGACAATACTCCATGAGCTACTCTTGCCGCCCGTCTGCACTGCTCAGAGAACTTCATATCTGCCTGCACAACCACCCCAAGTCCCTTTCATTCTCTACCACTGTCAGTGTAGTACCACAGAGTTGATACGTTGCTCTGGGGTTGCTGTTTCCCATGTGTAGTACTTTACATTTGTCAATGTTAAACTTCATTTGCCACCTCTCAGCCCTCAACCTTTCCAGATCCTGTTGCAGCAGCAGCATAGTGTCAGTAGTGTCCTTGACAACCCTGCCAACCTTTGTATCGTGTGCAAACTTGGACATTAAGCTTGATATACCATCATCAATATCATTTATAAATACAGAAAACAATAATGGACCCAACACTGAGCCCTGAGGGACTCCACTAATAACATTAGTCCACGATGAGCAGTGTCCATTGATTACCACTCTCTGTCTTCTCCCCCTCAACCACCCCTTTATCCATAGCAGCAATTTGCCTCCAATGTCACACTGCTCCAATTTGTGTAGCAGTCTTCCATGTGCAACAGTCAAAAGCCTTTCTAAGATCCAAGTATATAATATCAAAGCTATTCCCTGCATCCAGTTCTTTTGTGACTGCATCATAGTATCCAATCAAGTTGGTCAGGCAAGACTTCCCCTTAACAAAACCATGCTGTGTCTGAGCTATAACTGAAGTCTTGTCTAAATGATCCTGCAGTGTTTCTTTAATCAGTGCCTCCATTAATTTTCCTGGAACAGAAGTTAAGCTCACAGGTCTATAATTACTTGTGTCAGCCTTTGATCCTCCTTTGTGAATTGGAGTCACATTTGCACATCTCCAGTCCATGGGTACCTCCCCTGAGCCCAAGGAAGCTTTCATAATTATTGCTAAGGGTTAGTTTACTTCCTTTGCTGCCTCCTTTAATATAACTGGATAGATCCCATCCGCCCCCAGGTGCCTTTCTTATGTTTATCTTCAACAATTTCTCCTCCACTTTCCTCTCAGTTATTACAAAATCATCTAGCTTACTGCCAGAGTTTAGTTCACCTCTGGCATTCCTCTCATGAGGAATAACTCCTCATGTGTGAATGTAGATACAAATTACTCATTTAGTTTAACCACTTTAGCAGGATCATCAACAGTTGAACCATCGATATCTAGTGGACCAATACGATTCATCCCCTTCCTTCTATAGTTTACTTCCTTCTATAGGTAAAGAACTCTTTGCTGTTTTTCTTTGCATCCTTTGCCAAATATTTCTCATAATCTGCCTAACCTCCTTTGTGACTTGGTTACAGACCAGCTTATATTTATCATAGGCTTCAATTTCACCATTAATTTATATGTATTCCATGCATTTTTCTTCTCTGCCACATGTCTCATTAGTTCATCTGACATCCATTTAGGCCTAAATCTTGAACAATATTTCTTAGCTGGTATGTAAAGCCTAGTAGCTTCCAAGATTAATTTTTTGAATGCCTCCCATTTTGAATTTGCTGACCAACCATTATCAGTTGGTCCCACCGTATGGAATTTAAATACTGTCTCAGACCACCATAGTATCCTTTACAAAAGCAAAAACCCTTACCTTTACCTCTGATGGTAGTTACCTCTTTGAGTAAATCGCACTTTAGCACACTGTGATCACTGCCACCTAGTGGTTCCTTTATCTGCAGATCCTTGATGCATGAAGAATCGCTACTGATAATCAGATCAAGAGTATTACTCCCTCTAGTTGCCTCCCGAACATGCTGATGTAGAAAACAATCATCCAATAAATCCACAAAAGCCTTGCTAGTGTGTGTGTGTGTGTGTGACCAACCCACAAATTCCATTCAATATCTGGGAAATTAAAATCCCCCATTATGTGGATTTGGATTTTAGCAAAGTATTTGACTCAGTCCCACCTGAGCGGTTACTTTATGAGCTGGAACATGTTGGAATCACAGGAAAAAAACTTAGATGGTTGGCAGGGTGGCTTCAGGGCAGGCAACAGAAGGTTGTGAGAAATGGTTATTCCTCAGATTGGGTTGATGTAAGAAGTGGTGTTCCCCAAGTATTAGGACCATTGTTGTTTTTGATTTTCATAAATGACATCGATGACAGGATAGAGGGCGTGATGTTTAAATTTGCAGTTGATGTAAAGATTGGTAGAGTAGTTAATGATCACCACTAAGCAGAGCTTCTTCAGAGTAACCTAGATAGACTTCAGAGATGGTCAGAAAAATGGCAGCTATGCTTTAAACCAGCAAAGTGTAAGGTATTGCACCTGGGGAACAGTAACCCCAAAATAACTTATACACTTGGCAGAGTTGAACTAATGCCAGTAGTGGAGGAAAAGAACTTGGGTGTTGTGAAACTGTCAGATATGAAGTTCTCCGAGCATTGTAGACTGGTTGCGACGAGGGCCCATCGTGTCCTAGTGATGATTTATCAAACAATCTCCAGTAATGATAAGGATGTCATAATCCCATTATATAAGGCTATTGTTAGACCAAACGGCCTCCACAGCCGAGTGGTCAGGAGCCGAAGTGCAGTAGCACATGCTCTGAGTAAACAGACTGCTAAATACGGTCGATCTGCCAACCTGCACTGGACCAGCATGGCAGATTATGGTCCATTTCCCTAAGCATGAATTGTTGAGGCGGCTTCCATCCTGCAATGGGTTGATAATGGCTGCAGTCTGCCCCCCCCCCCCTTTTTTTTTTAACCACACTTGGAATACTGTGTTCAAGTATGGAGACTGCACCTGTCTTTGAAAGGGTGCAGTCTCCATACAGGTAACTCCATACTGTGTTCAAGTATGGAGTTACCCGTCTTTCAAAGGGTTCAAAGACGGGTAACTCGCTTGGTGAGATCGGAAAAAGGGCATCCATATGAAGAAATACTTTGAATATGTGTGTTGCAGAGCTTGGAAACTAGGCACCTTGGAGGACTTGATTGAGGTGTTTAAGGCTCTGAGAAGCAAAAGGAATAAGGACGAAATTTTCACGGTTATAAATGATTCTAGAACGAAATGCCATAATTTCAAGTTATGCAGGGGGGGGGGGGAGTTGTTTAGACTGGATTGCAGGAAGTTTTATTTTAGTCAGCAAGTTATAAATTACTGGAATAACCTACATGGGTGGTAGAGGCTGACAGTCTGGAAATTCAAAGGTCAGCTGAATAATTACCTAAGGGAGGGGGGAAATGCATAGGTTGTCCATTTCCTTTTCTCTTATTAATTTTTATTATTATTTTAATTTTCTTCTTATTATTATTAATTTGTTTTTGTTTTTATTATTTTATGTATTTTTTGTTATTTTATTTTATTATTTATTTATTTTTGGCTGGTGCAGCATAAGCCATAGGCTTCCTTGCACCATGTGGCCATCGCTAATTTTTATATAAACTGAGGGACACTGTTCAAGGCTTAGACCTAAATGGATTTCAGGTGAACTGATGAGATTAGTGGCAGAGAAATAAAATACATGGGATACATATAAATGATCAGTGGAGCAAGAAATGCACAATAGATATAAATTAGTCTGCAATCAAATCACAAAAGGGATTAAGCAAGCTAAGGCAGATTATGAGATGACTGTCAAATAAAAAATGACAGTAATGGCAGTGTGCTACTGCAACAGGATCTAGATAATTTGGGCAGATGGGCTAAGAAGTGGCAACTGAAGTTTAACCTTGACAGATGCAAAGTACTGCATATGGGTAGAAGTAACCCCAGAGAAAAGTACCAACTGTGTGGTACTACACTTAAGGTGGTAGAAAATGAAAAAGACCTGGGAGTAATTGTGCAGTCAGATATGAAGTTTTCTGAGCAATGCAGACAGGCTGCCAGGGCAGGTCATGGGGTTTTGTCAATGATATATAGGAATTTTGCTAGCAGGGAAAAGGAGGTGATTATCCCTCTGTATAAGGCAATGGTCAGGCCACGCCTTGAGTACTGCGTACAGGTCTGGAGGCCTCATTTTAGGAAGGATGTAGATTTACTTGAGTGTGTACAGAGAAGGGCAACAAGATTGGTGAGGGGAATGAAGGGATCCTCTTACCAAGAGAGGCTTAAGTTCTGCAAATTGCAGTGGCTGGAGACTAGGCACCTGCGCGGTGATCTGATTGAGGTATATAAGGCCTTGAATGGGTTGAGCACGCTGAATTCTGATGGGATCCTTCCACTTGTTCAGATTACGAACATAAGGGGTCACAAATTCAAATTAAGAAAAGACAGATGTAGATTAGATGTGCGGAAATTTGCCTTTAGCCAGCGGGTGGTTAATTGCTGGAACAAACTTCCATCTGTCGTTGTGGAAGTTGATAGGTTGAATTAATTTAAGGAGGAACTGGACAGGCATTTGGAGGGAATGGTGCGTTTTTTTTTTTTTTTTGGCTGACGCAGCATAAGCTCATACACTTGCATTTCTTGCATCAAATGCCACTGCTACTACTACTACTAAAAAATGCCACTGCTACTACTACTACTACTACTACTACTCTTCTTCCAAAACAAATTTTGAAAACCTTTCATTTCAAACATAACTTCGGTGTCTTTCTTTTTTGAAAAGTATTGTGAAAGCACGCAGTAAGCCGCAAAGTACAGAGTCGTTGCCAGCGTGATACAGGAAATAAATATATATAATAATAAAAAAATAATGCATGCAACTGTTTCTTGGCATAAAAAAACATGACTGAAAGAATTGCAATGGATTGTTTTTGAAAAATGAAAAGGTAGTACTTCCTTTCTTCAATGTGTATTGCATCTACTAAAATAAAATCGAGGAAATTCATCTATTTGAAGCCACACTGGAAATGGGAAAAAGTGGTGTAAAACTGATAACACTGCAGTGCACATTTGATTTAAAAAAAAAAAGTTTGCTTTATTGTAATTGTCTTTAAGGATCAGTACCGGTACAGCACCTTTTCTGGATGTATATTTGATCTTTTAACAAAATTTCAAGAAAATATTTCTATTGATAGCTGTGTTACAAACTTAGAAAACTTGTATTTTCATGAACATTCGTAAAATCAAACAGTCCTTTATTGCACTAAAAGTACTCCATTACAATGTGGGTAGTGGAGAATGTTTTCTGCTTCAAAAGGATGGAAAGTAATCGTCAATATTCCATCTGGAAATAATGTTGAGTGGTGGAAAGACAGGAACATAGGTGTTTTATTCTGAGAAGTCCAGTATGGTAGGCCGACCGGGCTAGCCGAGTGGGTAAAGTACCTGCCCGGCAACCCAAAGGTCGCGGGTTCGATTCCCGCCTCGGGCTTGGATCAAAGTACTGCAAAAAACCTTGGGAGGTCCAATATGGCCACAGAAGCCGATGCGCCAACAACTACCAAATCAATCAATCAATCCAGTGTGGTAAAATAAAACAGGAAGTTACCCTTTATGTTACTGAAAATAATTCTGTAAGACACCAGGAGTCTTACAAATACCTTAATCTCCAAATAAGAATAGCAGGTAGAAATAAAATTAATTTTACAAACAAAGAAAGCAACATTTCAGAAATATTTCAATTAGTGGGAGTTGGCCTGTCGGTACAGCACATAAAGCATAGATGCAAACATCGGTATTGATTTCTGCATCACAGTATCAAATTTTGTATTTTTTTCACTAATTAACACTAGAAGTTAATCAGAAATCCATATCGACATTTTGTAAAATAAAAATAAAAATTTTTCGTGAGACTTCCTGTATGTTTCAAACATAATATAAAACTTTTTTTTTTTTTTTTTTTTTTTTAAAACCTATTTGAATTTGCTGGATGAATCCACCATCCTCATTTTATCTTTCTACTCGCAGTCAACACTACATAAATATGCGATACATCCGACTTGAACAACATCCATCTTGAAACTGGTAATAGAAAAGTGAGTTGCTGGTGATATCCATGAAATGTTAAAGTGCCCTGTCTAGTTTGAAATGATCTGACGTTAGGAGCAATACATGTAGTTTGCCGTTTTGGAGGCATTCATGATGCCATCTTATGCTCACGCTTCAAGTGCTCGTCTAGTATAGCCTTTAAGCAAATCTTTAGCCTTAATTGTGAATGCATCCTTGGATTCAGGTGAGGTTTCTATGGACTGGAGATGTGCAAATGTATCTGAATTCACAGAGGGAAATCAAATGGTGGGGTGAGTAATTACAGAGCTGTAAGTGTGACTTCTGTTTCAGGGAAAATAATGGAGTCAGTTTTTAAAGAATTAATGCGGTTGTATGGAAATCGTAATACGGATTTGTTAAAATCCGTATTTTAACTGATTTGGCCGTCAGACAAGGCCAACCTGATTTGGATACTAATTGGAACAGTTTAGCATTAGGAACAAGTTATTGCTATGGATAAAGGGTTGTGTTCTTGGGAGAAAATAGTATCAAATGCACTATTCTTCCTGAATTAATGTTATTAACGAAGGCCCCAGGCATCTTAATGACCAGGTTTTCAGATGATACACAGATTTCTTACATAGGCAGGAGGGTAAATGACAGTAATCAGGGTATTCAAATGCAAGATCAATCTACAAAATTTAGGCAAATTGACTGTGAAGTGGCAATTGAAGTTTAACATTGAGAAATGCAAAGTACTGCATATGTGCAAGAGTAACTCTAGAACAGTGGTTACCAAAGTGTGTTGTGTGTCCCTTTCTGGGGCACGGTTCTTTGCGGGGGGGGGGGGTGCTTGTTCTTTTTATGAAGCACTTTTTTAATGAAATATGGACAAACTAACCCATTAATTTATTTTATTTTATTTATTTATTTTTGTTATTTGTCATTTTACTCAAATTTCATTTCTTTGAGATTAAATATCTTGAAGTATATATTAAGTGTACATATTGTATATAAAACTAAAATAATTTTTTTTTTTTTTTTTTTTTGGTTTGGAGGTGTGTGCTTGTTTTCACGAAGCACTTTTATTTAAACAAAATATGGACAAACGACCCCACTAATCTGGGTAAAAAGCATTTTTTATTTATTTCTATTATTTGAATTTTACTTGTTTTATTTTTTTGAGAATAAATGTATTGAAGTATATATTAATTATAAAAGTATGTATATTCACTGACTCACTGCACTATTCACATGGGTGGACAGTGCAGTGTTCAGTCATTTTGGTGTGACATAAGCACTGGGAAAGCAAAATTAAGAGTAGGAGTGTGTTATAGGCCTAATGACTCCGATGAGTATAACAAACTACTCTACAGAGAGATAAAGTGGGCCAGCAAATCAGATTATCTTATAATGGCAAACTTTTAGCCATAATTATGAGAGCGTCCTTAGATTCAGGGGAGGTCCCCATCGACTGGAGATGTGAAAATGTATCCCCAATTCACAAAGGGGGTTCAAATGATGACGCAAATTATTATTATTATTATTAGCCATATGGTGCAAGGAAGCCTAAGGCTTATGCTGCACCACCCAAAAAAAAAAAAAAAATTCTGAGTTACCTTGTGTGTGTGTGAGAGAGAGAGAGAGAGAGAGAGAGAGAGAGAGAGAGAAAAAGTAGAAGGAAATCACCAAGAAAGAGAAGAATGATGATATCCAGCTGAGGACCCTGGATGTGCCAAGCCCATACTCACCAGATGTTAGCCCCTAGACCTGTTAGTTTAACTTCTGCTCTAGGGAAAATAATGGAGTCACTGGTTAAAGAAGTGATGCAGGATCACCTAAACAAGAATGCAGTAATAGTTCAGACACAGCATGGGTTTGTTAAGGGGAAGTCTTGTCTGACCAATTTTATTGGATACTATGATGTGGTCACAAAGGAACTGGATGCAAAAAATAATTTTTATATCATATACTTGAATTTCAGGAAAACTTTTGATACTGTTGCACATGGAAGACTGCTATACAAATTGTAGTAGTATGGCATTAAGGGCAAGTTGCAGCAATGGATAAAGGGATGGTTGAGTGGGAGAGGGCATATTCACTAACTATCCCAGTAATTTTTTTTTTTATTTATTTATTTTTGTTATTTGTCATTTTACTCAAATTTCATTTCTTTGAGATTAAATATCTTGAAGTATATATTAAGTGTACATATTGTATATGTACAATATGTACACTTTCCCTCAGGGTTCAGTACTGGGCTCATTGTTTTTTGTATTTATTAATGATATCGATGAAGGTATATCAGGGCTTAATGTCCAAGTTTGCAGATGATACAAAGGTTGGCAGGGTTGTTGATGAGCATAAAGACAGTATGCTACTGCAACAGGATCTAGAAAAGTTAGGTAGATGGGTGAGAAATGGCAACTCAAGCTTAATATTGACAAATGCAAAGTACTGCATATGGGTAGCAATAACCCAAGAGAAACGTACCAACTGTGTGGTACTATGCTTAGGGAGGAGGAGGAGGAGGAGAATGAATAGGACTTGGGGATAATTGGGCAGTCTGATATGAAGGTTTCTGAGCAGTGCAGACGGGCTGCCAGAGCAGGTCATGGAATTTTGTTAATGTTATATAGGAATTTTGATAGCAGAGACAAGGAGGTGATTATATCCTTTGTATAAGGCAATGGTTGGGCCACACCTTGAGTACTGCATACAGGTCTGGAGGCCTCATTTTAGGAAGGATGTAGAATTGCTAGAACGAGTATAGAGAAGGGCAACAAGATTGGTGAGAGGAACAAAGGAGTTCTCTTACCAAGAGAGACTTAAATTCTGCAAGTTGTAGCATCTGGAGACATATGATCACCTTGCACCTGCGAGGTGATCTGATTGAGGTATACAAGTTCTTGAATGGTTTTAGCAGGCTTAATGGTGATGGGATAATTCCACTTGTGCATATTAAGAACCGGAGTGGGCATAGATACAAATTGAGGAAAGACAGTTGTATAATAGATGTGTGGAAGGTTTGCATTTAGCCAGCGGGTAGTTGCTTGCTGGAACAGACTCATCTGTTGTTGTGAAAGTTGATAGCTTAAATAAATTTAAGGTTGAACCAGACGAACGTTTGGAGTGACTGGATGGATGAAATGGGAATTTTTTATTATTATTTTTTTTATTTTATGGCTGATGCTCTATAAGCTTGCCTTCTTGCATCTTATTCCTCAACTAATGCTCATTTTAATTTCCCAGATATTGATTGGAACTTGTGGGTAGGTCACTCACACACAAGCAAAGCTTTTGTGGATTTATTGGATGATTGTTTTCTACAGCAGCATCTTTGGGAGGCAACCGGATATTCTTGATCTGATTATCAGTAGTGATTCTTCGTGCATTAAGAATCTGCAGATAAAGGAAACACTAAGCGGCAGTGATCAAATTGTGCTGATGTGGGATTTACTCAAAGAGGTAACTACCATCAGGGGTAAAGGGATGGGTTTTTGCTTTTGTAAAGGTTACTATTGTGGTCTGAGACAGTTTCTAAATTCTATATAGTGGGACATATGATGTTACCAACATCAAATTCTAAATGGGAAGCATTCAAAGAATTAATCTTGGAAGCTTCTAGGCTTTTCCTACCAATTAAGAAATACTGTTCAAGGTTTAGGCCTAAATGGGTGTCAGATGAAATAATGAGACATGTGGCAGAGAAGAAAAATGCACTGGATTCATATAAATTAACAAGTGATGCAGAAGCCTATGGTAGATATAAGCTGCTCTGTAATCAAATCGCAAAGGGGGTTAGGCAGGCAAAGGCAGATTTTGAGAAATCTTTGGCAAAGGATGCAAAGAAAAGCAGCAAAGAGTTCTTTACTTATGAACTCTAGAAGGAAAGGGATGAATCAAATTGGTCCACTTGATATCGATGGTTCAACTATTGATGATTCTGCTCAGGTAGCTAACAAATAGAATGAGTATTTTGCATCCACATTTACAAATGAGGAGTTATTGAGGGAGGGGAATATCAGAGGTGTATTAAACTCTGGCAGTGAGCTAAATGATTTTGTAATTACTGAGAGCAAAGTGGAACAGAAATTGTTGAAAATAAACATAAGAAATGCACCTGTGATGGATGGTATCTATCCAGTTATATTGAAGGAAGCAGCAAAAGAAGTAAGCAAACCCTTTGCCATTATTATTAGAGCTTCCTTGGACTCATGGGAGGTACTCATTGCCTGGAGTTGTGCAAATGTGTCCCCAATTCACAAAGGAGGATCAAAGGGTAACACAAGTAATTACAGACCTGTTAGTTAATTTCTCCAATAATTTCCCCAGAACTTCTGTTCCGGGAAAATTATTGGAGGCACTGGTTAAAGAAGCACTTCAGTCTCAGCTAGAAAAGACTTCAGATATAGTTCGGACACAGAATGGGTTTGTTAATGGGAAGTCTTGTCTGACCAATATGATTTTATACTGTGATGTGATTACAAAGAATAATTTTGATATATACTTGGGTCTTAGGAAGGTTTTTGATACTGTTGGACAAGAAAACTGCTGTACAAATTGGAGCAGTGTGGCATTGAGGGCAAGTTGCTGCTATGGATAAAGGGATGGTTGAGTGGAAGAAGACAGTGTGGTAATCAATAGACACTGCTCTTTGTGGGCTAATGTTATTAGTGGAGTCACCCAGGGTTTAATGTTGGGTCCATTGTTGTTTTCTGTATTTATTAATGATATTGATGAAGGTATATCAGGCTCAATGTCTAAGTTTCCAGGCGATATGAACATTGGCAGGATTGTTAATGACATTAATGACAGTACACTACTGCAAATGGATCTAGGAAATTTGAGAAAATGGGCTGAGAGGTGGCAACTGAAGTTTAACATTGACAAATGTAAAGTACTGGATATGGGTAGCAGTAACCCCAGAGTAATGTATGAACTGTGGTACTACACTCAGGTTGGTAGAGAATGAAAAGGACCTGGGGGTAATTGTGCAGTCCGATATGAAGATTTCTGAGCAGTGCAGACGGTCTGCAAGAGTAGCTCATAGTATCTTGTCAATGATATACAGGAATTTTTCTAGCAGGGATAATATACCAACTGTGTGGTTCCACACTGAAGGTGGTGTAGTAAGAAAGGAGCCTAGGGGTTATTGTGCAGTCAGGCACAAAATTCTCTGAGTAGTGTAGACGAGCTATGAGAACAATTCATGGGGGATTTTGTCAACGATATACAGGAGTTTTGCAAGTAAGGATATTGAGTTGATTATTTTCTAGTATAAAACATCTGGTGAGTATGGGCTTGGCACACCCTAGGGTCCTGAGCTGGATATCATCATTTTTCTCTTTCTTGGTGATTCCCTTCTACTCTCTCTCTCTCAGGGTTACTTTTTTTTTTTTTTTTTTTTTGGCTGGTGCAGCATAAGCCCCAGGCTTTCACCATATGGCTCATAATAATAATTTAGGAGGTTAGGCTGCATCTGGAGTACTGCATACAGGTCTGGAAACCGCAGTTGAGGAAGGATGTGGATCTCTTTGATTGGGTACTGAGAAGAGCATCTAGATTAGTTAGGGGAACAAAAGGGTACTCTTACCAAGAAAGACTGTAGAAAGTAGACATCTGGAGGAGATGCGATTGAGGTGTTTCAGTTTTTGAATGGATTGAGTAAGGTAAATGCTGATGGCATCCTTACTCATGCTATATTTAAGGTTGAACTGGAGACATCTGTTAGAGTAGATGGACAGGTTTCGTGGGAAGGTTTATTTTTTTTTTAACTGTTCTATGCCACATAAGCTTTCTTTCTTGCATCATTTGCCTCTAGTAATGGTTTATTGCCTCATGCTAAGGTGGGGGTTGATGTTTCAGGTGCTGCTGTCACAAGAGACACGTGCTTGTTTGGCTTCAAAGGTGAAAATCAAATGTCATGTAAGCTAGTGTAAATATGGAATCTGACAGAAGTCACTTTTTAAAATTTTCCTGTTATTTTTTTAAATTTGGAAATGAAATCCTCCCTGTGTACCTTTCCCCACCACCATTCTCTAGATGATCATAGGGTATTTTCTATTTTTTATATACTATGAATTATGGGAAATGTTTTTTTTTTTTTTGTTTTGCATTTTAAGACTGTTGCTAAACAAGCAGTAGCATCTTTCTTTACAGACCTGTTAGCTTGACTTCTGTTCCCGGGAAAATAATGGAGTCACTGGTTAAAGAAGCACTGCAGGATCATTTAGACAAGACAGTAGTAATAATTCAGACACAGCATGGGTTTGTCAAGGGGAAGTCTTGTGTGACCAGTTTGATTGGATACTATGATGTGGTCACAAAGGAACTGGATGCAAAAAATAATTTTGATAGCATATATTTGGATTTCAAGAAAGCTTTTGGTACTGTTGCACATGGAAGACTACTGTACAAATTGGAGTAGCATGACATTAAGGGCAACTTGCTACAATGGATAAAATGATGGGTGAGTAGGAGAAGACAGAGTGGTGATCAATGGGTACTGCTCTACTTGGACTAATGTTATTAGTGGTGTCCCTCAGGGTTCGGTGTTGGGCCTATTTTTGTTTAGTATATTTATCAATGATATTGATGAACGTGTATCAAGCTTAATATCAAAGTTTGCAGATGATACAAAGGTTGGAAGAGTTCTTAATAACAGTATGCTTCTGTAACATGATCTGGAAAAGTGGGTAGATGGGCTGAGAAGTGGCAAAAGTTTAACATTGACAAATGCGAAGTACTGCATATGTGTAGCATTAACCCCAGAGAAATGTGCCAACTATGTCGTTTTCCACTCAGTGTAGTGGAGAATACAATTATCTTTCTTAAAATACAATTTATCATTCTTTAATCTGTATGATTTTATGATGTGGTTAATGGAATAGACATTAAAGGAAATTAAATATAATTGCTTCTGTGCTTTGAAATTTTCTAAATTTTTCCAACCAAATTCAGCCATTTTGATAAATTTTATTTTAAATCTTTAAAATTCAGTGCATTAAAAATTTTGTTTTCACTATAGTGAGTATTGTGTTAATTTTTAATTTATTTAACTGGTGTCCAAGTAATGTTGTTAGGAGCTTAGATTGCATTCACATAAAGGTGTTAAATACAAACAAGATTAGTTAAATTAATTTTTTTAAAAATAATTCATAATCGTTCATCATTATGAGATATTTACCTTTCTTTTTTTGATTTGACTGAAGGCAATTTTTGTAAACAAATACCAGTAAAAAATGGTATTCATTTGATTCCTGCATTTGATGAAAATTTGTTTAATAAAAATAAAAACATTTTAACAAGAATTTTACTCCATAATAATTTAAGTTACTTCAAAGCATTTATCAGGGCGATTTATTACAGATTTTACAAAGTAAAAAATTAAAAAGGGATGTGAGCATTCTGCTATACAGTAGACCTTCATTAATTTGAGCTAAAGGGAAGGAAGGGAATAGTCCAAATTAGTGAAAGCCAAAATTATAGCATATAATTATTTGTAAATATTTTAAAATCAGAGTTCATAAAAAAACAAGCAAAATTTTATGAAAATGTTTATATTTAATACTCTTTATATTTAATAAAATATAACGTGAATAATTCATACATTTTTAACTAAACTTTGTGTTAGTATTAATATAAATTTAATTTATAATAAATCATATTTATTTTGCCACAATTGTATTGTCTGTTTTAAATGAAATGTTCTGTTGAATAATGGTCCTGTTTTTATTTTCTTTTCATGACATTTTTTCATATTGCATTACGATTTTTACTCCTATGCGATCTTCAGCAATGTCATGCTTTTCATCTATTCAGTGCACACAACTGAGACTCCCAGTATCTTTCAACGAAAGTGTTTTCTTTGATTTTGCCATTGACGATTTCAGAAATCTTGGTTAGTTATCATGCAAATAAAATGGCAGATCAAGTTAAGCCTGGTCTTGATAATATGTGCTCTTGTTAAACAACATTAATTTAAAATTAGACTGCATCTCTCATGTCCAATCATTGAAGCACATGTTTTTAATGCTTTATGGCAGCAAATCCAATTGTTACACTTTCTGGCTCTGCATCACAGAAAAGTAGTAGTAGCAGTGGCATTTGATGCAAGAAAGCAAGTGTATGAGCTTATGCAGCATCAGCCAAAAAAAAAAAAAAAAAATCACACCATTCCCTCCAAATGCCTGTTCAGTTCCTCCTTAAATTTATTCAACCTATCAACTTCCACAACGACAGATGGAAGTTTGTTCCAGCAATTAACGCCCGCTGGCTAAAGGCAAATTTCCGCACATCTAATCTACATGTCTTTTCTTAATTTGAATTTATGCCCCCTTAGGTTTGTAATCTGAACAAGTGGAAGGATCCCATCAGAATTCAGCGTGCTCAACCCATTCAAGGCCTTATATACCTCAATCAGATCACCGCGCAGGTGCCTAGTCTCCAGCCACTGCAATTTGCAGAACTTAAGCCTCTCTTGGTAAGAGGATCCCTTCATTCCACTCACCAATCTTGTTGCCCTTCTCTGTACACGCTCAAGTAAATCTACATCCTTCCTAAAATGAGGCCTCCAGACCTGTACGCAGTACTCAAGGTGTGGCCTGACCATTGCCTTATACAGAGGGATAATCACCTCCTTTTCCCTACTAGCAAAATTCCTATATATCATTAACAAAACCCCATGACCTGCCCTGGCAGCCTGTCTGCATTGCTCAGAAAACTTCATATCTGACTGCACAATTACTCCCAGGTCTTTTTCATTTTCTACCACCTTAAGTGTAGTACCACACAGTTGGTACATTTCTCTGGGGTTACTTCTACCCATATGCAGTACTTTGCATTTGTCAAGGTTAAACTTCAGTTGCCATTTCTTAGCCCATCTGCCCAAATTATCTAGATCCTTTTGCAGTAGCACATTGCCATTACTGTCATTAACAACCCTGCCAACTTTGTATCATCTGCAAACTTCAACATTAAGCCTGATATACCTTCATCAATATCATTGATAAATATACAACAGTGAACCTAACACCGAACCCTGTGGGACTCCACTAAAAACATTAGTCCAAGAAGAGCAGCACCCATTGATTACCACTCTCTGTCTTCTCCCACTGAGCCATCCTTTTATCCATTGATCCATTGCGTCTGGTTTGTGTCCCGTGTTGAATTGCACAGGTTTATCAGTGAAATTTCACTTTCTGTCAGTCAAAGGTAATAGTAGAGATGATATTCAAATAAGAGAGGATAAAAAATATAAATCACTGCAAAAATTATTTTTAAATTTTCAAAAAATAATTAAAAATATTTGCTTTTAATATATGTAAAAAAAATGGATTTTTCGAATTTGTGTTCAGAAAAGATTGGAAAGATTGAAAGAAAAGGTGACATAAAAAAAAAAGTGAACAATTTTAAATTATTTTTTGCTGATTTTTAAGGATAAAAGGGGTAAGTAAATTGTAATATTTATGTACTGTATTGCAAACTATGAAAAATAGCATTCTTTGCCACCTTCACCTGGTCTGGTTCTTAAACAGCCGATTTATTATTCAGAAATTAGAGCAACAATAACAACATCATGATGATTTGAATAATAATAAGTTAGCGTAAATTATTAATGGATTTTTTTTTTTTTAGTATAGATTTTCTGTGTAATAGCATAAAGAAAAGATACTTTATATACAGTATTTATACATTATTATTATTATGTATATTATCCACAAAAAAGTCATGGGACATGTATATCCCTAGGAATTAATAGTATGTGCCAACCTTTTGCTTTAATAATTGCTCTAATGTGTCTTGAAAGACTTGCTACTAATTTTGTGGTAGAAGGGTGATGGTATTGTGCTTGACTCCTGCTCCTTTAATGCATTTGTCATCTAATGAAGAAGACCATCTTCGCTTTGTCCTGGTTCATCCCAAAGATGCTTAGTTGGATTAATTTGGGGCTCTTTGCTAGCAACTGCAATGTTTAGAAGTTATTGTTTTCAAAATGTGTGTACATGGCCCTTGCTTTGTGACATGGAGAATTGTCATGTTGGAAGGTATAAGGGCCATTTCTATAAACTATCATAATGTTGGGCAAACTTGTCCTGAACATCAACCTTTCAAAAATCAAAGGAATAAAGTATTCATGGTTTGATGCACTGTGACCACGTCCATGCCTCGAAAAAAAGTCCCGTATGCCACAATATCTGCTCCTCCTCCCAACTTCACAGTTGTACAAGAAGGACCATGGGTATTAAAATTCAGTTTGATGGATACATTTGTGTACAGGGATGCTAGGCATCACTGTATACAAATGTGTCCATCAAACTGAAAGATTATGTAATATGACATGCTGCTTTACAGGACTGACTTCCATTGATTCACAGATTTCACAATTATCTGTGAACATCCATTGCATATTCAGCTCTCTACTTGTTGTGCAACTCTTAAAGATTTACCTGTTGCCACTTGCAGCCCATTCACATTCTCTAGGGCAGGTTTGTTTGAATTACAGCATGTGGGCCTAATCTTACCTGCCCACCATTCTGTCAGGTATGTGTGAAGTTGCAATTTAAAATAAGTCACATCTGTAGCTTGTCCATCATGCTCTGAACAAACTACAGATGCGAGAAAAGGGACCCGACATTTTCAGGTGCATATTCTCATAGAGCAGTGGTATCCAACCTTTTCCCATACTGGGTGGGGCGTATTCAAAGTTAGATTTGTTTTGTGGTCCGCACAGAGTGATTCGAGGAAAAATTGTGTGTCACGTTTTCTGTATCGCTCGTAAAAGTTTTTTTTTTTCTTTTTTGTTTTTTCGTTTCAAGCTATATATAAAAAAATGCAAATTCCCAGCACTTTTATGTGAAACAGATCTATGTCAGTGATTTATTTTTTTTGATTTTATTAAAATTATAAAAGTATCACTTTTTTTTTTTTTAATACTTTACTTTTGTTTAAAAAAAAAATACTTTACTTTTGCTTTTAAATGTTCATTTTAGAAAATTTACAATTTGAAAAGGATCACTACTTCTCAATATTAAGGTGAATAAATAAATATAATGATAAACCTAAAATTGCAATATTCGAAAATTTTATTACATACAATACACAACATTTTACTGGACAAAACTTAATATTTAATTAGATGATTGAGGCTAGATATTTTTAAATAATTTTAAAATTTGGTTGTAAATTTGTGACGCCAATCTCAATACATAATAAAGATTATATCCTGATGGTATTTCTCGATGGAGCTCCAGATCTTGATGGTATTTCTCCACTTATTCTCAAAACCCGCGCTTCTGAACTTACTCCTTTTCTATGCCACCTTTATTCACTTTCTTATTCCAAAGGTGTTTTTCCCTTCTGCTTGGAAATTTGCTCATATCCAGCTAGTTGCTAAAAAAGGGTGACAAATCCCTCCCATCAAATTACTTCTGTTCTCTCTAAAGTAGTGGAGAAATCACTTAACCGTCAACTCTTAAGTTATCTAAAAACCTTCTGTCTGATCAACGATCGCCAGTACAGATTCTGTCAGTGTTGATCCACTGGTGATATTCTGGCCTATGTTGCCAATTTATGGACAAATTCAATCAAAAAGTTCAGTGAAACACAAGCAGTTGCCCTTGACATCTCAGAGGCTTTCAATTGTGTTTGGCATAAAGATCTAAACAAGCTTCCATCTTATGGTTTGCCAACTATTGTTTATAATTAGTTATCCAGTTTTCTCTCTGACCGCTCACAGAGGGTGATGGTAGATAGCTCTCTGTCTTCTAACTTCACTACTAATGCTGGTGTCTCCCCAGGTTCGGTTCTCTCCCTCCCTTCTTTTCCTCTTGTATATTAATGACCTTCTTTCATTGATTTGCAAATCCTAACCATAGTTTTGCTGATGATAGCACATTGTATTCCATTTTACAGTTTGAGAAACCTTGCCCTGCTCAATCAGCTTCAACTTCTCTAATATCCGCAATAAATTCCTTAAATGCCGATCTCCGGCTAATTCTCCAGTGGGGCAAAGACAACTGAGTTGATTTCAATCCTTCTAAAACTTAGTCCTGTCTTATATCTCGCAAAAAAATCCTCTGCTCCTATACTTATCTTTGGTGACACTCCGATTTCTAGGCAAGATGATATATCTCTTTTGGGGATTACCTTGACTTCTAATCCCTCTTGGCACAAGCACATTACAAATATTGCTTCCTCTGCATCTAAAAAACTTGGTTTTCTGTTTCGCTCTCAGTGTTACTTTTCTTCCAAACAGTTTTTCACTCTGTACAAGTCGCAATTCCACCCTACCGTGGAATATTGTTCCCACATCTGGGTGTGGTGTCCCCAAAACCTCTCTCAGGCTTCTAGATTCCATTTAGAAGAGGGCAGTCAGGTTAATTAATGACTCATCTCTAACAGAGTCTCTGCACTTGCTGTCTCATAGACGTACTGTTTCTGCTTCATGCCTTTTCTACAGATACTTCCATGGGCACTGTTCTTCTGAATTGGCTTCTATAATTCTCGCTCACGCTCTCTCTCTCTTCCCCCCCCCCCTCTTTCAAAACAGTCCGAACACGTGCCGCCAACATCCATTTACTGTCCAACTTCAAACTCACAGAACCAACTTTTCATCCTCGTTTATTCATTGAACTGTCGTTTTCTGGAACAACCTTCCTTCATACGTATTTCCTGAAAATTACAGTCTACAGAAGTTGAAGTCTAGTGTCAGCAAATATCTTCTTTCATCTTCTCAATTTCCAACCCGTTCACAGTACTATAGGCTCTAATACCTCTCATGTTTGTGGTTTTCATAAAAAAAGAATTCTCATCTGTTATTCTGTTTCTTTTTAAATATTTATTTGATTTTACAAGTGAAAAAAATCTGCTTGCAAACATACGTTGATCCAAACAAAGTAGCCATTTTCATGGCATTTTCTTTTATTAGCCGAAAATCTTCAGATGGGAAAGCCTTGTAGAATTCAAATAGTTTATTTTTGCAGTTTATATACTGTATTTATTTTTGTATCGTATTTTGGCTTGAAGATCAATAATTTCAAGTTGCAGTCTGGAATTGTAGTTCTCAGCCGTAGAAGTAAATGAGTTCTCAAACAAAAGCTTTTTGTTTTTTCATGGGATTTTATTTCAGAAAATCGACTTTCAAACTTGTCAAAAAGTAATTGTAATAATGAAAGGCAACGATTATTTGGAAATGTGTTTCTCCTTTAGCTCAGCACAACATTCAAAGTGAACTAAATTGTCTTGCTCAACTGGGATTTAAATAATAACAACTTATTTTGAAATTTTTTGATGTCACCAAACAAATCAGACCAATTTTCCTTTCCCTCGTAATTTTAAATTAAGAGCATTTAAATGACTAGAAATGTATGTATGAATTGCAAGATCAAACAGCCACTCCATATTTGATAGTTGTTTTATTGGTTTCCCCTTTTCTGTATTGAAACATTCTGTGATGTTTCAACAGCCACATTAAGGCCATGTGATTTTGTAAAATTTACAATTGAAATAACCACTTCATAAAGTGTTGGAGATCCAATACTTTCCCATAAAGAGCTTCTTGATGCATAGTGCAGTGAATTCCAATCAGAGTTTCAGCTCCGATATCTAGCATTTTCTTGGTTATTCTACCTATAAGCCCAATGTTTTTACCAATCATATTTTTTGCACTGCCAGTTGTTACTCCTACCAGGTTTTTAATATTTAATCCTAACTTTTCGATAGATTGGCAAAGATTTTCACCTCTAGTTGTTCCGCGCATAGTCTGTAGATCAGCTAAATCTTCAACTGGTACAAAATTATCATTAATTTCATGTATGAAGATGAGGAGTTGGGCTGTGTCGTTTACATCAGTATTGTCATCAAGTGGCACACTAAAATATTTCATTTGTTTTATGTTTTCCAAAAGTTGTTCGAACAAATTCTTTCCAATATCTTCTACTCTTCACATAATTGTTTGTCGAGAGACAAACTAATGTCTTGTATCATTGTTCGTTTCTCCGGACAGATTTCTTCCACAACTTTTAACAAACAACACGTAACAAATTCACCATCATTGAATGATTTACTTTCAAAAGCGATCAAATGTGAAACTTGATAACTGTCACATACAGCAGATATATTTATTGACTGATACATTTTCAGTATATGTTTCGTTGTTTTCTTAATTCGTTTTGTAACTTTGAACACTTCTTTTCGCAGCACTTCTTTATGTTGATCATACGATTTATGATTGGAATCAGTGTCGTTTTAAATTATATTCTTTAAAAACCTCACACGGTCCCCTGACACACCAAACACATTCCTCTTTCATGGTAATCAATGAAAAAATAGTCTTCAGTCCACCTTGAATAAAAAACACAACACTCCAAATCGATTTTCCCATTTTGGAACATTTTTAAGAATGATTTTTTTTAATTCGATACAGCTTAATAATTAATTCAATGCAGTGAACTAGTTATATCAAATTACATAACTGTATTTAGCGTACATATGACTGCACTGAACCACATGTACCTGTTTGACACAGTCAAACTGGACACTTGCATGCCTGTATACGCAGTGGCGATTGATGTTTTAGTTCACTTTCAGTGCGGGCCTTATAAAAATTAATGGCGGGCCGTAGGATGGACACCACTGTCATAGAACAACAGGGAGGCATATCTTAGGTCAACTACTTGCATCCACAATGTTTAGGGACTCTCCTGATCCATATTTGAGTTCTGAGAATAGGCATTTTATGCCTGACCCTTTGTGATGCATCTTTGTAGATTCAAGAAAAAGGTCATTATTGTACAGGTAGGGTATTTGCCACAGGTTTGCATACGGTGATGAGCAAACAGTTTGCAATGAAATGCATGAATCTTATATTGTGAAACTTATATTGAATCAGCACGTTTTGACAGATTATTAAAGTATGAAACAATTCTCTTGTTAGGTCTTGATAGGTATGTAGCCTATGTAGTGAAATTTGCAATTTAATTGTAACCTTACTACACTGTACAATCATAATTTTCTTATTTAATACTGTAGTACATATCATAAATAAAATGATACTATATTGTATTAGTAGAATTACATTAAATATTGAAGCTTGTTTTGTTGCTATTTTATGAACGATCGATATAACTCCTTCCAATATAATGACCGTTTTTCTCATTCCCCTGGGGGATCGTTATATAACGCTTTGACTGTATCTAGAAACCTTCCATCTGATCAACGATTGCTAGTATGGATCCATCAGTGTCAATCCACTGGTGATATTCTGGCTTATGTTATTCATTTATGGACAAATTCTATGGAAAAGTTTGGTGAAACTCAAGCATTTGCTCTTTACAGTTCAAAGGCTTTTGATCATGTTTGGCATAAGTCTTCTGAATATGACCTTTATGTCAAACATGATTGATCTTACTGTTTCCAACTTGTTTTTTTGTAACTGGGTATCGTTTTCTCTCTGACCACTCACTGCAAGTGATTGTAGATGGTTCTCTGTCTTCTAATTTCTCTACTAATGCTATTGTCTCCCAAGGTTCAATTCTTTCCCCCCACTCTTTTCCTCTTGTATATTAATCACCTACTTCCATTGACTGAAAATCCTATCCATAGTTTTGCTGATGATAGCACATTGCATTGCACCTTCCAGTTTGAGAAACCTTGACTTGCACAAACAGCTTCAACTTTTCAAATATCCACTACCAATTCCTTAAATGCTGATCTTCAGGGAATTCTCTAGTAGGGCAAAGATAACTTAGTTGACTTCAATCCTTCTAACACTCAGTCCTGTCATATGTCGCAAAAAGAATTCTTCTGCTCCTATGCTTATCGTCAATGATACTGATTTCTATGCAAGATGATATATCTCTATCAGGGATTACCCTGACTTCTAATCTCTCTTGGCATAAGCACATTACAAATATTGTTTCCTCTGCATCTAAAAAACTGGGTTTTCTCTTTTTCTTTTGGTGTTATTTTTTTTCCAAACAACTGTTCACTCTTTACAAATTGCAAATCCACCCTACCATGAAATATTGCTCACACATCTCGGGTAGCGTCCCCAAAACCTCTCTCGGGCTTCTAGATTCCATTCAAAAAAGGGTAGTTAAGGTAATTAATGACTCGCCAGAAGGTGAACAATAGCAGTTATTTCACTTTTGTAGTTAGGCTGCACTTGAAAAAAATCGACATAAAGTTCATATCTTTAATGGATATCTTTCATTGAAACTTCTTGTTCAACCACAGTAGGTTTCTCGTTTTCATCACTACAAATATAAGAAGATTCCATCTGCAATGAGTTCAGTCTTCATTCGTGCATATCCTGAAACATGCAATGCCCACATCCACTTCTGTGTAATCTTTGAAGCCTATGTTTTCCTGTAAGTTTACATGACAGTGCACATGCTCAAATATTCCTTCCCTATTATCGGACTTCTTCGCAATCAATAGAGGAAGAAGCATGTGAAACTTCACACATTGCATCATTCAAGGTGGTAAATTTAGCATGTCTGAAGCAGTTGTAATCATTTTTTCATCAACTTCATCTCATGCTGAAACATAAATACATTGCTTGAAGGATGTCAATTTTGCATTGAATTTTGCTTTCAAGACAGCACGATTTTTTTTTTTAATAGAATTCTTTGAGTTTTTCTTAAAACACTGGATTACACCTTGATCAAGTGGCTGAAGAACTGACGGCATATTTAGTGGTGAGTACTTGACAGTGATTGCGCGTAGATCATTTACTTGACAATGAGGGATGTAATTATCCACAAACATTTTTTTTCTATTCTTCTCACTCATCCTGCAATCTAAGCCTCTGATCCATTCTTCATAGATTTGTGATGTCATCTATGCCTTTTTTGTTTGCTTGATACATAGTCAGTAATGTCTTCAAACCTTTAAAGCATTGAGGCTTCTGGGCTTTCCCAATAATTAAATACTCCAGTTTCACCAGCATCGAAGACGTCATTTTGGTTGTATGTCAGCAAAACCATTTTTTAAATGATTTTCTGTCCATTCCTTAGGTAGCATCAGTGTCCACGGCTGCACTTTCGCCACACACTTTTTTGAAAGACAGTCCATGACAAGTCTTAAATTTCTGGAACCATCCATTTGAACTTTTAGATTCTTTAATATCCATTTAATATGTAAATGATTCAGCCTTAGCTTTTAAAAGATTACCATCTATAGGGATTTTTTTTTTTTTGCACACATCATCATTGGCCATTCCAAAAGTACCTTTTTAAAGATCCGGGTACTTTGCCTTTTGTGCTGCAATTCTACCTGGTGCAGTAGATTTCTGTAAACTTTCAACCTTTTTCCAGTCTTTCAGAATAGTGACCTTAGGAATGGCGAATTGTTTGGAAATGTCAGTCTTAGAATGCACGCTGTTAGCTACAGCCTGCAAAATCATAATTTTATCTGCGATTCGCAAAGCTATCCATTTTCTTGCAGTCATACCAATAAACATACACTCTAACTAATGAAATTAACTTATAGTCAATGTTCATTTCATTGATGCACTGTGAGAAAAGAGCGTGGGAAATCTTAAATGTAAAGCAGCAAGCTGTTAGTTACTTCAATATATTTGAAGCATTTTGTCATTTTTAAATGCGAATATCATAATAAAAAAGTAAAAATTCAGATTAAGAGGTAGAAATATATGGTTATTATAGAGAAATCCTTTTATTTTCAAGGTCGGTATACTGAATATAAAATAGCATTAGCTTAATGAGAAATTGGCCAGGACAAACCACATAGGACGTTAAAAAGAGGGTTGCTATAAAGAGCTTCAACTGCAGTTTAAGCATTGGTGGTTAATCAATTTCTCCATTACTTGAGAAAGAGTAGAAGTAAGTGCAGTGGGATGATAATTGGATGGGAGGGATTTGACACCCTTTTTAAGAACTGGCTGGATTTGAGCAAATTTCCAAGCAGAAGGGAAAACCTACTTGTAAAATAAGAAAATGACAAAAAAGTAGCACGGGACAGGAGTAAGCTAAGGAGCACAGGTTTTGAGAACAAGTGGAGAAATACCATCGCGACCTTAATATCAAGATTGGTCAAAATACTTCTGACCTCCTTTTGATGGAAGACCATGGGAAGCATTGAATGGAGTGTACTGGGAATGGTAGGCAGTAGTTTACCAAGATCGTCAATACATGAGTTAGAAGAAAAGTTGGATACTAGTAGGTCAGCTTTATCTTTGGCCAGGGAGAGCGAGAGTGTATTTTTTTCTTTTTTTTTTTGTAACATGTTGTAACATACGTAGGTGTACGCATCAGGCTGAAGTATACGCCTGTGACTTGGTCAGATCTATCTGTTGAGTGAGCAGCACAGCCTAAGTACACCATAAATCACAATTGTTTTTAATTAAAACATTAAAAAAAAAAAAAAAAAAAAGAATACAAGAAAACTGCACAGGAACCGAAAGTACTTTCTCAAAATGTGGCCTATTCATGATAGCACCTTTTCACTTGTCGCTTGTATTTCATTTTCGGGGCATCACTTGTTACTGTTCAACAGTAGTCAGCAAGTATAGAAGTGTTCCACCTACCCTTGATATCGTCTTTCCATTGCTGAAATGTCTTTTGGAATCGCTCACTGTGCTCGTCACTCACTGCACCACAGTTGTCAGTAAAGAAGTCCAGATGAGAGTCGAGAAAGTGGATTTTCAGTGACGTGCAGCCTAATTGATGATACTTTTCTAGAAGGTTCACAGCCTCAACATAATTTTCAGCTCTTCGGTTTCCCAGGAAGTCATGCACAACACTTTTAAAGGCTTCCCAAACTGCGTTCTCATTACCCTGGAGGACTCGCTCAAAGTTTTCATCCTTTAAAAGTTCATGAATTTGCTGACCAAGAAAGATTCCTTCCTTAACCTTAGCATCACTCAACAGTGTAAATTGTCCTCTCAGGTACTTGAAAACTTCTTCATCCTGGTTCATCCCCTTAACAAAGTTCTTCATGAGTCCCAGTTTAATGTGTACAGGGGGCAGAAGAATTTTGCTTCGATCAACCAGAGGATTGTGCTGGACGTTTTTTTTTTTTTCCCCTCAGGGTGCAAATTTTCCCTTATAAGCCAGACTTTTCTCTTGCAGTATGAGGACCTAGCTTGACTATTCCACTCACACAGGAAACAGCAGTACTTCGTGTATCCCAACTGCATGCCCAGCAGTACTGCAGTCACCTTCAGGTCTCCACAGATCTGCCATTGGTGGTCTTTGTGCTTCATTGCTTCCAGAATTAATTTCATATTCTTATGTCTCCTTCATGTGGACAGCATGGCCTATGAAGGAAGAGTGTTGTCATTGTGGAGCAAAACAGCTTTTAAACTTAGCTTTGATGAGTATAAATAGCCTCTAGTCCTATGGGTTGTGCTCCACATTCAAAGCTCTCATCAGATCATTGACGTCAGAGCAGAGTTGTTTTCACTCACTCGGCGACTCAGGTTCTGGCATAAAATCAGGATCCTGTGATGTTGAAGGCCCAGGTTGACCATCATTCCTCACACTGTACCCCACCTTCATCAGACTCCAAAGTGTACTCTTCTGGAGGGTGAGGTACAGGCAGACCATCCCCATGTGCCACTGGTTGGATAGCTGACGGGATGTTGGTGTATTTCACAGTTCACTTCCTGTTTTTTGACATGCCATGCTCAAGAGGAGGCACCATGCAGAAATAAGTCATTTACATGATTTGAAGACTCCTTCCACATTATTGGGATGGCAAAAGGCATTGAACATCCTTTATTATTCAGCCATCCATGGAGATTTACAGTACATGTGTTGCAGCAAATATGAGGTGCCCAGGGTTTGTCTTCATCCCCTACCTTACAGCCAAAATAATGGTAGTAGGCTGTCTTCACAAGTAGAGTCAATTGGTGTTTCTGAGTTGAAAATGTCACGTCACGTCACATCACCACACACATAACAAAAATTGTCAAGACTGTTAACACATTTACATGGAGTCCTGGATTTTTATGTAATTTTTGTCCGTAAACCAAAAAAAAAAAAAAAAAATGCTGTAATAGTTCCTGTTTCAGTGTTACCAACCTATCTATTCTCTAGACTCCAAAATTTCCTAGTATTTACCAATATTCCCCTAAATCATAAGAGGGGCTATATTGTGGAACCAAGCTAACTAAGAGTTTTAAATGTTATATTTGTTTTTCTCATGCTGAAATTAAGAAGAATTGACTATTTTCAAGTCAGAAACATTTTTGGTGGTGACCAGTGTTATCTGAATCACTTGAACAAACTTTTTCAAGGCTATGATTGTTTAATCAAGGACTTAAAAATTTTGCTGTAAAAGCTTTCAAAATGAAAGCTTTTACAGCAGAATTACAGCAAAAAAGAAAGCTGTTGCCCAGGTAGCAGCAGGTGAAGAAAATTGCCTTCATCCACTTTTATCTCTTTGAGAGTAATGCGCAAGGATTACTTAGAGGAATACTTTCATGTTGAGAAATTTTCATGAATTATCCATGATCATCATGCTTGTTTCTCAAACTGAACAAGAAATTCAGCCATTCAGCTGTCCGTTCAATAAGGAATCAAGCAAAGCACTTCTTTAATTCTGTAAATGCCTGGATAAGAGTTAATTTTTTGCACTTTCTTTGATTCTCTCTCTCTCTCTCTCTCTCGTTTGTTTTAGCATATATTTGTAAGTAGCCTTCTCAATAATGTGATGGGATTGATGCTGATCTATGTCATGCGAAGAGGGACACTTTTAAGCTTGAACCAGTCAGTCTAAAGTGATGCAATTAAAGCACTCATTTTACATTTCTCACTGACATTGTCTGTGAAGTATAGAAGTAAACTGGGCCTCTTAAGATAGTTTTGTGATATTCTTCCTTTTCCATTAATTAATATCACAGGTTTAGGTTAAAATGCCCATTAAGCATGTTCATGTGGCCCACAAAGTCTAGACATCAAACACCTCTACTCTAGGATACAGTGGTGAAGTAACCAGTCATTACAAGTAAGGTAAGCAGTCATCTCAAGTTGCACTCCTGTTGGTCAGTATTTTGTACTTACTTGACTGTTCCTTGGGCTCATTGTCACCTCTGGACTTCTTCAGCACTTTGTCAGTTTGTGTTTGGGAATGTGTAATTCCAGAGCACAAATATTTTTCTACTTGATCAGTCATTTTCTCTAACTCAGTAATCTCCTCCTGTACTAATCATTTGATGTGCATGTTTGAAATTAAATTTTCACTAACTGCTGATTGCTGTTATAGGGCAAAATATTTGTAAGTTTTGTAGCCACACACTGCTTTCTGTAAACGGAGATGTTCCCATGACTTTTGGTAGGATAGTGTATGTTTTAAGGGTATTTTTATTGTGTAATTTATAAAAATTTTTATAATTTGTTTTATAATTTAGGAAAGATTCATGTGGATGGTTGAGCCAAGCGGCATTTTACATGGGAATGTTATGAACAGTAGTTTATCTGTTACAAGCGAAATAGCTTTACCAATGGGTCCTCCTAATATTCATCACACATCCAACTACTGTTGCAATTCTTCACCAAATAGGGAATCTCTGCCCAATGACCATCATTCGTTATCAAGTTCAATTTCTGCTGAAAGAATTCCTCTAGTGATTCAAAATCAGAATGGATGTCATTCTTATAACTTACTTTCAGTGAATATGCATCCTCCAGAAATTTGTAAGTACATCGGTGAGGTTTTCGAAGTCTTGTAATTTTCTACAATCATTATACAGAATTGAATGTGCACATGATGTTATTTTTTTTAGAGGTAGAATAATTTGTGTATCAATTTATACAGTATCTGAGGACTCATCATCTATAATTTAACACAACCTCTGGACAGACAGCAGACTTGTACTGGTATAAGTTTGCTGTCTGTCCAGATCCCCATTTCATTGCATAATATTTCAGTAATATTTCAAATAATCAGAGTTAAGTGTACTGGATTTTATTAAAATTACTGTTTTGATGGATATTGCCATCAGTTAATTTAATTCTGAGCTTAATCATTTATCTGCTAATAGTTTTTGGTGAATAATGCAGGTATGCTTTAAATTTTGCAATTAGTTCTACGTGTACACTTGTCATATTTGCTGCACTATCATAAACATAATTTGAAATATCAGTATATTTGTTGGAGAAATATTCAGATATTACCTTGATTCATTTATTTATTTGTGGTTCTGAGCAGTGATCTTTGGATTTCATTGTGCCATAAATCATATAGCAACAACAACCACCAATGCTAGATGGGACCTTTATTCACATATTTTTAGTGGCTCTTTTCTGATGTTTACCGTATGCAAAAGTTTGCAAAGTATTTAATATGAATGGAATGTGAAGTAATACGGGATAGAAGTAAATTGATTGAAACCATAATTAAACCAAAAACAATAATTTGAGTAGATGAAATCCAAATAAAAGCTTAAAGAACAACTTTCCTTTCTACAGTAATTGTAGGTCTGACCCTTGCTGGCACATTATAACCTTAGACGCTAATGTGCCATAAAATTGGTGCCTCCGTAGCCAGGTGGGCAGGAGCAGCAGTGTGTAGCACATGCTTGTTGATTAGACCGGGGTTCGAGCCCGTGAGCCACCAAATACGGAGGATGCGGAAAGGTCAGGGAATGACCACCGCATATCCCTGGAGCAATATGGCCTTAGTTGCTAATGCTCCTAAAAAAAACCCCCAACAACAGCCATAAAATTCATAAACAACCAACCAACCACAGATCCCTTGCAACCAGTGGACCGTGGTGGAACTGCACCACTGCATCCCAGTATATTCGATGTAGGTAACAACACTGGGTTGGCTGTCTGGTCATGTTGCTGTGTAGTATAGTTCATATTGCTGTTTGTTTGGTGTTCTCTGTTTATTTTTCTGTTTTAGATGATTAGATATGTTAAATGAATTTAAATGTTACCACTATGTATAGTAATATTTGCAGCACTGGCTGGCGGGGAGGATGAGTAGATAAATTTCAAATTATTTGCTTCCCTTCGTACGTAGGTAGTTGACCTTTTGAATTTATTCAAACTGTCATCCTCAGCTATGCTTGCAGGGCATGGGGTTATAGAGTGAACAGTAGTCATGTTCGAAGGAGTCTCCTTTGTGCACAGAGATTTGCCCTGCTCGGAGTGACGTGGGCCTGTAGAACCGTCTCAAATGATGCCTTGCAAGTTGTTGCAGGCAAAGAACCTATTGATTTAGTAATTGCCAAGAAATCTTTAGAGTATGCTACTAAGAAAAACTTATGTATTGAAATTATGAGTATGAAGTCTTGTATAGATATCACAAGACAGTATAGTAGTTTAGATTTAAAGGAGGAGAAAAAGAGGTTACAAGTTGAATCATGTGGCATATGGCAACAAAAGTGGGACAGTTCTGAGTTGAGCTATGTCATTCACGAGTTCATGAATGAGCCATGTCATTCATGAAACTGAAGAATAGCGATGGTGTACTTATAAACAGCAGAGAAGGCATAATTCAAATAGCAGAAGACTACTATAGAGAATTATACAAGGAGCAGGGGAATAATGCCAGCAGTGGGGAAGATGGATTGCAAAGTAGCAACACATACGACATACCCAATATTCTTCCTGATGAGGTAGAGCATGCATTGAAGAAAACGAAGAATCAGAAAGCCCCGGGGGAAGATGAAGTTATTGTAGAGTTGTTAAAATTGGGAGGAAGAGACATAACACAAAAACTGGCAAGGCTCTTCACAAAGTGCCTTAGAAAAGGTGTGACCCCTAAGCAGTGGAATAATGCAATCATAGTTTTGCTGCATAAGAAAGGAGATAAATCAGAAATTGGAAATTATAGACCAATTAGCTTGTTATCCCACATCTACAAGTTGTTCACAAGGGTCATTACTAACAGATTAGAAAGAATACTTGATGAGAATCAACCAAAAGAGCAAGCTGGCTTTAGGACAGGATTCTCAACTATGGATCACCTTCATGTAATATCACAGCTAATGGAGAAAGCAAATGAATATAAAACACCACTATGCCTGGCATTTGTGGATTATGAAAAGGCATTTGATTCCATACAGCATAAGGCAATGTTTCGGGCACTGGAAAGACAAGGCATTGATACCCCATATATTATGATTTTGAAGAAAATATACGAGAGTGCTACCTCCTTTATTAGACTAGACAAAGACAATAGGAAATTTAAAATTGAGAAAGGAGTTCGACAAGGAGACACAATATCTCCGAAGCTGTTTACTGCTGCCCTTGAGGAAGCTTTCAGAAGATTAGACTGGTCGCAGAAAGGAGTCAATGTGAACGGAGAGTACCTAAACCATTTACGATTTGCAGATGACATTGTGGTCATAAGCCACGATCCCAAAGAATTAGAGGAAAATCTTAATCAGTTATGCACAGCTAGTAAGGATTTTGGACTAAAGATGAATATGGCTAAAACAAAAGTAATGATGAACAAATATGCCACAGAAAGGGAAATAATGATTGAAGGAGCAGTAATTGAAAAGGTGGAGTCATATATTTATCTGGGACAAGTTATTAGCTGTAATAATGATAAATGGCTGGAAGTCAAGAGAAGAATAAATTTTGGATGGATAGCATTCAGGACATATAGTAACATACTGAAGAGCAATATCCCAGTTTGTCTTAAACGTAAAATAATGAACCAATGTATACTCCCCACCATGACTTATGGAAGTGAAACTTGGGCACTCACCAAAAGAATGGAAGAGAAGCTGAGAACTACACAGCGAAGAATGGAACGAATCATATTGGGAATCAGACTGTTAGATAAGAAGAGAAACACATGGATTAGGCAACAAACTCAAGTAAAGGACATTCTTATCAAAACTAAAGAACTAAAATGGTCTTGGGCAGGACACATAGCTCGAAGACATGATGACAGATGGACTAAGAAAATAACAGAATGGTATCCAAGAGGAGCTAGAAGAAAACCTGGAAGACAAAGGCGGAGATGGATAGATGAAATTCATGAGTTTGTGGGTAGTAAATGGATGTCCAGTGCTCCAAACAGAAGGAACTGGAAAGTTGCTGGAGAGGCCTTCATCCTGCAGTGGATTGAAAATGGCTGATGATGATGATGATTCACGAGTTTATTCCTGGAGTTGACACAGTTAATAAGATGAAGTTACATCATTGGCCTAGTCTTGGCATGTTTGTGACCATGCTGGTGATGGGCATGGGCCTTAGAAAAAGATTGGTAGAGCTTGGAGTAGTGTCTAATGAATTATGTAGATGTGGGTGCACTGAAATAGAGCACATTATGAAATATTGTCAAAGGTACGATGATATAAGAAGATAATTTGTAGAAAGGCTTGGCATGGACTCATATAGCTGCCATGAGCTTTTTCAAAGTAAAGAGAAATATATTGCCTTCCTGGACTTTGCGAGTGCCTTTCACTTGAGAAGGAAGGGAGGGTAATTGTAAATATGTATATATGGAAGTAGCGAGTTTATATTTTAGAAGTTTGAGTTTTTAAACTTTACAGTTTTATGTTGTGTTTTATGATATATACAAAAATATATATAAAAAGTATAAAATTTTAAATGAACAAAAATATTATAAATATTTTAAAATATACAAAAATATTGTGAGTTTTATAGCATTGAAAGTTTTTTTATTTTTATTTTTTTTTTTATAGAAACAAATTGTCTCAGTGAGTTGTAAAATGTACTGAGTTCATGATGATTTTGAGATTCAATGCTTTAAGTTAAAATTTTAAAAAAGAGAGTTAAAGTTTAGATAATAGAGATCTGCTTCCACAGGGCAGGGGTGGTAATGTGACCTTCTACGTCTGACTTTTCAGATGGGAGGGTGCGGCTGTGGACCAAAAAGTAATATTTTCCATTACAAGAACAATAAAGCGCGGATGAGCTTTGGCTCTTGCAGCATAGTACTAGTGTGCTTGTAGATAATGAAAAAAAATGTCATCCTCGACTACCTGTGAAGGCAATCTGTTACAGCAATCAGTAACTTACTGGCTAAAAAGGCGCCTCCGTAGCCAGGTGGGAAGGAGCAGCAGTGCGTAGCACACACTACTTGATTAGACCGGGGTTCGAGCCCGTCACCACCAAATACGGAGGATGCGGAAAGATCAGGGAATGACCACCGCATATCCCGGAACAATATGGCCTTAGTTGCTAATGCTCCTAAAAACCAAATAACAAACACACAAACAAACTGGCTAAAAGAAAACTTCTTACAATCTGTCCTAAACTTCATTGCCTGTAATTTGAATTTATGCCCCTGAGTTTTGTAATTCTCTAAAACAGTGAAAATTACACCTTTGTTCTTTTTACTAATTCCTCTCAGAGCCTTGTAAACTCAATGTGGTTCTCTTTCCTCATGTGGTTGCCCTTTTGCCAATGTCACCATGTGAGTTGCCCACCTTTTTACTCTTTCAAGAAGCTCAATGTCAGATGAGGTCTCCATACTTGAACACAGTATTCCAAATGTGGTCTTGCAATTGCCTTATACAGTGGTACTATGACCTTCATATCTATGAGATAATGTTTGATACATAGTCAATAGGACACCATGAGCTTTTCTGGCTGCCTGTTTGCACTGCTCAGAAAACTTCATATCTGCTCATATTATAATACGAGCCCTGATCCTTTTTTTAATTCAACTCCACCAAGTATATAATTTATTTTGGAATTACTATTCCCCTAGTATAAGACCTTGCATTTTGCTGCATTAAAACATAGCTTCCACTTTTCTGGCCATTCTTGCAGCCTGTTCAAGTCATCCTGAAGGAGCACTGCTTGGTAATGATCATTAACTAGTGTATCAATCTTTGTCATCTGAAAATTTTGACATTAGGCCTTCTGTCTGATCATTGATGTTGTTTATGAAAATGAGAAACAACAGTAGTCCAAGAACTGATCCTTGGGGAGCCCCATTTCTTTCTTTACACCAATCTGAAGAACTCTTTTTTTTTTTTTTTTTTTTTTTTTCTTCTCTATTATTTTTGATGATAGTGCAAAACATTCTGCCACTTCTTCGTTAAACCTTACTTTTTGGAAACAGCTAGAACCACGTAATAAAATTCAGTGATAAAGAACAATTCTCTATTGTGTCAGGGTACACTCTGTTCTTAGGGCTTAAGCTAAATTTAAAAATGACATATTATCTGCAAGTTAATCTAAAATTCCAAGTTTTGTTTTTAAAACTTGGAATTAAAAATTCTTTTAAATCCCAGATTTAAAAACAAAGTTTTTAAATCTGGGATTACTGCTAACCACATGAAGTATCTTGCATTTGTCAACGTTCAACTTCAGTTTCCACTTCTCAGCCTATCTTGCCTAATTGTCTAGATCAGGGGTCACTAATCTTTTAATGATGGTGGAATACTTTTGATATTAATTAAATGGTTGCGGGCACTAGAAATTTAATACGTACATTACATACTCTGTCATACATAATATTAATTTATGATTTTACTTTTTTAAATAATAAAATAAAATTTAATTAAAATTAATGTGAAACTTGTGAATGCATTTCTTCAGTTATCAAACGAAAATCTGGAGTATAGGATGAACACCCAGCTCGCAAACAATCAATTAGATGTGCATCTGTAAGTCTAGACACTGATTTGTTTTCAAATGCCTCTCAATGTTATACTTCTTAGCTATTGCCACAGAATTATGACACAATAAACAAACACACTTTCCATTTACACATGATAAAGCAGAATTGTTCATTCCATTCACTGTTGAAATGATATGATTTTCTCATTTGTCTTTTTCTACTCATATTAAGTTACTCTTCGTAGGATCCACCTAAAAATAAACATACAACATAAAATTATACTGAGGAATTATATACTTTTGATTTTATTTTAACATATAAAATTGTTAAATTTTCACAAAAGCACCCAATTAAACACAAAATAAATCTCTTCCATTACCCACATATACACTTGTATCCAAAAAAGGACTGAGAAACTATAAGCAGTCTCACCAATTGTCTTGTTTCGATGAAAATCTTAGTGGAACTGCCCGTAAAGGATACTCTCCTTTTCAAGCTGTTTTGAAAAATTCTTAGAAAAACGCATCCTCAAAACATTGCCATTATTCTATAAAACATCTGGAGATTAAAGGTCATCTTGCTATGCCCTTTTCATGAAGACAAAGCAAGCACTCAACCCTAATCTTTTCTCATTAACAGCGGGTTTCTTCCAGCCCATATCCTATTAAGTTTGGGTCACTTTCCTGTAACTGTACTATACTAATGGTAAATCTTAAATTCAGCACTTTACACTACTTTCGCCAATGACGCATATGAAGATTTAAACTGCCAAACTGAGATATTTTGAGGGCTGATGACCCTCCTATGTGTGAGTCCTGTGGCACAATTTTAACAATAAGACACATTTTAGTTGACTGTCCAGATTTTAGCAATATCCGTTTTATCACTTTTAATCATCTGACTGAGCCGTATACACTCAGTCAGATTTTATCCGACAATGACAATGTGTCTGCTGTTTTTAGCTTTTTTAAATCAATAAAGGTTTTCGCTCGTATTTAAAATTTATATGTTATTGTTATTTCTTTTATTGATATACTTTTTATTATATATCTGGACATGGTGGCCTAACTACTTAGGTCACTGAAAGGATAAATTTTTATATATTACCTGGTCTTGGCGCATTATAGCCTTAGATGCTAATGTGCCAATAAAATTCAAACCAATCAATCAAAACTGAGATATTTACATCATAAAATCACTAGATATACAGGTTTCTTTTCAGACTTTCTAACTTCGAGACTGAGAAGGTTAGGTTAGAAAACCTGAGGAAATTGGAATAAAGAAAACTGAAAAAGACTAAAACAATTGGAAAAGCCCCAAAGAAAACATTTTACAATCTCTTTGCCTATTATACTTGGAAGGCCATTGCTGTAAGACATTAAATATAACGTTGCATCCTAGTGCCCCAGGTTAGCAGTGACCTGAACAGTCCAACACGGTCCGGGGATCTATGGGGCGATCACTCTGATTTTTCACACAGCCACATGAAAACCCTTCGGTGGGAACCTTGGCACCCATGGGCATACAGTTGGCGATATCTGGTGTAGATCTTGTTGCATAGCACTCTGATTACTGTCATTAACCACCACCACCACCACCAGCCAGCCAACCTTCTTGTTGTCATCTCATCTGCAAATTTAGACATCAAAGATGATGTGTGGCTTCATCAGTATCATTTTAAAAATATTGAAAACAACAACAGGGCCAGCACTGAATTGTGGTGAACTCCACTAGTAACCTTAGTTCAAGAAGAGCAGTGCTCATTGATAACCATTCTCTTTCTTTTCCAACTCAACCATCAGTTTATCTATGGTAGCAGCTTGCTCTTAATGCCACACTGCTCCAATTTGTACAGCAGTCATTAATGTGCAGCAGTATCAAAAGCTTTTCTGAAATCCAAGTATACAATATAAAAATTATTTTTTGGATCCACTTCCTTTGTTACTGTGTCATAGTATCTAGTCAGAGTGGTCAGACAAGGTTGTCCTTTAACAAATCCATGCTGTGAGTGCAGTATAATTGTATTCCTGTCTAGTTGGTTCTGCATTACTTCTTCAACCAATTACTCCATAATTTTTCCCCAACAGAACTTAAGCTAACAGGTTGTAATTACGCATTGTCCTTTGAATCACCATTTTGTGAATTTGGCTATAGATTTGCACACCTCCAGAGCATATCATCTCCTCAGAATCATGGCTAAGCCTTTTTTATACATCTTTTGTTGCCTCCTCTTTATGATGATTGGATAGATCCCATTCACACCAGGTGGTCCCATTTTTATGTTTAGCTTCAACAATTTCTCTACCACTTTTCTCTCATTTATCACAAAATCATTCAGCTCCTTCTTACAATTTGATAAACTTCTAGTATTCCCATCGCTAAAAAATTCCTCGTGCGAATGTAGACCCAAAATGCTTATGTCGTATGTTAACAATCTGAACAGGATCATCAGCAGCAGTGAAACCATTCTTATCTAGCAAACCAATGTGATTCATCCCTTTCTTCTAGTGTTTACATAACTAAATAAGTCTGTGCTGTTTATCTTTGAATTCTTTTCCAGAAGCTTCTTATGATCTGCTTTAGTTTGCCCAATCTCTTTTGTGACCTGACTGCAGAGTCGTATATATTGACTGTATTATTCTGTATCTTCTGATAATTTAAATGGTCCCATTACATTCTTTTTCTCTGCAATTAGTCTCATCAGTACATTTGATGTTTAATTTAGGTCTAAACCTTGATCAGTACCTCTTAAGTTGGTATAAAATGCCTAATAGCTTCTGCATTTATTGTTGAATGCTTCCCATTCAGGATTTGCCGTTGGCAACCTCATGAGTTGCTTCCACTGCATAGAATTTAAAAACTGTCTGAGACCACTGTAGTCACCTTTACAAAAGCCCTTCCCTTTGCCATGACAGTATTTACATCTTTAAGCAAATCCTGTAGTACATTATGGTTACTGCCCCCTAGAGGGTCTTTATCTGCATGTTCTTAATGCATAAAGGATCACTACTAATAAATTAGATCGTCTATTGCATTCTCACATTGCCTCTCTAAAGTGAATAGGTTATTCGCCTCTTTTAGGGACACTGTTCAAACTGAAACCGAAATTAATAATTTTTGGTCAACTCACGGATAACACTGTCATTTCTAAGTGAGCATAAGTTGAAGCCTTGTCAGCGGAAGGAACAGTGTGTTCACAGACAGAATGACAGAAAAATGGACAGTGTAGCCTGCTGTTATCATTTGGTAAGCAGGCCTTCAGACATTGAGGGCATCCTTGGACTCAGGGGAAGATCCCCACAGACTGGAGATGTGCATATGTTTCCCCAATTCACAAAGAGTGATCGAAAGGTGACATGAGTAATTACAGACCTGTTAGTTTAACTTCTATTCCGGGGAAAATAATGGAGTCACTGGTTAAAGAAGCACTGCAAGATCATCTAGACAAGACGCAGTTATAGGTCAGACACAATATGGGTTTATTAAGGGAAAGTCTTGTCCGACCAATTTGATTGGAAATTATGATGTGGTCACAAAGGAACTGGATGCAAAAAATACTTTTGATATCATATACTTGGATTTTAGGAAAGTTTTTGATACTGTTGTACATGGAAGACTTGGAAGACTAATTGTATAAGTTGGAGCAGTATGACATTAAGGGCAAGTTGCTACAATGAATAAAAGAGTGGTTGAGTGGGAGAAGACAGAGAATGATAATCAGTGGACACTGCTCTTCATGGACAAATATTATTAGTGACATTCCCCAGGGGTGTGTTGTTTTCTGTATTTATCAGTGATATTGATGAAGGTATATCAGGCTCCATGTCCAAGTTTGCAGACAATACGAAGGTTAATAGGGTTGTTAATGACAGTAAGGACAGTACTCTACTGCAACAGGATCTAGAAAAGTTGAGCAGATGGGCTGAGAGGTGGCAACTGAAGTTTAACATTGACAAATGCAAAGTACTACATTCGGATAGCAGGAACCCCAGAGTAACATACCAACTGTGCGGTACTACACTCAGGGTAGTGGAGAATGAAGTCAGATACGAAGTCAGATTGAGTAATCAGAAATGAAGTTTTTTGAGCATGCAGACAGGCATGCTCAAAAAACTTTGGTCCTTGAGGTTGTCACAGACATTCTCTCAGATATGCCAGACAAGCTGTACTTGCTACCTGGGAGTCTAAAACGCTGATGGAACTGATATTCGGGTGACACTCAAGTCAAGTGGACCCAATTTCGGCGAAGTCCGGACGGTCTGTGACAACCAAATCCTCTGCTTGCACCTTCACGATGGTGGGACTGTTAGTAATCCTGGGTATAACCTCCATGCACAAGCACATGGTGGGTGACCACCCAGGTGTGAACCAACGTAAGCAGGGGTCGAGGTGTGGCGCCCACACCACATGGAGGAATGCCGCCCCTCTATGTTACCAGCCAGTACTAGGTGGTAGATGACTCTCATCAACCGGTGAAATACCACCACTTTGCTTATTGGAGGCTTGAAGTGGTGGAACCCATGTTTAGTCTCTAGAGCTAAGTTCCGGTCAACCCTTCCCTATCTCTTCCATCATGCAGTATGATTGATGACTTTTGAGGTTATGATGAACGTTGTGGCGAGATCCAATATTCCTTACATTTCGAGGGTACAGCTCTAAAACGGTTTTCGCAGGCCGGCCGCTAGTTAGTACACCGGACCGAACCTATTGGTAACTCTCTAGGAGGCTTCCGGATCAGCTAGTGTATAATCTTGCTACCTCTACTCTGCCAGATAGTGACTGGAGGGAGTCCGAGTAGTGTGTATGCGGGGAGCATTGTCGAGGCCACGTTATGTCAAGGATCTGGGTATATTCTTCCCACATGTACGCCATATCCAAAAATTTCATTACTTCATACAGCATGTCCCACCCACTTTTTCTTACTATTGAATACACCATGAATTGTCAAACTAATAGAACAAGCTTATCTGCGAAAAGATCTAAACCTCCCAAGGATTTCCTAATTCATTTCACAAATATACGTGGTCTCAATTCTAATCTCAACGATGTCCATTTCCACTTGCAGTCTGCCAAACCCCATGTACTTTTTCTGACAGAATCTCAGTTATCGGTTGATTCAACTACTGTTCATCTCAGATGCCCAAATTATTCGCTGTATGATTCCTTTCGCCTCAAAGGTGGTACTTGTGCATATGTCCGTTCTGATATTCCCTGTCAGAGACTTGGCAATTTGGAATCTCCTCTCTTTGATCTTCTCTGGCTTAAAATCTCTCTACCTCATTGTGTCAAATTCATCTGTTGTCTCTACCGTTCTCCCAACTCCACTAATCACTTGGAGCTCTTTGACTTCCTCTCGTTGCAACTTGACTTTCTCCAGTCCAACTTTCCTAACAGTGAGGTAATTTTCCTTGGTGATTTTAATGTTCACAACTCCAGCTGGCTTCCGTTTTCTAGTCACACCGACCCAGCAGGTCGAGATGCTGAGGCTTTTGCAATTACTAATGACCTAGCACAGATTGTTCATTTACCTACAAGAATACCGGACAATCCGAATCATACAGCCAATACGCTTGATCTTTTTCTCACAAACAACCCTTCTAAGTACACGGTCGAAGTGAGAGGTCCTTTAGGCACTTCAGATCACAACTTGGTGATTGTCTCTTCTCCAATGGAACCTTTATCTCATAGCTATTCCCAACCTCGTGTTGTTTGGCATTACAAGAATGCAAAATGGGATGACCTGCGAGACTTCTTTTCTTCTTTTCCTTGGTCGGATTACTGTTTCAAAACTCCTGATGTCAACGTTTGCTCAGATCGTGTCAGTGAAATTATTCTTGCAGGAATGGAATCCTTTATCCCACACTCCACTTTAAAATCTCGTCCTTTATCTAAACCTTGGTTTTCCAATAAATGTGCTAAGGCTGTTCAAGAGAAGAATATTGCATATCGTAATTGGCTTGTTTCTAATTCTTCAGTTTCATTTTCTGCCTACACCAAAGCTCGCAACAATTGTAAAGCAGTTATTAATCAGTCCAAACTAGAGTTTGAACAGGCTAAGAGTAGAAAACTTGCTTCTTGCCCTAATGGTAGCCGAGCATTCTGGTCTCTTGCCAAAGCTATTGGCTGCAACTTTTGCCCATCTCTGCTTCCACCTCTGTCCAAACCAGATGGTTCTGTTGTCACTTCAGCCAAGGATAAAGCTGACCTGCTAGCATCCCATTTTTCTTCCAGCTCATGTATTAATGAACTTGGTAAAACACCTCCCACCATTCCCAACACGGTCCATTCAATGCCTCCTGTGGTCTTCCGTCAAAAGGATATCAGAAGGATTTTGATGAATCTTGATGCTAAGAAAGCTCCAGGTCCTGATGGTATTTCTCCACTTGTTCTCAAAATCTGTGCTCCTGAACTTACTCCTATTCTTTGCCGCCTTTTTTCACTTTCCTATTCCAAAGGTGTTTTTCCTTCTGCTTGGAAATTTGCTCATATCCAGCCAGTTCCTAAAAAGGGTGACAAATCCCTCCCATCCAATTATCGTCCCATTGCAATTACTTCTACTCTTTCTAAAGTAATGGAGAAATCAATTAACCGCCAACTCTTAAACTACCTAGAAACCTTCCGTCTGATCAACGATCGCCAGTATGGATTCCGTCGGTGTCGATCCACTGGTGATATTCTGGCTTACGTTACCCATTTATGGACTACTTCAATGGAAAGGTTCGGTGAAACACAAGCAGTTGCTCTTGACATCTCAAAGGCTTTCGATCGTGTTTGGCATAAAGGTCTTCTAAACAAGCTTCCATCTTATGGTTTGCCAACTGTTTTTAGTAATTGGTTATCCAGTTTTCTCTCTGATCGCTCACTGAGGGTGATGGTAGATGGCTCTCTGTCTTCTAACTTCTCCACTAATGCCGGTGTCCCCCAAGGTTCAGTTCTTTCCCCCACTCTTTTCCTCTTGTATATCAATGACCTTCTTCCATTGACTGGAAATCCTATCCATAGTTTTGCCGATGATAGCACATTGCATTCAACTTTCCATTTTGAGAAACCTTGCCCTGCTCAATCAGCTTCAACTTCTCGAAAATCTGCTACCAATTCCTTAAATGCCGATCTTCAGGTAATTCTCCAGTGGGGCAAAGACAACTTAGTTGATTTCAACCCTTCTAAAACTCAGTCTTGTCTTATATCTCGAAAAAAGGATTCTTCTGCTCCTATGCTTATCTTTAGTGACACTCCAATTTCTAGGCAAAAGGATATATCTCTTTTGGGGATTACCCTGACTTCTAATCTCTCTTGGCACAAGCACATTACAAATATTGCTTCCTCTGCATCTAAAAAACTTGGTTTTCTCTTTCGCTCTCGGCGTTACTTTTCTTCCAAACAGCTGCTCACTCTGTATAAATCGCAAATCCGCCCTGCCATGGAATATTGTTCCCACATTTGGGGTGGTGCCCCCAAAACCTCTCTCAGGCTTCTTGATTCCATTCAGAAGAGGGCAGCTAGGTTAATTAATGATTCATCTCTAACAGAGTCTCTCCACTCGCTTTCTCATAGACGTACTGTTTCTGCTGCATGCCTCTTCTACAGATATTTCCATGGGCACTGTTCTTCTGAATTGGCTTCTATAATTCCCGCTCTCTCTTTCAAAACAGTCCGAACACGTGCCGCCACCAGCCAACATCCATTTACTGTCCAACTTCAAACCCACAGAACCAACTTTTCATCTTCCTCATTTATTCATTCAACTGCCGTTTTCTGGAACAACCTTCCTTCATATGTATTTCCTGAAAATTACAATCTACAGAAGTTCAAGTCCAATGTCAACAAATATCTTCTTTCGTCTTCTCAACCTCCAACCCAAGCACGGTACTAAGTACTATAGGTTCTAATACCTCTCGTGTTTGGGGTTCACATAAAAAAAAAAAAAAAAAAAAGGCAGCAAGAGGAGCTCTTGGGGATCTTGTCAATGCTATATAGCAAATTTGCTAGCACAGATAAGGAGGTGATTATCCCCTTGTATAAGGCAGTGGTCAGGCCACACCTTGCATACAGGCCTGGAGGCTTCATTTTAGGAAAGACGTTTGGCTACTAGAATAAGTATAGAGAAGGGCAACAAGATTAGTGATTGGAACAAAGGGTTGCTGTTATGAAGATAGGCTTAACTTCTGAAAATTGCAGCTTCTGGAGACTAGGCTCCTGTGAGATGATCTTCTTGAGGTGTATAAGGCTTTGAATGGTTTGAGCAAGCTCAGTGTTGATGGGATTCTTCCTCTTCCTCAGATTACGCACCTGAGGGGGGCATAAATTCAAATTGAGAGAGATGGTTGTCGAATAGATGTGCCTTTAGCCAACGGCTGGTTGATTGTTGGAACCAACTTTCATCTGTCGTTGTGGAAATTGGCATCTTAAATAAATTCAAAGCTGGACTTAGACAAACTTTTGGAGTGAATAGATGGGTGAAACGGGAAGAGTTTTTTTTTTTTTTTTATATACCCATAAGGTTTTTTTTTTTATGGAAACCCCAAACACGAGAGGTATTAGAACCTATAGTACTTAGTACCATGCTTGGTGATGGAGGTTGAGAAGACGAAAGAAGATATTTGTTTACATTAGACTTGAACTTCTGTAGACTGTAATTTTCAGGAAAAACGTACGAAGGAAGGTTGTTCCAGAAAACGGCAGTTGAATGAAAAACAAGGAAGATGAAAAGTTGGTTCTGTGAGTTTGAAGTTGGACAGTAAATTGATGTTAGCTGGTGGTGGCTTGTGTTCGGACTGTTTTGAAAGAGAGAGCGGGAATTATAGAAGCCAATTCAGAAGAACAGTGCCCATGGAAGTATCTGTAGAAAAGGCATGCAGCAGAAACAGTACATCTATGAGACAGCGAGTGAAGAGACTCTGTTAGAGAGGAGTCATTAATTAACCTAACTGCCCTCTTCTCAATGGAATCTAGAAGCCTGAGAGAGGTTTTTGGGACACTGCCTCAGATGTGGGAATAATATTTCATGGTAGGGCGGATTTGTGATATGTACAGAGTGAACAGCTGTTTGGAAGAAAAGTAACGCCGAAAGCCAAAGAGAAAACTAAGTTTTTTAGATGCGGAGGAAGCAATATTTGTAATGTGCTTGTGCCAAGAGAGATTAGAAGTCAGGGTAATCCCCAAAAGAGATATATCATTTTGCCTAGAAATTGGAGTGTCACTAAAGATAAGCATAGGAGCAGAAGAATTCTTTTTGCAAGATATAAAACAGGACTCAATTTTAGAAGGATTGAAATCAACTAATTTGTCTTTGCCCCACTGGAGATCGGCATTTAAAGAATTGGTAGTGGATATTCAAGAGGTTGACGCTGATTGAGCAGGGCAAGGTTTCTCAAACTGGAAAGTGGAATCCAATGTGCTATCATCAGCAAAACTATGGATAGGATTTCCGGTCAATGGAAGAAAGTCATTAATACACAAAAGGGAAAAAGTGGGAGACACAAGTATTAGTAGTGAAGTTAGAAGACAGAGAGCCGTCTACCATCACCCTCCGTGAGCGGTCAGAGAGAAAACTGGATAACTAATTATAAAGAACAGTTGGCAAACCATTGAAGGCATTGAAGCTTGTTTAGAAGATCTTTATGCCAAACGTTATGCTGGCAGGTCAGCTTTATCCTTGGCTGAAGTGACAAAAAACCCATCTGGTTTTGACAGAGGTGGGAGCAGAGATGGGCAAAAGTTGCGGCCAATAGCTTTGGCATGAGACCAGAATTCTCGGCTACCATTAGGGCATGAAGCAAGTTTTCTACTCCTAGTCTGTTCAAAATCTAGTTTGGACTGATTAATAACTGCTTTACAATTGTTGCGAGCTTTGGTGTAGGCAGAAAATGAATCTGAAGATTTGGAAACAAGCCAATTATGATATGTAACGTTCTTCTCTTGAATCGCATTAGCTCATTTATTGGAAAACCAAGGTTTAGATAAAGGACGAGATTTTAAAGTGGAGTGGGGAATAAAGGATTCCATTCCTACAAGAATAATTTCACTGATATGATCTGAGCAAATGTTGACATCAGAAGTTTTGAAACAGTAATTTGACCAAGGAAAAAAAAAGAAATATCACGGGTCATCCCATTTTGCATTCTTGTAATGCCAAACAGTACAAGGTTGGGAATAGCCATGAGATAAAAGCTCCATTGGAGAAAAGACAGTCACCAAGTTCTCATCTGAGGTGCCTAAAAGACCACTCACTTAGACCATGTGCTTAGATGGGTTGTTTGTGAGAAAAATATCAAGCGTGTTAGCTGCATGGTTAGGATTGTCCGGTATTCTTGTACATAAATGAACAATCTGTGCACGGTCATTAGTAATTGCAAAAGCCTCAGTGTCTTGACCAGCTGGGTCGGTGTGACTTGAAAACAGAAGCCAGCTGGAGTTGTGAACATTAAAATCACCAAGGTAAATTACCTTGCTGTTAGGAAAGTTGGACTGGAGAAAGTCAAGTTGCAAAGAGAGGAAGTTAAAGAGCTCCAAGTGATTAGTGGAGTTGGGAGAATGGTAGAGACAACAGATGAATTTGACACAATGAGGTAGAGAGATTTTAAAAGAGGATATTCCAAATTACCAAGTCTCTGACAGGGAATATCGGAACGGACATATGCAAAAGTACTACCTTTGAGGTGAAAGGAATAATACAGCGAATAATTTGGGCAACTGTGATGAGCAGTGGTTGAATCAACCGATAACTGAGATTCTGTCAGGAAAAGTACATGGGGTTTGGCAGACTGAAAGTGGAAATGGACATCATTGAGATTAGAATTGAGACCTCGTATAATTGTGAAATGAACTAGGAAGTGTTTGGGAGGTTTAGATCTTTTCGCAGATAAGCTTACTCTATTAGTTTGACAATTCATGGTGTATTCAATAGAAAAAAAAAAAAAAAGTGTGTGGGGAGGGGTAATGCTGTATGAAGTAATGAAATGTTTGGATATGGCGTACACATTGTAAGAATATACCCAGATCCTTGACATAACATGGCCTTGACAATGCCCCTTGCATACACACTACTCGGACTCCCTCCAGTTACTATCTGGCAGAATAGCGGCAGCAAGATTGTACATTAGCTGATCCGGAAGCCTCCTAGAGAGTTACCAATAGGTTCGGTCTGGTGTGCTAACTAGCGGCTGGTCTGCGAATACCATTTTAGAGCTGTACTCTCGAAATGTAAGGAAGATTGGATCTCACCATGATGTTCATCAGTCATACTGCATGATGGAAGAGATGGGGAAGGGTTGACCTGAACTTAGCTCTGGAGACTAAACATGGGTTTCACCGCTTCAAGCCTCCAATAAACAAAGTGGTGGTATTTCACCGGTTGTGAGTGTCTTATTGTTATTTTTTTATTATTATTTTTTTTTTTTTGGTTTTTAGGAGCATTAGCAGCTAAGGCCATGTTGCTCCAGGAGGATATGTGGTGGCCATTCCCTGACCTTTCCGCGTCCTCTGTATTTGGTGGGCACAGGCTCAAACCCCCGGTCTAATCAAAAAGCATGTGCTACACACTGCTGCTCCTGCCCACCTGGCTACGGAGGCGCCTGATGAGAGTCATCTTCGACCTAGTATTGCCTGGTAACACAGAGTTGTGGGTGCCACACCTCCACCCCTGCTTACATTGGTTTACACCTGGGTGGTCACCAACGGTGTGCATATGCATGGAGATTATACCCAGGGTTACTAACAGTCCCACCATCTTGAAGGTGCAAGCAGAGGATTTGGTTGTCACAAACTGTCTGGACTTCGCCAAAAGTGGGTCCACTTGAATGTCACCTGAATATCAGTTCCATCAGCGTTTTAGACTCCCAAGTATTAAGTGCAGCTTGTCTGGCATATCTGAGAGAACGTTTGTGACAACCTCAATTCCAGTCTTTCTAAACCGAATATTTTCCAGTTTCTCATATAAAACGCCTGTAATTTCAATCTTTCTAAATAAAGTGTTTTTTCTTATTTCTCATATAAAGGACTGCTGTCTTCATGTGCTCTTTAACAATATACAAGTTTCTGGAAAAGAACATATATTTTTACTGTTGACAGTTCTGCTGGATATCCTTTCTTGGCACATCAGAAATAATAATAAAAAAAAAAAAAAAAAAAAAACGCCCTGTACTTTCTTGCCTGGTGGTAGTTTTTTACTTTACTTAACTTCTCTATACAAATTATAAACTGTCTACCGTGGAATATTGCTCCTGCATTTGCGAATTGCCCCAAATGTTTTCTTGAATTCCTCAGCTCTATCCAGTATGAAAATGCTATTTTAAGTAATGCAGTAGTGAGGAATATATTAAAGTGTTCGGTGAAATTCTTTCATGTGAAAGATTTTATTTCTGATAAAATATTGCCATTAAGAGTGTATATGAGTATAATATTGCCATTTGATTTTCACAGGCAATATTGTGATGAAGATATTAAAAGATATTAAGTTTAAAAATAATAATAATAAAAAAAAAAAATTAGAATGTATGTTAGTGCGAAACATTGTATACTAAGTGTCAGCCTTTTTATTTCCTTACTTTCTTTGTTTGGTTGAGAGGTTGGAAAGATTAGAGGGAGGGAAATAGATAGGATGTTCTCTAAGCCTTATCATTTTAATGCATACATTTTTATACGATATTGATCTTTAATTCAACACAAGTTATTTCATTGGTGAAATGCTTTTTATATTATCTTTAAATTTTATTGAGGCTTGTGTTATTCCTTTGGTAAAATTCTTTCATTGGTGTAGTAGTTAACATAACATTTTTCAGTTCATTATTATTTTTTTTAATTGAACATTTCATTTTACTTCTGCAATGTTTGTTTTTTAATATTAAATGATTAATTCTACAAACTTTTCTAGGAAGTATATTTTACTTCTTGCTTCCTTTTAGCAACTGGACTTCAGTCTTGTAATATTAATGGTCCTTATTTAACTATTACTGAACAACCAGTTAACAGGATTCGTTACCGTTATAAGAGTGAAAAAGGTTCTCATGGAGGACTTATTGCAAAAAATAGCAAACCAGAGAAACGAATCTATCCAACTGTGAAGGTAGGTACTAATTTTATATTCATGTTGAAAGCCAGTAAGCAGTTGTTTTAAATTAAATAATGTGTAAAGTAATTTACACATTATTTACTATTATATATTAATCAGTTAATAATCATATATTAATAAGTCCTATATTTTATTAATATAGATTTGATACATGCATTCTGAACTGAAAGTGTACTTTATGGAAAAAACGTATTACAGTTGTTTTCAATACTGCACTGCAGTGAAATTTGAAAGTACTAAAAGGAAACCATCATTAGCATCTTGTAGACCCTCCCCTCCACTGAAATTTTGCATACCGATGGGTGTAAAGAGAGAATGTGTAAAAGGTTAACTACTGAAAAAAATGACGGAAAATTTTTTTTTTTTTTATTATAAATTTGACTGAAAATGTAAAATACATACAAATTATAATATACACAAAATTAGAATCCCCATGCTTATATGTTATCACAGAAGGCCACAATGATTAACTACAGATTTGTTTGGTAAAGGATGGGCATGACATAAATACACACAATGTATAATAGCAAGTGAAAATGAAGTATATTATAGCCTTTTCATTAAAGTTTTTGAATTATTTTCTCTGCTTTCAATTTGTATTGGTAGCTAATTTTTTGCATGTTGTCTTTTATGTAAAATTTCAATAATGGGTGCTTTCAGCATATTATTGAAGGTTTCCTTCTTAGGAAAGTAGAACAAAGTTTGCTGATACTCTTGTCTCTTTTCAGGTAGCTGTGATGGAGTTGCAGGTTATATTGCTTTGTTTTATGTTTCTAGTGTGCCAGGTGTGTTTGTCCTTTCTCTTTTATAGGTTATGCAGTATTTAGCCTAGATAGTACTTGTCATGCTTGCATTTGAAATGGTAAACCATACCTTTGGATTAGGGTATGGCATTGAAAGAAGAGAGGAGCTGTTTCTACACCATTGAAAAGAACATTTTGCTGATTTTCTGTCTTATCAGCCATATTACCAACACCAGTTTGGAATGAAAAGATCAATTGGGACAAGCCTGGGGTTGTTAACTTTACCAGTGGTGTTTCCTGTTATCCTATTAACCAGTCTTCCTGGGTGTAAGTTGTTAATAATTTATTTTTAAGACAAAATGTCAGGAGAGCATATTCTAAGGGCTAAGCCTTTATTAATATCCATTTTTAATGCTGGTGGATTTTACTTAAAGTTTAAGACTATCAGGGTGTCAGTGAGTTATCTGTACACCCGAGTTCAGAGTTTGTTGTTACTGATATTAATTTTCACATTCAGGAAGGGAAGCGTCGACATCGCTGGACAGTGCAGTGTCGAGTCAGTTTGGTGTGACATAAGTATTGGGAGATCAAAATTGAGAGTAGGAATGTGTTATAGGTCTAATGACTCTGATGAGTATAATAAAAAACTGTACAGGGAAATAGAGTGGGCCAGTAAATCAGAGAGTCTTATAATGCGGAATTTTAATTTCCCTGATATTGACTAGAATTTGTGGGTTGGTCACACACACACACACACACACACACACACACACACACACACACACACACACACACACACACACACACACACACACACACACACACAAGCAAGCAAGGCTTTTGTGGATTTATTGGATGATTGTTTTCTACATCAGCATGTTCGGGAGGCAACTAGAGGGAGTAATACTCTTGATCTGATTATCAGTAGCGATTCTTCATGCATTAAGAATCTGCAGATAAAGGAACCACTAGGTGGCAGTGATCAGTGTGCTGAAGTGAGATTTACTCAAAGAAGTAACTACCATCAGGGTTTTTGCTTTTGTAAAGGCTACTATGGTGGTCTGAGACAGTATTTAAATTCTATACGGTGGGACCAACTGATGATGGTTGGTCAGCAAATTCAAAATGGGAGGCATTCAAAGAATTAATCTTGGAAGCTACTAGGCTTTACATATTAACTAAGAAATATTGTTCAAGATTTAGGCCTAAATGGATGTCAGATGAACTAATGAGACATGTGGCAGAGAAGAAAAATGCATGGGATACATATAAATTAAAGGGTGACATGGAAGCCTATGATAGATATAAGATGGTTTGTAACCAAGTCACAAAGCAGATTAGGAAGACAAAGGCAGATTATGAGAAATCTTTGGCAAAGGATGCAAAGAAAAACAGCAAAAAGTTCTTTACCTGTGTAAACTCTAGAAGAAAAGGTATGAATCAGATTGGTCCACTGGATATTGATGGTTCAACTGTTGATGATTCTGCTCAGGTGGCTAACAAACTAAATGAGTATTTTGCATCTACATTCACACATGAGGAGTTATTCAGGGAGGGGAATGCCAGAGGTGAATTAAATTCTGGTAGTGAGCTAGATGATTTTGTAATAACTGAGAGGAAAGTGGAAGAGAAATTGTTGAAGATAAACATAAAAAAGGCACCTGGGGTGGATGGGATATATCCAGTTATATTAAAGGAGGCAGCAAAGGAAGTAAGCAAACTCTTAGCCATAATTATGAGAACTTCCTTGGACTCAGGAGAGGTCCCCATGCACTGGAGATGTGCAAATATGACCCCAGTACACAAAGGATGATCAAAGGGTGACACAAGTAATTATAGACCTGTTAGTTTAACTTCTGTTCCAGGGAAATTAATGGTGTGTTTAAGAAGATCCTGCAGTGATTAAAGAAGCACTGCAGGATCATCTAGACAAGACTTCAGTTATAAGTCGGACACAGCATGGTTTTATTAAGGGAAAGCCTTGTTTGACCAATTTTATTGGATACTGCGATGTGGTCACAAAGGAGCTGTATGCAGGGAATAACTTTGATATCATATATTTGGATCTTAGAAAGGCTTTTGATACTGTTGCACATGGAAGGCTGCTACACAAATTGGGGCAGTGTGGCATTGGAGGCAAATTGCTGCTAAGGATAAAGGGATGGTTCAGTGGGAGAAGACAGAGTGGTAATCAATGGACACTGTTCTTCTTGGACTAATGTTATCAGTGGAGTCCCTCAGGGTTCAGTGTTGGATCCATTGTTGTTTTCTGTATTTATAAATGATATTGACGATGGTATATCAGGCTTAATGTCCAAGTTTGCAGACTATACGAAGGTTGGCCGGGTTGTTAAGGACACTAACGACAGTATGCTGCTGCAACAGGATCTAGAAAAGTTGAGCAGATGGGCTGAGAGGTGGCAAATGTAAAGTACTACATTTGGGAAGCAGTAACCCCAGAGTAACATAGTATCAACTCTGTTGTTGTTTGTTATTTGGTTTTTAGAAGCATTAGCAACTAAGGCCATATTGCTCCGGAGATATGCGGTGGTCATTCCCTGACCTTTCCGCATCCTCTGTAATTTGGTGGTCATGGGCTCACACCACGGTCTAATCAAGAAGCGTGTGCTACGCACTGCTGCTTCTGCCCACCTGACTACGGAGGTGACATCAACTCTGTGGTACTACTCTGACAGTGGTAGAGAATGAAAAGGACCTGAGGGTAATTGTGCAGGCAGATATGAAGTTTTCTGAGCAGTGCAGATGGTCTGCAAGAGTAGCTCACGGTGTTTTGTCAATGATATACAGGAATTTTTCTAGCAGGGATAGGGAGGTGATTATCCCCTTGTATAAGGCAATGGTCGGGCCACACCTTGAGTACTGTATACAGGTCTGGAAGCCTAATTTTAAGAAGGATGTAGAGCTGTTGGAATGAGTACAGAGAAGGGCAACAAGATTAGTGAATGGAATGAAGGGTTGCTCTTATGAAGAAAGGCTTAAGGTTTGCAGATTACAGTGTTTGGAGACTAGGCACGTGAGAGGTGATGTGATTGTGGTGTATAAAGCCTTGAATGGTTTGAGCATGCTCAGTGCTGATGGGATTCTTCCTCTTGCTCAGAATAATCACCTGAGAGGGCATAAATTCAAATTGAGGAAAGACAGTTGTAGGATAGATGTGCGGAAGTTTGCCTTTAGCCAGCGAGTAGTTGATTGGTGAAACTGACTTCCATCTTTTGTTGTGGAAGTTGATAGCCTAAATAAATTTAAGGCTGAGTTGGACAAGTATTTGGAACGAACGGAGAGGTGAAATGGGAACGGGTTTTTTTTTTTTTTTTTTTTTGTTTTTGGCTGATGCTGCATAAGCTTGCTTTCTTGCATTGTATGCCTGTGCGAGAAAAAGTATGTTCAGGTATATTCCCCAAATTATGGCTCCTTTTGAAGATTTGGGACTACAGTGAAGGGACTTTCATTACCTTCGGTAACCTCATAAATACCACAGACAGTTACATTTTATTCTCAATGGAAATGGACATCAATAAGAAAACCCTGCCTTCCTTGATGTCAAGATTAACTTCATTAATAACAACCTCAGCACTTCGGAATGCAGAAAACCACACTGAAGTGCCAGTTTAATAGTGTGATGGTTTAAGATTGAAGCACTGCATGTCGGTTTTAAACAGTCAATCAATTCATTCTCCTGCAGTCAAAATAGGTATTATTAAGGGTACTCAGGGGTGCTTACAGTTATTCTACCCTGACACTCTGGGTCAAGAATTTAATACTGTAAGATCTATTTTCTGCTTTATAAGCTTGCTATCTTGCATCATATGCCACTACTGCTATTTTTAAGAATAAATATGACTTATGCCCAAATAGACTGGTTACTAGGGTAATGGAAAATATCACTGTCACTGACAGGATAGGAAAATGACAGTGTAAAAAAGAGGTGGAAGCCTGTTCCAACAATAAACTATCCACTGCCTGAAGGCAAACTTCTGCACATTTATCCTGCGCTGACCGGGCTAGCCGGGTGGGTAAAGTGCCTGCTTGGCAACCCAAAGGTCGAGGGTTCGAATCCTGCCTCGGGCTTAGATCAGAGTACTGCAAAAACCTTGGGGGGTGCATTATGGCCGCAGAAGCAGATGCACCATCAACTAACAAAAAAAAAAAAAAAAAAAAAAAAAAATTTATTATCCAGGAATCTTGCTTCCTCAACTTGAATTTATGCCAATTCATGTGTGCAATCTTAGCAAGTGGAAGAATACGATTAGTATTTGGCTTACTCAGTCCATTCAAGGCTTTAAACATCTCAATCAGATCCCCCCCCCCATAGGTTCCTGGTCTCGAGATGTGCTGCAATTCGCAGAACTAAAGCCTTTCTAGGTGAGAGCATCTTTTTGTTCCCTTCACCAATCTGGTTGCTCTTTTCTGCACCTGTTCCAGCAGATCTACATCACTTCCTAAAGTGAGGCTGCTAGACCTGTATACCGTACTCAAGGTGTGGCTTAACCATAGCCTTATACAAAAGGATAATCACCTCCTTGTCCCTGCTAGTAAAGTTTTTGTATATCATTGACAAAACCCCATGAGCTGTCATGGCAGCATGTATGCAATGAGAATTTCATATCTGACTGTACAATCACCCCCAGTTCTTTTTCATTCTCCACTACCCGAATATAGTACTACACAGTTGATAAGCTACTCGGGATAAATCATCTTTGGATAAATGCTACTCATTAAGCATGATATACCTTCATCAATATCATTGATAAATATTGAACACTACAATGGACCCAACACTAAACCCTGGGGAACTCCACTAATAACATTAGTCTATGAAGAGTAGTGCCCATTGATAACCATTCCTTTATCCGTAGCAGTAACTTGCCCTTAATGCCACATTGCTCTAGTTTGTACAGCAGTATTTTATGTGCAACAGTATCAAAATCCTTTCTGAAATTGAAATATATGATGTCAAAATTATTTTTTGCATCCAGTTGGTCATTGCATCATAGTATCTTATCAGATTGGTTAGAGATGCCTGCCCCATGACAAATCCATGCTGTGATTTCAGTATAATTACATACCTGTCCAAATGGTCCTGCATTACTTCTTTAACCAGTGATCCCATTTTTTTCTTGAAACAGAAGTAAGCCAAGGTCTGTAATTACTCATGTTGCCTTTTGATTCCCCTTTATGAATTGGGGATATATATTTGCACTTCTCTAGCCCATAGAAACCTCTCCTGAATCTAAGGATGCTCTCATAATTATGGCTATCGGTTTGTTTACCTCCTTTGCTGCCTCCCTTAATATAACTGGATAGTTTCCATATGCCCCAAGTGCCTTTTTTATGTCCATCCTCAACAATTTCTCCTCCACTTTCCCTTCAGTTATCACCAAGTCATTTAGCTCCTCATTACAGTTTGAAGTTCTAGCATCACCTTCCTTAAAGAATTCCTCATGTGTGAATGTAGATGCAAAATACCTGTTCAATTTGTCTGCAACCTGAGCATGGTTATCAACAGTTAACCCATAGACATCAAGTGGCCCAATGTGATTCAACCCCTTCCTTCTACTGTTATTATAAGCCTATGCTTATAATAACAGTAGAAGGAAGGGGTTGAATCACATTGTCTTTGCTGAAGTTTTTGTTTCTTTGTTGTTTTTCTTTGGATTCTTTGCCAGAGAACTTCTCATAATGTGCCTTAGTTTGCCTAACCTCCTTTGTGACTTGATTACAGACTAATTTATATCTACCATTGGCTTCTGTATTTCCTGGTGATTTATATGCATCCTATGAACTTTTCTTCTCTGCCACATGTCTCATTATTTCATCTGACATCCAGTTAGGTCTAAGGTTTGAACAGTATTTCTTAGTTGGTATGAAAAGCCTAGTATCTTCTTTGATTACTTCCCTGAATACTTCCCATTTAGAATTTTCTGTTGGTAACATCATCAGTTGGTCCCACTGCACACAATTTAAAAACTGTTTGAGACCTCTGTAGTCACCCTTACGAAAGCAAGAGCCTTTCCATTTACCCTTGGCAGTAGTTATCTCTTTAAATAAATTCGATATTAGCACATTGTGATTGCTGCCACCTAGTGGGTCCCTTACCTGCAAATTCTTAATGCATGAAGAGTCACTGCTGATAACCAGATCAGGAGTATTGCTTCCTCTTGTTGCCTCTCTAACATGCTGCTGTAGAAAACAGTCATCCAAGAAATCCACAAAATACTTGCTAGTGTGTAAGTTGAAATCCCTCATCATGAGACATTTTGATTTGCTGGCCCACTCTATTTTCCTGTATAGCTGTTTGGTATAATCATTACAGTCATATTAGGCCCACAATGCACTCCTACTCTAAGTTTTGTTTTCCCAGTGCTTATATTACACCAAACTGACTCAATATTGCACTTGTCACCCAAGTCAACTGGATGCACTTCCTTAGATTTAATATTCTTCTTAACCAAAAGCCTAACCTCTCCACTTCTCTTGTCCTATCTGTCCTTCCCATATTCGAATTCAGCATGTCTGAGTACAATATCTGCATTTGATGACTTCACCAGTACTTTAAATTCGCCAAATTTATTTACAATGCTCTTAGCATTTCTGTACATGCAAGTATACATGCACCTGTTCTTACTCTTAGTTACTGTAACACATCCCATGGGTTCATTTGTTCCATGATGACTCACAGCAGGGCCTGAAATCCCAGATACCTTGCTTTCCAGGCTGCTGCATTTATCAATAGTAGCAATGCAAGCATCACTTTCACCTCTGCCTGCAGCTCTAGTTAAACTATTAGTCTGTGTATCCCACCACTCTAGCAGTTTTGTGATCCACCTATCACTGCCTTGATAGCATCAGCAAAATAGCAAAATTCTTAATAATCTGCATCCCTTCCTAAGGGATGAGAGAACTACAAGTGCAGCAAGTAGTATGTAGGCCAGCCACACTGCAAATTACAGAAGAGAATAGATGAGCATGCCCACCACACTGGGGGGGGGGGAAGAGAGAGAGAGAGAGAGAGAGAGAGAGAGAGAGTGAGAGAGTGCAACAAGTCAACAAAACACATGAGTCCATCTCATAAAACCACAGACTCAGTACTATGGTGTTTAGAGTTCTCAGTGGGACTCACTCCTCAGAAATGATGGGACTTTATGGAGGATTTTCACATCCAATAGAAAATTTCACAAATACTGTTAATAGAAACATTGAGTAGGTGACTGTCCCTCTAACTTGGCTAACTCTTGTTCCAGAGAACACAGCATCCTAGAGCAACTAGGACTTCAGTTAATATATAGGGTAACCCTGGATCCACCATTAACTGGAATAGAATAGTCAAAGAAACTTCCTGAATATAGAGCAGAGAATGACATTTGTAAACAGTTACAGACAAGTTCATTCAGCAAGCAGCCAACACAGCACAACTGGAGTGTTCTCCCAGTATCTTCCCTTTCTCTGCCTAGGTGATTAGCATGGCTGGAAGCTACTAACCATAAGCCCTTAGACACCATTAAGAAAAATATAACAAAACTCAAACACCTCTTCCTGTATGATTGAGTCCCAAAGATCCTGTACTTTTGATACCTTACCTAGTTCTTTGTGTTCCTTTTGCTATCTAAGTAAAATATCTATGCCACCATCATTAGTATTAAGAGTTGTAAATGATACAAGAGAGTATGTTTATACTGTATCAAAAAAAAAAAAATCATACCACCTATTCATCCCTTCCAATAGTATGTTTAGTTCTTCCTTGAATTTATTCAAACCGTCCACTTCCATAACAACAGGTGGAAGCTTGTTCCAGCAATCAACCTCCAATTGGCTAAAGCATATCTTCTTGCACTTACCTATTCTACAGCCATCCTTTCTCAGTTTGAATTTGTCCCTCAAGCAAGTCATGGTTTTGAATGGCTTGAGCATCTCAGCAAGAGAAAGAATCCCATAACTTTTGAGTCACTCAAGCCATTCAAAACTGTAAACACCTCAATCAGATCACCTCACATGCTTAGTCTCCAGATACTGATATTTGGTAATAGCACCTGGTGGTGCTATTATTAAGAAAAGCTTTTCTTGGTAATAGCACCACCAGGGCTCTGGCAACATATTGGAGTACTTTCTTGATATTCACTTTTGCCAATGGTTCCAATCAGTCATTACCCACACAAATGGCACTTTACCATGACCATCCAGCTTCTAACAAACCAATGATTTGACCTCTTCAAAGTCCATCAGCTGTACATAACATCACGTTATGCATGCTAAAGGCACTGCTTACTCTTAGACAGTTTGCTTATTGCTTTTACTTGCTAAAATTTACACTCATTTTCTAACCTTCAGATTCGTGCATCAGTTTAACAGACATTACTGGACATGCTAGTGCAGCAGTCAGCTTGACAAGCTAGTCATTTACAGCTATATAAAATTTGTATATTTATATGCATTTGTGTGTCAAAGTTACATGTACAGATTTTTAGGTATTATTATGTTGAATATATAATACTAATTATGTTGAATATAGCACTAATATTCAACATAATAAGTTGAATTTAAAAAAATAATAATAAAAAATAAATAAAACAATTTTTTTTTTTTAAATTGATGACTTCTCAGTGTAATTTACTTTTATCTGTCAATATGTTGTGTTTTGCAATTAAAAATAAACTCAAAAGTTAAATCTGTGTAATGTTTTAACACCCTCCCATATGTAAATATTCCCCCCTCATCAGCAGATAAATTTTCAAGTTTTATATCTTTTATTAGTGCTTTATAATGGTGAGGGGGGAGGACTTCACAGATGTCTTTTTTTTTTTTTTTTTTTTTAATGAAACCCCCAAACACTCTAGATGTTAAAATGTATAGTACTTACTCTTGCATAGGTTGAAGGATGAGAAGACTAGTGATGAGAAGTTTACTGATAATCAAAAGTTAATATAAAGTTTGGTGAAGAAAGTTAATTTCAGGTCAAAAGTGTGAATTAAAAAAAAATTATTATTATTATTATTTTTTTTTTTGTAGTAAAATCAGTATTTTGTTCGATTTTTAAAATTTAAGAGTTAGTTGTGCAATTTGTTCAATTTTGTAGAAGTCGCAATAAAGGAATGGCATTGTGCTAGCACTAATATTTCCTGAGCAAAATATATACTTTATTCAAATGTACTTTGGCTTTTTGGGATGTTTTTATTTTTAGTTGTTTTTAATTCATTTCTTCTTAATGTTTGCATTACACTTTTGAGGAAATATCATTGAAATAGTCCTGGTTTGCACAAGGGAGTTTTTCATAAAAAGATAAGGTTCATACCATATTTTACATATGGATGTGGATGATATTATTACATTATCTTTGGCTTACATATCTGTGATATATTTAGTTTGAAATGAAGTTGAGTAAGGTAGTCCAACAGAGGACTCTCCTAGTGTGGGGGAAAATCGAGGCTCTTATTTTGGAAATTGTATCCTACTATAGGATTGCATACTGTTTCAAGGGATTAATAATTGCAGGGATTGAATGCAGTTAAGGCATACATATTTTTGTTATAGTCTGTCTAGGAGACTACTTGTAGCTTAGACTGATATGCGGGTAGGATTGGCTGGCTCTGCTTCTGATTGATAGACCAAAGTGGGAATTCACTATTGGTTGTCTGTCAGTTTATTTTTTACTTTGTGTTTTCATAAAAAATGGAAAGCCTCCAACCTTTTATGTGGTGTAGATTTATGGGAAATTGACTACTGCTATCAGATCAAGTTTTCAGTGCTGATCACTGCTTTCATCAGCAGTGAACTCATTCATTGTGATAAATCACATGACTTATACCAGTCAGCTACTCACTTTGGTTGAATGGGACTTGCTTCAGCAATTTCAGGTTTTTTTTTTTTTTTTTTTTTTTATGAAAACCCCAAACACGAAGGTATCAAAACCTATAGTACTTAGTACCATGCATGGGTTGAAGAGGCAAAGATATGAACACATTTTAAGGATACTTTCAATTTCTTTTTTCTGAACTGAATTTTCTTTCCCCATTTATATTGTGTTTGCTTTATTTGGTTTTCAAGCTTGGAGAATTAAATTTTATTATTTACTTTTTTTAATAAAAAAAAAAAAAAAAAAATCACATCCACACTTACTTATCCTTCCAGATTTTGACCTTAAAGGTCAAGGTAGGTCACAATATGAATCCAGGAATAAAAGATTGTGTTGGTAGCCTAATCCAATGGGCAGTTATTGGCATTGGCAACTTTATTGTGTATCGAAGGCAGATATTGTTAGGATATCAGAGACATGATGTCACACTGAGATAAAAAATGAAATGCAGAATTGGAATTTGGGGAGTACAATGTGTACAGAAAGGATAGTCAGGATAGAAAGGGAGGAGGGGTCATGCTGCTAGTTAAAGGAGACATAAAATTTAAGGAAGTGCATCTAGCTGACATGGGTGGACAGTGCAATATTGAGTCAGTTTGGTATGACATATGCATTGGGAAGGCAAAATTGAGAGTAGGAGTGTGTTATAGGACTGATGACTCTGATGCGTACAATGAACAACTGTACAGAGAATTAGTGGGCCAATAAATCAGATTGTCTTATAATGGAGGATTTTAACTTCCCAGATATTGACAACTTATGGGTTGGTCACTCGTACACTAGCATGGTTTTCGTGAATTTATTGGAAGATTGTTTTCTACAGCAGCATGTTTGAGAGGCAACTAGGGGGAAAATACTCTTGATCTGATTATCAGCAGTGATTATTCATGCATTAAGAATCTGCAGATGAAGGAACCACTTGGTGACAGTGACCATAGTGTGCTGATGTGGTATTAATTTAAGATGTAACTACCATCAGGGGTAAAGGGAAGGGTTTTTTTGCTTCTGTTAAGATGATTACAGTGGTTGAAGACAGTATAAATTCCATACAATGGGATCAACTGATGATGTTATCAACAGCAAATTCTAAATGAGGAGCATTCAAGGAAGTTATCTTGGAAGCTACTAGACTTTTTACGCTAACTAAGAAATACTGTTCAAAGTTTAGGCATAAATGGATGACAGCTGAACTAATGAGACTCGTGGCAGAGAAGAAAAATGCATGGGATGCATGTAAATTTATCAGGTGACACAGAAGACTATGGTAGATATAAGCTAGTCTGTAACCAAGTCACAAAGGGGATTAGGCAAACAAAGGCAAATTATGAGAAATCTTTGGCAAAGGATTCAAAGAAAACAGCAAAGACTTCTTTACTTATGGAAACTCTAGAAGGAATGGGATGAATCAGATTGGTCCACTTGATATCTACAGTTCGATTGTTGATGAACCTGCTGAGGTAACTGACAAACTGAATGAGTATTTTGCATCTACCAAAATATATGGTTGGAAGGTATGATTTCTTAAATTTGATATTGCACTTTCATTATAAAAATAATAATAATAAATAAATAAATAAGATAACTGAAAACAAGCTCCAACTTTCCTCTAAAGTGGACTTGATTAGTTTTTTGTGTCCAGTGTTTTATATTGCTGTGCTACCTGTTTATCCTTATGTTGTTTAATTTTAATTCTTTATTTTTGTTGTAACATTGGTGCACTCATCAATGCTTGATATACTCATTAAATATTAATGACTGCGCTAAGCACTACACTACACTACAATACACTACATCAAGTATTATTGAGTGCACCAAGATTGTGAACACTTCTTTATATCTGCATAGATTTATTTGGATAGTTAATTTTTTAGGAACATATGGCATTCCTGTATATTCATAAAAAAGGCCCCTCAGCAGTGGATGAAATGTAATTTATTGTAACTTTTGTTATTTAATTTTGAAGAATGGTTTCTAAACCAGTTTCTTTCTTACTTTTAGCACCATTAAATAATTGTGAAAGTAAGCTGTAAATGAATTTAAATGCTTTTTTAGATTAATTTCTTAATTTGTGCTATAAATGCAATAAGTATTTGTTCTTATATATATACATACAGTTGGAAAACTATCACAGCTGCAATAAAACTGTGTATATTCAAGCCAGTTTAGTGACAGCGGAAAGAAAGCCACATGTACACAAGCTTTTTACTAAGAATTTTACCGGTGATGATGATGGAACTGTCAAAATACCATTACGTGATGATATGACAGCAGTGTAAGTAAGAATTGAAATTTTGTTGTTGATTAAAAATTTATTCAATCCAGATTAAAGTAAATTTTATTTATTCACGTGGTATCATATGCTGATATATTTGATGAAAGCTTATTGGTTATGAAATATGTAAGGTTTATAATAAAGTTGTTCATTGTGATTATTCAGGCGATCACAATGCCGTGCCATTTAATAGCACTGTACTTAGATTGCCTATGTACAGTTGATAAAATGAAGGCATGTAAGGTGTTACAAGCAGTTTTGAAAATTAACAGATTTAGGCATGTGCACAATCATAACTTCCTAAGCATAACTTTACTTTTATTCCACCTCGGTAGAAAGCTCTAGGCTCTTTCAGATAATAAGGAGTAGCAGTAGATATAAGATGTTCTTAAAAATTTAATTGGTACATGGGTTTGCACAGTCTGAATGTTTTTATCATTCTAATATTTATTCCAGCTGTTTATCTCATGCTATTGCTTGAGTTATGGTGTTTTGAATGTCTTTGTGAGGTTCATTTTGACACAAATAATAATATTGTTCAACAAGGGTTTGTTTTGCCACCTGAATGAAAATAGGTGATTCTTGTAGAAATTTGAAAACTGAATCCAAAATTAATGTAATCAGTTTTGGATTCAGTTCTCCTACCTCGTACAATATTGAAAATATTTGATGCAGAAGCAGTTACCCATCCAGTAGGTGGCAACATAATATGTAAGGTTAAATTAAGTGGAAGATTCCGTTTTCTATCCAGTATTTATGCATGGTTTCAGTTTGTTAAAACAAGTTTGTCAAAAAATGTGTCAGAACTCCTAGGATCCTGAGTAATTTTTGTGATTGGAATCTGTAAACAGGGTACAAATGGAAGTTTTCAGTACTGATGCCTCAATTATTGCACTGAATTTAATGGCATTACAAAGACCCTTGGTTAGGAATGTAACACAGAGGATATTGCTTGTTGGCATATCTGAACTGAGTATGAAGGCAGCATTTCTTCACAGTGGAAATGTATTACCATCTGTTCTTGTTGCTTATTAAACTCTAGTTAAATAATTATATGGAAAACCAAAACAACTTTTGAATTGCATAAAATATTAAGAGTACCAGTGGAGTATTTAGGCTAATCTGAAAATTATATTCAGTGTGATGTATGTAGCTAGGTACACAAACATTTTGCTTTTTTCTTTGTGAATGGAAATAGTTGATAGGGATTGCCATTACGTAGTTAACCATTGCCTGAAACTTACTCTCGATGAAGGCAAAGAAAGAAAGAAAGAAGAAAAAAAGAAAAAGAAAAAAAGAAACTTTTTGAATGAATATATATATATATATATATATATATTATAAATAAAACTCATGAAAATTTTTAAAATAATGAGTAATAGCAGACCTTATTTCCAGTACATTAAATCAGCATTACCACATATCTGGGACCATGAAGAGCAGCAGCCATTTATAACTACTCTCCATTACCTACCATATAACCATATCTTTATCCGTAGTAATAACCTGCTCTTAATGCCACATTGCTCCAATTTATACAAAAATTTTCCCTGTGGAATAGTATCAGTTTATGCCTAATCATTTGTCGTCAAAAGCTTTACTGATATCTCAGTGTGTGATGTGAGAGTTATTCTTTGGTATCCAATTTATTTATGTGACTTCATAAACATTATGAACAAATTGCATGCCAAGAAATAACTGAATCACTACTAATCATATTGGTCAGACGTGATCTCTCTTTAACAAATCCATGTTGTGATTACCATATAGTTCCACTGTGAACAAGATGTTTTTGCATTACTTGTTTAACTGTTAGACACCATTATTTTTCTTAATAGAAGATAAACTTACAATTCTGTATTTACTCACTTCACCTTTGAACCACCCTTTGTGAATAGCATAGACATTTGCATATCTACAGTTTGTAGTGACTTCCTCTGAATCCAAGGATGTTCTTGTTAGTATAGCTAAAAGTTTGACTTCCTCTTTTACTGCCTCATTTAATATAATTGAATTAACAGTATTAATTTCTCTTCCAAATTCCTTTCAGTCATCATAAAATAATTTATATTCCAATCAGTAAATTTACATTGTGAATGTAATGCAAAATATTTTTTCAATTTGTTAATAATCTATAAAAGACCATCAGTAGTTATCCTTTTCTTTCTAGTAGCAAAGAATTCTTGATAGCCCCTTCCCCTGAATAACTTGGGTACAGACTAATTTTTACTTAGTGTAAAACTCTATCTCCTGAAAATTTATATTCATCACATGCATTTTTCTTCTCTGCCACTAGTCTCATCAGTTCATCTGACATCCATTTTTGTTTAAACGTTGACTGTTTTCTCTCTCTCTTAGTTCAGGCTTGTACAACCTGTGGGCTGCATGCTTCCCATTCCTACACATTGTTCTGCCTGTGGTCATATAGATAATGTTAAGCATTATGGGTCCCCCGAGTTTAAAACTAGCTTGTCACAAAATGTAGTTTCAACATTGATTTTTGAAAATATTCATTTTTAATAATTGAATTTTCTGTATTGCTTTCTCGTATTTTATTTATCTCCTCAGAATTTAGAATGTTAATCTATTTATGTTTATTTATCTCCTCAGAATGTTATTAATATTATGTAATTGGTGGATTTTGCATTTAATTATTAAATAGTATGAACCAGAGCTGTAATGTTCAATATGTCCTACACTGATATCAATATTAGTAAAATAATAAGAGAAGTTTACCTCAATATAATACGTAGAACACTTCCATATGATACTCTCCAGCAATTAAAATGAAAAAATCGAAAATCTTAGATTACAGTAAAAAAATAATTAAAAATCAAATGAACACAATTAAAAATCAATCTAATTACAAATTAAATTAATTAAAAGAAATTTAATGAAAGAATTGAAAAACGATTTTCCTTCCCGAAGTGACAATGCTTTTTGACCGTATGTTGTGATCACAGGAATGAAAATTACCAAATAGGAGTGAGCTTAAATAATCCCTATTTAAGTTTCATGCTCACCTCTATTCTGTAATTTTCATTCCTGTGATCACGACATACGGTGAAAGCATTGTCAGCTTCAGGAAGGAAAATCGTTTTGCAATTCTTATGTTAAAAATTTCTTTTAATTAATTTAATTTTTAATTGTGTTCTAATTGTGTTCAATTGATTTTTAATAATTTTTTTATTGTAATGTAAGGTTTTCGGTTTTTTTGTTTTAATTGCTGGAGTGTATCATATGGACGTGTTCTATGTTGTATTATATTGAGGTAAACTTCTCTTATTATTTTACAAATATTATTTATTTGATGTAAAAAAAAATTCTGAAGATCACCATTTGTGACCTTCAGAATTTTCTGTTTTAGCCTCTAATTAAAAAAGGTTCGATGTCCCTGTCTTAGTCGATTATAAAAGCTTAGTAGCTTAATATTATCCCCCAGAATATTGTGTTTGGATTTGCAATTTTTAACAATTTTCAAAGATAACATCAGTTGGTCTTCTGAGAAAGGGTTTAAAATATGCTTCAGCACAAAAATCGCCTTGCAAAAACAAAATCGCTTCCCTCTATTCTAGTCAGTCATTGTTTCTTTGAATAAATCCCATATTAATACACTGTAGTAACTGCTACCTAGCAGTTCTTTTGACTGTCGATTTATAATGAATGATGAATCACTGCCAATTAAGAATATGACTTTCTCTTTTAGCTTCTCTAACATGCTGGTATAGAAATCAGTAATCTGGAAAGTTAAAATAAGATGTTTTCATCTTGTCATGAGTGGTTAGATGAGAACTAGTTCTTCATTATACTTGTCACAGTCATTTGGCGTATGGCGTACAACTCTAATTTTTGTTTTCCAGTGCATGTCTGGTGCCTCCGTAGTCAGGTAGGAAGGAGCAGCAGTGCGTAGCACATGCTTCTTGATTAGACCAGGGTTCGAGCCCGTCACCACCAAATACGGAGGATGCGGAGAGGTCAGGAATGACCACCGCATATTCACAGAGCAATATGGCCTTAGTTGCTAATGCTCCTAAAAACCAAATAACCAACCAAGTGCATGTCTAACTAGACTGTTTGGTTTGGCAAGCAAATGGGAAAACAAAAATTAGAGTAGGAATATATCAGTATTACACAGGCAACCTGTTTACTGGCTCTATTGTTTTCAAATCTGCTGCTTTACAAAAGCACATCCCTCCTTCCTCTTGTAATATCTGTCCTTTCTGCATATATTATATTTACTTTCTTTTTTTTTCTGTATACATTATTTATTGACCCCCTTACATGATGGAGGGGTCCATAAAGCTGCTGCTGTCACAAACTTCCCCCCCCCACCACCATCCATTCATGCCTTGGCAAAATTCCAGATACTTTTAGATTCAGTTCTATCTTGCAGCTTTTTCTCAACATCACCTTATACCAACATATAGGAATTCCTCATTTTAACATTTTGTGCTTTTAAAATATAATTGTTCTGTAGTATCGCTAACATTTATCTCTGTTAAATGTACTCTAGTCTTATTACACCTATCCTTGTTGCAACCTTGTTGAGAGGGCATAAATTCAAATTGAGGAAAGACAGATGTAGGATAGATGTGCGGAAATTTGCCTTTAGCCAGCGGGTGGTTGGTTGGTGGAACAGACTCCCATCCCTTGTGGTGGAGGTTGATAGCCTAAATAAGTTTAAGGCTCAGCTGGACAGGTATTTTGAACAAACAGAGGGGTGAAGTGGAAGTGGTTTTTTTTTTTTTTTTTTGGCTGATGCTGCATAAGCTTGCTTTCTTGCATCAAATGCCTCTACTAATGCTAATGCTAATAAAACATACTATTTTCCTGACAAAAAAAAAAAAAAAAACAGGGAAATAGGCAATAACTACCCTTGTGGGATGAGAACCTTCTGCTTGTGGTATTTGCCATGCAGCAGATGAATGAATGTAGGCTCTACAATAGTATTGAGCAGCTGAGTACTTGATATTAGTCCCCTGATTTCATTCTTTTGAGCATAATGATTCTCTTCTTCAAGCACTATCTACTGGCATTATGTCTACTTGCCCACCAGTTAGATCCCAAATAGGATTGAAGTCTGGGTGGTGGCATACACTTTTAAATAAAAAGAAATATACTTCTTCATTGGGGCAGTGCTTTTTATTTAGAGTAATTCAGTACCAAGACAACTCATGGGAAGGCACCTGCAGAGATTGATGCACTAAGTAGCAAATTCAGTTTGCTCAAAGCTATGTATAAAAAGAAGCTCTACATATAAGTTTTAATTTCTGCCTTGTAAAGATAAATTAAGCAAAAGAATTAGAAAAAACAAAACACCAACTTTCTATACTGCAATTAATAAATACAGAGAGGTCAAAACGTCCCTATGCACCTACACCTCAAATCATAAAATTGTCTCATTCTTGGTATTAATGTTACAACAACAGCTGGTTTATATGACTTTTGATGCATATTGTGCCCCCACCCCCCTTCATTCCTTCTCAGGCAGTTTCACAACATTATTTCTTTAAGTGAAATCAAGTTTGGTTGGGTTACAACTCTAGAAGTTTGTGGGAAAATTTCCTGAAACTCAAGTGCCACACTCAATACAATGCGACAGTTAATTGCCAAGTTTCGAAAAAATGGGTCTGTTTCAAAACTTCTGATGTCAACGTTTGCTCAGATTGTGTCAGTGAAATTATTCTTGTAGGAATGGAATCCCTTATTCTACACTCCACCATAAAATCTCGTCCTTTATCTAAACCATAGTTTTCCAATAAATGTGCTAAAGCTGTTCAAGAGAAGAATGTTGCATATCGTAATTGGCTTGTTTCCAATTCTTAAGTTTCATTTTCTGACTACACCAGAGCTTGAAACAATTGTGAAGCAGTTATTAATCATTCAAAACTAGATTTTGAACAGGCTAAGAGTAGAAAACTTGCTTCTTGCCCTAATGGTAGCCGAGCATTCTGGTCTCTTGCCAAAGCTATTTACCACAACTTTTGCCCATCTCTTCTCCCACCTCTGTCAAAACTAGATGGTTCTATTGTCACTTCAGCCAAGGATAAAGCTGACCTGCTAGCATTCCATTTTCTTCCAACTCATGTATTAATGATCTTGGTAAGACACCTCCCGCCATTCCCAACACTCTCCATTCAATGCCTCCTGTGGTCTTCCGTCCAAAGGATGTCAGAAGAATTTTGATGAATCTTGATGCTAAGAGAGCTCCAGATCCTAATGGTATTTCTCCACTTGTTTTCAAAATCTAAACTTGCTCCTGTTCTTTGCTGCCCTTTTCACTTTCTTCTTCTAAAAGTGTTGTTCCTTTTGCTTGGAAATTTGCTCATATCCAGCTAGTTCCAAAAAAAGGTGACAAATCACTCCAGTCGAATTATCATCCCATTACAATTACTTCTACTCTTTCTAAAGTAATAGAGAAATCAATTAACTGCCAACTCTTAAACTATCTAGAAACCTTCCTTCTCATCAGCGATCCCCAGTATGGATTCTGTCAGTGTCGATCCACTGGTGATATTCTAGCTTATGTTACCCATTTATGGACAAATTCAATGGAAAAGTTTGGTGATACACAAGCAGTTGTTCTTGACATTTCAAAGGCCTTCGATCGTGTTTGGCATAAAGGTCTTCTAAACAAGCTTCCATCTTATGGTTTACCAACTGTTTTTTTTGTAATTGGTTATCCAGTTTTCTTTCTGACCACTCACTGATGGTGATGGTAGATGGCTCTCTGTCTTCTAACTTCTCCACTAATGCTGGTGTCCCCCAAGGTTCAGTTCTTTCTCCCACTCTTTTCCTTTTGTGTATTAATGACTTTCTTCCCTTGACCAGAAATCCTATCCATAGTTTTGCTGATGATAGCACATTGCATTCCACTTTCCAGTTTGAGAAACCTTGCCCTGCTCAATCAGCTTCAACTTCTTGAATATCCACTACCAATTCCTTAAATGCTGATCTCCAGATAATTCTCCAGTGGGGCAATGACAAATTAGTTGATTTCAATCCTTCTAAAACTCAGTCCTGTTTTATATCTTGCAAAAAAGGATTTTTCTGCTCCTGTGCTTATCTTTGGTGGCACTCCAATTTGTAGGCAAGATGATATATCTCTTTTGGGGATTGCCCTGACTTCTAATCTCTCTTGGCACAAGCACATTACGAATATTGCTTCCTCTGCATCTAAAAAACTTGGTTTTCTCTTTCGCTCTTGGCATTACCTTTCTTTCAAACAGCTGTTCACTCTGTACAAATCGCAAATCCGCCCTACCATGGAATATTGTTCCCACATCTAGGGCGGTGCTGCCAAAACCTCTCTCAGGCTTCTAGATTCCATTCAGAAGAGGGCAGTTAAGTTAATTAATGACTCATCTCTAACAGTGTCTCTCCACTCTCTGTCTTATAGACGTTTTGTTTCTGCTGCATGCATTTTCTGCAGATATTTCCATGGGCACTTTTCTTGTGAATTGTCTTCTATAATTCCCACTCTCTCTTTTAAAACAGTCTGAACATGTGCTGCCACCAGCCAACATCCATTTACTGTCCAACTTCAAACTCACAGAACCAGCTTTTCATCTTCCTTGTTCATTCATCCAACTGCTGTTTTAAAAAAAAATAAATAAAAAAAGAAAAGTTATGGACACAAGAAGGACCCAGCAGGCTGTGAGTATTGACAGGGAAAAAAGTGCTGGGTATTTCAAATCGCATATTGCCTAGTCAGAAAAATTCCATTTGTAAATTGGCACAGCAGGTGAGACTCTCATATGGCAGCACACAGAAGGCACTGAATTAAAATTTGCACCTGCATGCCAACAAGATAACATCATTTTATGAATTAAAAGAAAAGGACTCTTTCATGTGAGTTTAGGTACTGCTGATGGTTTCCAGAATTCATTAATGAGAATGGAGAGTATATATTGGAGAGGATATAAATGTCACATTCTTTTACAATGAGATGTGGTTTCATTTATTTGGTTACATTAACAGCCCAAACAGTTGCATGTGGTTAGTGAATAATCCAGATCGCAACTTAATTAATGGACAACATTAATTTATTTTTGATTTTGATTTCAGATCTTTCATGTTACAATTTTTCAGTCTGAAGTGCTTTGGTTGGGTTTTAATTTTCTGGTGGTCAGATTTATAAGTTTTTTGTTTGATATTGTTCACTGTTGTTAGAGGACATTATATTCTGTGCAGCTAATCAATCATGTAATTGTAATTCTTATTTTAATTTTTGTCTTCTTGCTGTTTTTTTTAGTGCTAGTGTTCAATGAATACAGCTTGGCACACCAAATATAGCATTTACTAATAGGCTGCTGATATGACACAAAATTTCTGGATGTGGCTATCATTATTGTCCACAATACTAAAAAATAAAATATTAAAGCATTATAATTACATCAGCATACAGTATTATTGATTACATTTGCAGATTTATTGTCGATTTTTATTTACGATGTGATTCACATATAGTGTGTGCTTGAATAGAGAAATTTGGTCAAGAATGGGAAAGTGATGGAAACAAATCTGGCTCTCAGATTCTTTAATTTTTTAAAAAAATTTCTTTAAATAAAAAAAAAAAACAACTTATTATAAGACTTATTTTAAAGTTTTTATTCTTAAACTTATTTTAAAACGTATATGTATTTTTGCTATATGGCAGGCCCTCGTTATAATGCGGTTCGCTCTACGCTAATTCACTACAATGCTGTTTTTATATTATAACCCATATCTCACTCTAACACTGTCACAACTCACTATAATGCTCTTTTACCAGTGTACAGATTGAATTTTTGGCATGTTTAATGAAAACGTTTCATCTGATGTAGTTGATAGCTTGAAAATGAATAGCAAAGTTTCCCACACTGACTTGCGAAAATTTTCCACTAATTTAATTGCAGTTTCAAGAATGCTAATTTAATTGCACTATGGTGACTTGTTGCAATCAACATTTTAAAAAATGATCAAGTATATTGCTTGTAATATTTGTGTTATATGCATTTATCCGAAGTCTAGTCATCACTCGGTGTTTCTAGTCATCACTCTAGTCATCAACCCATACAGTGTTAGACGTCGTCCGTAACGCACAGTTTACTCAAACATTGAATCATAATTAATGCACCGCAGTTACATTTTCAAAGATTAATAATGTCAGATAAGAATTAAAAAGGAACAACGTCTGGATGCGGTACGAAGCCAACTAAGATAAGAAAAATATTGAATTTGAAAATTAAATTATGTTTTGAAGTGAATCAATTCCGTTCAACGACAAGTGGAAGTGTGCAATAATTTAGGACTGGAAGGTTCAACTGTAAGAACAATTATAAGAAATAAAGAATTCATTTTAGCAGCGGGAAAGACAGTTGTTCCACTGCAAGCAACTAGGACGGCTATTATAATTGAAATGGAGAGACTTCTAAATAATTTTATTGAAGATAATATCCAATGCACAATTCCGTTAAGTTAAATATTATTAAAGAAACAGCAATTAGTCTATATGATGATCTGAAGAAAGCTCAGCTTTTAAAAAAAAAAAAAAAAAAAAACCTTCTCAACAAGTTTTTAACATAAGATGAAACAGGACTTCTTTGGAAACAAATGCCTAAAAGAAGTTTCATATCAAAAGAAGAAGAAGAAGGGAAAAAAAAAAAAAAAGACATTCCAGGCTTCAAAGTGGTGAAGGATCAGTTGACTTTATTATTGGGTGGTGATGCTGCATGGATTTTGAAATAAAATCCCTTTTAGTTTACTAGGAAGACAGCCAAAGTACAACCCAAAATCGACCAAAGTTACGAAAACTCGACAGCCCAGGGCCATCCGATTAATAAATTTATGATTTTAAGTTTAATTTTGATATGTATTATAGTAACTTACCACATGATTATATATATATATACGTAATGGAGAATATTTTATATGCACAAAATTTTAATATTAAACATTTTGAATGACATTTGTGCGTCTTTTCGCTACCGTTTATTATTGATTAGGAAATATCCTATGTATGGCATAGACCTTGACTCACAAATACATATGTTACATTACGGGAATACGGCGCTCACTCAGCACTGATTCACTTAGTGCTTTGTTTTTCAGGAATGAATTATCAGCGTTAAGCAGGGGTCACCTGTATAGGCTTAAAAGATGTTCTGCAGGATATATCAATGTGTATTTATCTGCTTACAAAAATATCTACTAGTTGTTGTGATAATTTTTAATCTTGCTGTAATGTTAATTCATAAAAAATTTAATTAAAATAGTAATTAAAAAATATATATATTTTTTATTATATCAACTGTTATTGTTAAGATAATGAATATGTTAAGAAGTGTCTAATTTTCATTTATTGCCTTTATTTCAAACATTTCTCTGGTATCATGGAAGACTCGCATGCACCAGATAGCGTGACTAAATATGCAAATTGGCATATGTACTCTGGTCTTATTCCACCTATCCTTGTTGCATAAAATATACTGTTTCCCTGATAACAAAACAAAACAAAGGGAAATGGGAAATAACTATCTCTTGTGGGACCAGAGCCTTCTTTCTGCTGATGGTATTTGCCATGCATACATGGCAAATATCACAAGCAGAAAGATAGCTCTGGCATAGCATCAAAGTACTTAATGAGTCCTCTTGATACGAATGGCAATGAACATATGGCAAAGTATTTGCTAGCTAGAGAGTCAAATACATTTGATGATGCCTGCTTAAATAACGCTTTCATTTATCACAGAACAGAAAACTGTACTGTGTGTCAGATGTTAGCAGAATTTGGTCCAAGATTGTTGATTGACGATTAAAAGGTTCATTCTTGAGAACTGTGTGAGAAGGGTGAAAGTGGATTCTAATTTTGTCAAAGTAATAATATGAAACAAAGTAATAATATGAAAATATTTGTCATAATCAATAATAAGAAACATCCCTGTTTCATATTATTGATTATGAAACAGAGATGTATGACTAACACTTTAAACAAATTCCAGTCATCCCAGCTGACGTTGCTAAACTCACTCTATCAAAGGGAAAAAAAGAGAGAAAGAAGGAGTATGACCGGATATACATCATGGATAAAACTATTTTAAAGGGACTGCTCAAAAAAAATCGTGTATTTTAATTTTTTTTAGGAAAATAAATTGAGAACTTTTTGATCAGCTGTGGTACTTATACAATGGGGTGTTTTAAAAGCTCTGAGGCTAGTTAAACCACAGAATTATAAAAGAATACAATGAGGTGGCAGGCATGCCATAGCAGTGGTAGGGTCCTGAGCAACATTCCCTCTAAGTTGTGCGTGCACAAACAGGTTTTGAAATCAGCACATATAGGAAACAACTGCACACAAAAAATTAAATAAATAAAAAAGAAAAAGAAAAAAAAAAAAAGGTAATAAAACAAAACAGAGTCGTATATTGAAATATGCAAAATTGACCACACGCGAGACTGACTGTAAGAGGCCCAACTTGGCTGTGTGTATTATTATTGCTATTCAAGACTTTTGTTGGTGCTCTATTTAGAGACGTTAGAGTAGTCTGTTGGCAACACTGTCTATGCTTCACAACAAGCAGTCTTTTCCAATTTGCACAGTGAGCATTCTTTAACATTGCTATCGTAGAAACGTAGACTAATTATTGTCAAATTTTTATTACTTATTTGTAAAAGTTAATTATTTTATTTATTTATATATATATTTTTAAAAGTTAAAATATTGATTCAATCTGTCAAAAGAGGCGAAGGGTGTTAAGTGCAAAGGAACCACAAGTTCATTTAAAGTGGAATGGCTTGATGAAATAGTAGAAACTGATACTCCTAAAAGTCATTATTTGTTATATGTTTCATTGCAAGAAATATTTATGTTCGATTCAGAAAATGGCATTATATGTTTGTATTGTCATGATGCAAAAGTTCCAAGAGAATTTGCTAGTGTAAAGAGGTGGGACGAGGTTTGACTCTTTAAGGCATTGTCTCACAAGCAAAGTGTCAATGGTGTACAAAAACTCAGACACCAAAATCTTTCACTATCGGCTATAGGGTTGCTGCATATGCCGTGTGAAAGTCCAGATGAACGAGACCAAACACGTTCAAACCCAGAAGAGATTAAAGTGCTTAAAGTGCAACAGTATTCTGTTTGCCATTTAAAATGAACAAGTGTTTGCTCTCATTTCAAGACATTAATGAATGTGTCAACATATGTGAAAATTTTTGATAGTTGGCAAAGCAAAAATTACATGTTTGAATTTTTGGAGATTATCAACAGCATTGTTCTAAAAGAAATGATTGAGTAAATAGCTTCAGCAGATTTTCATATGATGACACTTGATATATCTCTCAACAAATGCCTCATACTATACTTCAAATGTAGGCCTAAAAATTTTACCGTGTATAAAACTTATTTTGGTGGAATAGTGCAGCTTCAGGCTTATGATGCTTCTATTGTTTTGGCAATCAAGCAGTTTTATGCTGACCATAAGCTTGACCTACAGAAAAATGGTACTGTTTACATCTGATGGTACGTCGGTGATGTTGGGCAAAGTTAACCGTGTAGCAGAACAGCTAAAGCGGGACATACCAAACTTAGTTCAACAACATTGTGAAGCTTGGACAGAGGTCAAGTTAATATGATATATTGAAACTCTAACGTGATGATATATACCATGTTTTCTTGGTCCACAACAAAACAGTGCAAATTTCAAGAAATTATCAATGCTTCGGAAAATAAATCTGTTGCTTTCAGACCTCTCAATGAAGTCTGGTGGTTATCCCGGCACTTTGCACTGCAAGCAATAATCAGAAATTATGAAGTGCTGATTGAGTACTTTGAGGAAGATAAATCAAATGATTCTATTTTGAAATAATGTCATGAGAAGGTAACAAACAAATAGCCCTAGAAGTTTTGAATGATGTTTTAGAACTAGCTGCATTGTGTAAACCTTTGCAATGGTGTGGCCTGACATAGCATGATTCAGTTCATTTTGAATGTGGCGAACTGAGCAAGTTAAGAAAGCAGTATCTTGGTGATAATGTTTCATTGAGTGACAAAATTAAGGCTTTACTTAGCAAAATCTGGGAAGAAAACATTGCAGTGGATATGAGTTCTCTGTTGACTTTTATAAACCTCCTTTGTGTTCATTTGGAAGAGAGGTTTCCTGATGAGAAGTTTGCATAGAATGGGCAAATGCCAAAGGCAGGAGAGAGAAAAATTAAATGAATAAAATTATTTATATGCTGTACGGACTGTAATTTTTTTTGCATTATAAATCACATAACATAAGAATAAAACAATATTCATATTAATTTCCTGTTTGTTTGCATTAAAAAATAAAGTAGCATATTTTTCATTAAAACATGCAAATACAATAGTAGCTATGGGAATGGCTGTATTAATAAAAAAAAAATAATTTCAGGTTTATAATTTTACATACACTCAATTTAGTGCACATAAGTTTTTGTCACTGGGAAAAATTTTTTTTTGCTTGCACAGGCCATTAAAAATTAGAGGAAACATTGGCCCTGAGTTAGTAGTGTAGAGGTTTCCATCAAATCACATTGTTTGTATGTGCACTCTCATTGAAAGTAAAGTATGTTTTACTATGCTGTGGCTGCTGTAAAGAATATTTTGTGTGCCTTAAGACAAAGATTATATTGAATTTTCCACAAAGCTTGGAAACATGGCCAAGAGATGTTGAAGTTCCTTTAGTAATAAAGCTTATGAACTGGATGTATTATTTAGGGCATCACTATTCAGGAGTGGAAGGCATTTTAAGGATGACAAGATGGCACCGAAAGGCTATTCCTCCTGCAGGAAAGGCTATAGCGATCCTCTTTTTTGATATTAAAAGCAAAACTAAATCTGCCATTTATGCGATACACATTCTGCATAATTGACAGATTAACCTCTTTACATTGCTAAAATGTAACTTATTCATTCATTTAAAATAGGTCATCCTGCTGTCTGATGAGAAACCAGCAAATCCTAAAGCAGACTATCATAATAGCGTGTAATCTTTTAAATAAATAGTAGTTAGCCATTTATTTAAGAGCAGTGTAATACTAAGGCAACTCATTTGTTGTTCTGCTGTGAGCATTAAGACTATTGCATTAATAAATCAGTTTAGTCTTGTTGGCTGCAAAGTACATGAAAGGACAAGATAGTCCTCTCAACTTAATATAATTTTGATAAGGCTAAATGGAATTAACTGTTTTATAATTTTGAAAATATATAAAGTTAATATTAAAAATAGTGTATACCTACAGGTTTTTTTTGTATTTTTATGGTTTTGTATAAAATAAGTTAGATGAAATATAAACAAATAGCATTTAGAAAAGCATCATATATTTTGGTTTACTTATTAATTTTTCGTTACAAAAATTGTGACGTGGATATAGCAACACAGCAGTACTGTACTACTCAGTTGAGAAGGCATGTTGACCACCTGTCTAGATTCAGAAATGTATCAGCATGTGTAGGCAGAATGTCATAGTCACCATTGGACCTGCATATGCTGAAATGAATACTGTCCACCACGATGTTTTTAATGCACTGGTTACACTCTAATATGTAAAACCCTGTGTTGTGTGTGCATGTGTCATTTTAAATGCTCATGTAGTTTTACCCTTAAGGTGTCCCTGCAATGCTGAGCACTAAATAATCAAATAGAAATTATTATTTGCAGGTGCTGCAGTATTATTTGAGGGATGCAATTTGTAAAAACAGTTATAAAAGAAAAATATCCAGAGTTTGAAAATGCTGTGATATTTCTGCTGCAGGAAATTTTAGGCTAGGTGGGGTACTACTGGCCATCAGAGAGTACAGCACGAGAACATTTATTCTAGAGCTTATATCTTATTCAGTTTAATTTTTGGGCATTCTCAGCTTTGAATTGTGAGCTAAGAGGCAACAAATTTAATGATATGTAGGTGACAAAAAGGCAAGATTGCTGTGCTGAAAATACCTTGCAACAACTAACACAACTCTAATAAAATATGGTAAATGCAAACATAAAATTATATTAAGTATTATAAATAGTTAAATTGTAGTGCTGCTTAAATTGTGCTGCCTGTGTTTTTATAGCATCACAGAAAATTTTGCATGGAAAAAATATAAATATATGTTTAACAGAATAGTTCAGCAGATACTTTTATTTGTGAAAATGAAATAAATAAAAAAAAAGGCACTGAAGGATTACAGTGTATCTTGAATCCAGTAGCAAAAAATAATGAACAGTTACATTGGGAACTTCAGGATTTTTTGTTTAATCTGCATGATTAAAGCTTTTATTTACGACCTTCCATGGAAAAATTGGCTTTTGCCATTATTATAGAAACTTTTTCATGAAAATCGATCCTTTGTATTAATGTGAATATTTAGATAAATTATTAGATATACTTTTTAAATGATGTGCCATTATATGCAGTAATATTTTACATATATAAACAGTTTATCATAGTTAATTGAATTAAATTGATATGCTAAATTCAATTGGATGCCTTTCTTCTGGGATTTATTTTTTATTATTCAGATTTGGTTATGCACTGTATTATTTTATTGAAAATTTTAGCTTTGTGAAGGGGAAATACAAATTCACTTTTCTTACCCAGGTTTCAGAATGTGGGAATTCTTTTTACTGGAAAAAAAGAAGTCCCGGCTGCTTTATATCATGCGAAATTGGCTACTTTTCCATGGAACAGCCTTCCGGGTATGTATAAAAATATTGTATCTTGACATGTTATTTATGTAAAGCTGAGTTGTTTATTGTAATGCAGGCGAGAACAGTTGTAAGAGAGAGAAAGTTCTCCTTTTGTGACAAACAAGGCTTTACTTGATCTCAAACTTTTGCATGCTGAGGAAACTGGATGGATGAAGTAAACAGCCATAAAGCAGCACTTAATTTATCTAAAAAAAAAAATATTTTGGATCTGCTTTCTAGGGACCCTCCATAAATATATGTTTAACAGATAATTAGGGCAGAAATTGCTGGGTCCAAATAGCTACAATGTTCCCTTATCTTATATTACTATGCATAATATTAGAAAAATATAAGAAAAAAGTAGAGCAATTGACAAAGTGGTATGAAAGAAGAACTATTTGAAACAAAAACATTTGAGATTTCCAGTTTAATTAGTTACTTGTTTGAAGTCTTAACTTCAGTGACACAATATCCAACTTTTCATTTTAAGTGCAGATGAACATTTTTGGGAATGCATAATGTGTTCTTTTGCCCGAACTTACTTTGTGTAAATGGAAAATTGTGATGATCCAGAATTCTCCCTCCTTACTAATCAAAAACATTGGATATGCATTTGGCAAATGCAGAAATATGCCCTAAAATGCTTTAAATATGCAGTAATCTTTTACATTTATTAACAGTTTATCATAGTTAATTGAATTAAAATTGCATTATATTCAGTTTTTAAAAGCAACAAACTGTTGATAAATGAAGTTTTAGAATAAGGGTCATTTTACAACTAACACATGGAATAACCTTTATTAGAGTAAACAACAATATATTTTTAAATGTGGTTCATTGTAAATCTATCATTTATTGTCCAGAGTCATTAACAGAGAATGATCTTTCCCCATTGAGCGAGACTTGTTGGGTAGCACAGTGGTTATAATCACCATCCTCCCACACTGGATAGAAAAGGCCTGTGTTTTCAAGCCAATGAGGTTTTTCACAATGTGACTGAGTAAGTCGTTTTCTTTTTATGAGGTTTTTCACAATGTGAGTAAGTCATTTTCAAGTGAGGTAGGCATGATTTTTCTCCTGGAAATTCGGGGTTTTTACCAGCAAACAGTAAACTGACCAAAAAAAATACAAGCAGTTACAGACATAAAGACATGATCAATGGAAGCAACTGGGTTAAATTTAAAAATTGAACCTTCAAGGCTTCTATTTGATTGGAAGTTCTTGTTCATTTCTATTAACAAAGTCGTCATATTTTTCTTAAAATATGAAGTTGTGTTCATTTTTCAAACATTGTAAAATTTATTTATTTTCTTTTTCTGTTTCTCCAGGGTTTGTTGAAATATTTGATTGGACTTTCTCTATCTCTTCAGGTGCACAACTCAAAAATGTCCTGGTTTTTGGTTTATTTGTAGAATTGACTAACCAAGCAAAATGTGTCCCAACAAACACCCAATTTTTTTCTAACCAAAGGATCAGAAAGAATTACCTTAACAGTGCTAATAGCTTCACTATTCACAGTATCCAAAGAATTTTTTAATATAGAATCAAAGGTTTGGCATAAAACAATGCTGCACATAACCTTATCATGTTCCCCACCTTGTCAAAATAGTCTGGTGGAAGAGGAAGGCCAGATTGCATGTTCTCCATAAATAACTATACATGCTGGAACTTTTGCAAAGATTTACTTTATTAACTTTATTGCTGCATCTTGAGTACTGCATACAGGTCTGGAGGCCTCATTTTAGGAAGAATGTAGACCTGCTGGTACTTATAAATAGCAGAGAAGGCATAATTCAAATAGCAGAAGACTACTATAGAGAATTATACAAGCAGTGAGGGAATGATGCCAGCAGTGGGGAAGATGGATTGCAAATTAGTAACACATATGACATACCCAATATTCTTTCTGATGAGGTAGAACATGCATTGAAGAAAAAGAAGAATCAGAAAGCTCTGGGGGAAGATGAAGTTACTGTAGAGTTGTTAAAATTGGGAGGAAGAGACGTGACACAAAAACTGGCAAGACTCTTCACAAAATGCATTAGAAAACATATGATACCTTAGGCGTGGAATAATGCAATCATAGTTTTGCTGCATAAGAAAGGAGATAAATCAGAAATTGGAAATTATAGACCAATTAGCTTGTTATCCCACATCTACAAGTTGTTCAGAAGGGTCATTACTAACAGATTAGAAAGAATACTTGATGAGAATCAACCGAAAGAGCAAGCTGGCTTTAGGAGAGAATTCTCAACTTCAAGTAATATCACAGCTAATGGAGAAATGAAATGAACATAAAACACCATTATGCCTGGCATTTGTGGATTATGAAAAGGCATTTGACTCCATACAGCATAAGCCAATGTTTCGGGACTTTTATGATTTTGGAGAAAATATATGAGAATGCTATCTCCTTTATTAGACTCAACAAAGACAGTAGCAAATTTAAAATTGAGAAAGGAGTTCGACAAGGAGACACATCTCCGAAGTTGTTTACTGCTGCCTTTGAGGAAGCTTTTAGAAGATTAGACTGGTCGCAGAAAGGGGTCAATGTGAATGGAAAGTACCTGAACCATTTACGATTTGCAGAAGACATTGTGGTATATTGCTGTATTGATGATATTGCTGTATGGAGTCAAATGCCTCTTCATAATCCACAAATGCCGGGCATAATGGTGTTTTATATTCATTTCATTTCTCCATTAGCTGTGATATTACATGAAGTTGAGAATTCTGTCCCAAAGAATTAGAGGAAAATCATAATCAGTTATGCACTGTTAGTAAGGCTTTTGAACTAAAGATGAATAATATGGCTAAAACAAAAGTAATGATGAACAAGCATGCCACAAAAAGGGACATAATGATTGAAGGAGCAGTAATTGAAAAGGTGGAGTCATATACTTATCTAGGACAAGTTATTAGCTGCAATAATGATAAATGGCTGGTGGAAGTCAAGAGAAGAATAAATTTTGGATGGATAGCATTCAGAAAATATAGTCACATACTGAGGAGCAATATCCCAGTTTGTCTGAAATGTAAAATAATAAACCAATGTATACTCCCCACCATGACTTATGGAAGTGAAACTTGGGAACTTACCAAAAGAATGCAAGAGAAACTGAGATCTACACAGCGAAGAATGGAACGAATTATATCGGGAATCAGACTATTAGATAAGAAGAGAAACACATGGATTAGGCAGCAAACTCAAGTAAAGGACAATCTTATCAAAACTAAAGAACTAAAATGGTCTTGGGCAGGACATATAGCTCGAAGACATGATGACAGATGGACTAAGAAAATAACAGAATGGTACCCAAGAGCAGCTAGAAGAAAACCTGGAAGACAATGGCATAGATGGATAGATGAAATTCACGAGTTTGTGGGTAGTAAATGGATGGCCATTGCACAAAACAGAAGGAACTGGAAAGTTGTTGGAGAGGCCTTCGTTCTGCAGTGGATTGAAAATGGCTGAATGATGATGATTAGACTTGCTGGGATGGGTATGTAGTAGTAGTAGTAGTAGTGGCACTTGATGCAAGAAAGCAAGTGTAGGAGCTTATGCAGCATCAGCCAAAAAAAAAAAAAATAAATAAAAAAAAAAATAAAAAAAAATAAAAAAATCACACCATACCCTCCAAATGCCTGTCCAGTTCCTCCTTAAATTTATTTATCCTATCAACTTCCACAACGACAGATGGAAGTTTGTTCCAGCAATTAACCACCCGCTGGCTAAAGGCAAATTTCCGCACATCTATTCTACATCTATCCTTTCTTAATTTGAACTTATGTCCCCGTAGGTTCGTATTCTGAACAAGTGGGAGGAATCCATCAGAATTCAGCGTGCTCAACCCATTCAAGTCCTTATAGACCTCAATCAGATCACCGCGCAGGTGCCTAGTCTCCAGCCACTGCAATTTGCAGAACTTAAGCCTCTCTTGGTAAGAGGATCCCTTCATTCCCCTCACCAATCGTGTTGCTCTTCTCTGTACACGCTCAAGCAAATCTACATCCTTCCTAAAATGAGGCCTCCAGACCTGTACGCAGTACTCAAGGCGTGGCCTGACCATTGCCTTATACAGAGGGACAATCACCTCCTTTTCCCTGCTAGCAAAATTCCTATATATCATTGACAAAACCCCATGACCTGCCCTAGCAGCCTGTCTACATTGCTCAGAAAACTTCATATCTGACTGCACATCCCAGGTCTTTTTCATTTTCTACCACCTTAAGTGTAGTACCACACAGTTGGTACGTTTCTCTGGGGTTACTTCTACCCATATGCAGTACTTTGCATTTGTCAAGGTTAAACTTCAGTTGCCACTTCTTAGCCCATCTGCCCAAATTATCTAGATCCTGTTGCAGTAGCACACTGCCATTACTGTCATTAACAACCCTGCCAACCTTCGTGTCATCTGCAAACTTCGACATTAAGCCTGATATACCTTCATCAATATCATTGATAAATATACAAAACAACAGTGGACCCAACACGGAACCCTGTGGGACTCCACTAATAACATTAGTCCACGAAGAGCAGCACCCATTGATTACCACCCTCTGTCTTCTCCCACTTAACCATCCTTTTATCCATTGTAGCAACTTACCCTTAATACCATTCTGCTCCAATTTGTACAGTAGTCTTCCATGCGCAACAGTGTCAAAAGCTTTCCTGAAATCCAAGTATATGATATCAAAATTATTTTTTGCATCCAGTTCCTTTGTGACCACATCATAATAACCAATCAAATTTGTCAGACAAGACTTTCCCTTAACAAACCCATGCTGTGTCTGAATTATTGCTGCAGTCTTGTCTAGATGATCCTGCAATGCATCTTTAACCAGTGACTCCATTATTTTACCCGGAACAGAAGTTAAACTAACTGGTCTGTAATTACTTGTGTCACCCTTCGAACCTCCTTTGTGAATTGGGGATACATTTGCACATCTCCAGTCCGTGGGTACCTCCCCTGAATCCAAGGATGCTCTCATAATTATGGCTAAGGGTTTGCTTAGTTGCTTTGCCGCCTCCTTTAATATAACTGGATAGATCCCATCCACCCCAGGTGCCTTTCTTATGTTTAACTTCAACAATTTCTCCTCCACTTTGCTCTCAGTTATTACAAAATCATTAAGCACACTGCTACAATTTGATAACCTTCTTCCATTTTCAAACTGTAATAATTCCTCACGTGTGAATGTAGATGCAAAATACTCATTCAGTTTGTTTGCTATGTGAGCAGGATCATCAACAGTCGAACCATCGATGTCAAGTGGACCAATCATATTCATCTCCTTCCTTTTAGAGTTTATATAAGTAAAGAAATCCTTGCTGTTTTTCTTAGCATCTTTGCCAAAGATTTCTCGTAATCCGCCTTTGCCTGCCGAACCTCCTTTGTGACCTGATTAGACTAGCTTATATCTGCTACAGGCTTCTGCGTCGCCTGATAATTTATATGCATCCCATGCATTTTTCTTCTCTGTCACGAGTCTCATTAGTTCATTTGATAACCATTTAGGCCTAAACCTTGAACAATATTTCTTCATCGGTATGAAAAGTCTAGTAGCTTCCACGATTAATTCCTTGAATGCTTCCCACTTAGAATTTACTGTTTGTAACATCGTCAGTTGATCCCACTGTACAGAATTTAAAAACTGTCTGAGACCACTGTACTCCCCTTTACGGAAGCAAAAACCCTTTCCTTTACCCCTGACGGTAGTTACCTCTTTGAGTAAATCCCACTTCAGCACACTGTGATCACTGCCACCTAGTGGTTCCTTTATCTGCAAATTCTTAATACACGAATGATCACTGCTGATAACCAGATCAAGAGTATTACTTTCTCTGGTTGCCTCTCGAACATGCTGCTGCAGAAAACAATCATCCAATAAATCCACAAAAGTCTGACTAGTGTGTGAGTGACCAACCCACAAGTTCCAGTCAATATCTGGGAAGTTAAAATCCCCCATTATAAGACATTCTGATTTACTGGCCCACTCTATTTCTCTGTACAATTGTTCATTGTACTCATTCGAGTCATTAGGCCTATAACACACTCCTACTCTTATTTTTGCTTTCGCAGTGCTTATGTCACACCAAACTGACTCAACAGTGCACTGTCCATCTATATCAACTGGATGCACTTCTTTTGATTTTATGTTTTTCTTAATTAACAGCATAACACCTCCTCCCTTTCTGTCCTGTCTATCCTTTCTGTACACATTGTACTCCCCAAATTCCAGTTCTGCATTCCTTATATCTTTGTGACACCACGTCTCTGCTATCCCAACAATATCCGCCTTTGATGTCTTGACCAACACTTCAAATTCATCAAATTTATTTACTATACTTCTAGCATTGGTATACATGCAAGCATACATGCTCCTATGCCTATTCCTTGTTACCCTAACACATCCCATATACCCAACTATTCCAGGATGACTGCCATCTGTCCCTGAAACCCCCAACACCCCTCGCTCCAGGTCGCTTCTGTAATTTGCAGAAATTGCTTCAATTTCTGCAAATTGCAGAAAGAAGCAATTTCTCAAATTACTTCAAGTTCTGCAAATTGCAACATCTGGAGACTAGTCACCTGTAAGGTGATCTGATTGAAGTATTTGAGGCTTTGAATGGATTAAGAAAGCAAAGTGCTTATGGCATTTTTCCTTTTGCTCTGACTATGCACATGAGGGAGGCATAAATTCAAATTGAGGAAGAATGGTTGCAGGCTAGACATGCATAAATTTGCGTCCAGTCAACAGGTGGTTGATTGTCGGAACAAACTTTCATCATTTGTTGTTGAAATGGATAGCTTGAATAAATTTAAGGAGGTGAGAAATAGACAGATTATTGGAGAGGGATGGATAGGTGAAATGTTTTTTTTTTTTTTTTTTTTTTTTTTTGACTGATGCAGTATAAACTTGTTTTCTTGCATCATTTTCTGCTACTAATACTAACACTAACTTTCCAAAATTTGCTTGAATCTTTTCTACAAGCCTATGTAAGTCATAGGTTGAACAAGTAATGTGGTTTAGGTTTGGAGAGGAAACCTGTAATGTAGAAGCTGCTTTTATCATATACAGAGCAGCATTACTAATAGAAATGCAGTTGTTTTCACCACATGTGAATTTTAAGTTTATTCGTAATAGCTGTAGTACTGCAATCGAAGCATGAATCACGTTTTCAAGAACCTTACAAGCAAGCAGATGCAGACAAGAAGGTTTCCTGGTCTGATTTCCCCACGTACCACATGCACAGTATGATAGGCACAAGTATCCGCTGTTTCACTGAGGGATATCCAGATGCACTCTTCTCCAGTATCTCAAAGAATGTTGTGACTGATATCATCACAAATAGAACTAAGATAAATTCTTTCTCAAGGTGGGTTTCTCAATGTTTTGCTTAATGGATTCCCCCCCCTTTAAAGTTAGTTTGAAAACTGGATTGCTTAAATTACTGAAAAGGATATTGCTGCTTGTCAAGACAAGACATAGATCCATTGAAAATGAATGTTAATGGCTCCTAACATTAACTTGCCAGATCAGTCTCCTTTAAAAAAACAACTGATCTGGCAATTTTTTCCTTGCTTTTGTTTCCTTGGCCATAATGTGCAATGCTGCTTTCACATGTTAGTTAACCTGGAATTTTTTCCTGCATGGAGTGTCCTTTTCACAAACAACAAAAAAAGGCCAATACTGCCATCTGTAGCGAAATGTTTTCCCTGATTTGTGATTCACGATTCTGTGTTTTAACAGCCAGATTTGATTTTCGGTATTTTCAACAAAAGTTCCAGCTGCCTATTTGTAACTTTTTATAGTAAAACTGAACTGTTAAGTTACACAGTATGTTAGTCACATACTGAGGATAAATATTCCAATTTGTCTGAAATGTAAAATAATGAACCAATGTATACTACTCACCATGACTTACAGAAGTGAAACTTGGGCACTCACCAAAAGAATGGAAAAGAAGCTGAGAATGATACAGTGAAGAATGGAACAAATTATATTGGGAATCAGACCATTAGATAAGAAGAGAAACACATGGATTAGGCAGAAAACTCAAGTAAAGGACTCTTATCAAAACTAAAGAACTAAAATGGTCTTTGGCAGGACACATAGCTCGGAGGCATTATGACAAATGGACTAAGAAAATAACAGAATGGTACCCAAGAGGAGCTAGAAGAAAACCTGGAAGACAACGATGGAGATGGACAGATGAAATTCATGAGTTTATGGGTAGTAAATGGATGGCCATTGCACAAAACAGAAGGAACTGGAAAGTTGCTGGAGAGGTCTTCATCCTGTAGTGGATTGATAATGGCTGATGATGATGAAGTAAATATTGATATATGATCAGGTAATTTTAACAGGCAGGGGACTACACCTGACCATGTATCAAGAATGCATTACGTTGAAATTACCTGATCATGTATCAATATTTGCTTCAGCTGACATCAGATTCTGCACATTTGCCTTATCTATATTCGACCATTATCCAAATATGTACCCCCCCACATCTGATGGCAACTGTACCATTTATTTTTTTTTTGTTTTATTTGCATTTTACTCTACAGTTCGCTCACCTTCTATTGGCTATGTAATTCAGCCCATAATTTTCCTAATTCATCATAACTTTTAGGATAATAACATTCTTTCACCTTTCACATATCTACTATACTTCTTTTTCTACTGTCCTCAGTAGAAAAAGAAGTATCACCCTTGTAGTTTCTGGCACTCTGTGTAATTTTCACATCCATTTATGCATACTTTATTCAATATATATATGTAATTAACGATAATAATTAGTTCTAGTGAAAAATCAGCTCAAACCTGGACTGCCCGAGCACAACTATATTCCCCTTCCAGTTACTTTTTGCTGTTCTTAGACACTACATTTTATATCTTGTGCTGATTAGGTTGACCGAAAGCAGTATTCAAGATACTATTTTTCTGCCATTGTTCACTTTTTTCTTCTCCAACAAAGTTAAGTTTAGTCTTTTTAATGCTACTTTGTAAGTTATTGATTTCGCCCCTTTGCTGGTCTATTTGCCTCATTTGTTTAATTGTTGACTTCCTTGTCTCACGGGTAAGGTTTACATTGACCTATTTACACCTTCTCTTCCCCCCCACCCCCCACCCCAATTCTCAGTGCTGCTTCTTCTAACTTCTTTGGTCTTCAATACAGCCTTGATACATTCACTTCCCTCAGACTCCTGCCAGGCTCGACAGTAAGTTGTCATATTCTGGCTATATCCTTTCGTCTTCATATTACATTTTCTTACTTTCATCACTTAGGGCTAAAATTCGCATGGGCTGATCGGCAATTATTCAGTTGGTATTAATTTTATCTTAATTTTGCATTTTATTTTTATTTAATTTTGAATTATATTTGAATTTTTATTCCTTTTCTTTTTGATCTCTGGTGACATATACGTTTGCTCACTTTTTCTGTCTGCTATCTCTATGTCAACAAAAATGGAGGCCTTACTTCTTGGTGCATTATGGCCTGTGCTGCCCTTTCACTGTAAAGCCTACAAAAAACAACAACAGCCTTACTTCTTGCTGTATTTCCTTTGGTTTTGGCTGCTGGCCCATGTAGTTAAAGTCTTTGGATCTATAGCATTAAGTACCATTTTTATTTTATTTAATTTTATGTAATCTGCTTTTATTTTTCAGGCATTTTTTTAATTTTTTCCATGTTAACTGCACCTGACAGGTTAGCACACCTGCTCATACACTTATCTAATCTATTTATATAGCAAAAACCAGAGCTGTAATGCTCAATACGTTCTATGTTGATATCAATATTTTTAAAAATAATAAGAGAAGTTTACCTCAATATAGTACATAGAACACTTCCGTATGATACTCTCCAGAAATTAAAACGAAAAAATCGATAATATTACATTACAGTAACAAATAATTAAAAATCAGTTGAACAATTAAAAATTTAGAAAATTAATTAAAAGAATTTAACGAAAAAGTAGGAAGGAAAATCATTTTGCAATTTTTTTTCATTAAATTCTTTTAATTAATTTTCTTAATTTTTAATTGCATTAAATTGATTTTAATTGTGTTAAATTGATTTTTAATTATTTGTTACTGTAATGTAAGATTTTCGATTTTTTTTTTTTTTTTTGTTTTAATTTCGGGAGAGTATCATACAGAAGTGTTCTACCTATTATATCAAGGTAAACTTCTTATCATTTTTACTAATCTATTTATATATATAGTAATCACAACATTCATTCAGTTATTGGATAATTTACACAAGTGGCCTGACATTCACTCATATTTATAAAACTTAACCTGCAGGAATAGCTAATTTAATTTTTTTTTTTTTTTTTTTTTTTATATACATATTTGGGGTACAACAGTTAACACTTATGGGACATTCTAATTCATTTCCCATTTTCACACACTTATCCCACTCAAGACAGTACCCTGAATAGGACATCACATACTCACTCATGATATGTCTTGGATATCAAAAAAGCTTTCAATACAATGTCATCATGTGGGATCCTTCGAGATACACATGAATCTGTCCTTTAAAGTAAACTGAACTGTTGTCTGTAATTTTTGACTAATAGATTGTTTCAGGTACATTTCCATTCTGGCCTCTCCCCTACATATACAAGGAGTTCCTCAGGGGTCTCTGCTAAGTGCTACACTCTTCTCCATCAGGTTCATTTATATCATTAAATATATACCTGACACAGTCGAAACATATCTTTATGCAGATGACCATGTATCTCCTATCATTCACAAAATATGCATCTAATTGAAAGGAAGCTACAAAGGACCATAAATAGTTGTTTTGGGCAAGAAATAATGGTTATTAACTTTCTAAGCAAAAAACTACTGCAAAACATTTTTAGTGAAAGTCTACTTTACATCCTGAGCCAGACCTCCAAATAGATTCCCACCAAATTATTCTCCAGCAGAGTGTTAGATTTCTAGATCTAATACTTGACAAAAAATTTTGTTTTCTTGAACATATCAAACATGTTCACACAGATTGTCTAAACATACAATCTCTGATGACATGTGTGCATCTGTGTTATATCTCCTCTGAGTAATTTTTGCTATGTCTCAGGGTACAGATCACTGCATGTTGCCACATCTGTATCAGTCTCTTAATAGGTCTCGTTTGGACTATAGCTCTCCAGTTTATGCTTTGTCTGGCTTTATCTTTGCTCTGTATGGCTTTAAACTGTGATGCTTTCCAAATTTTACTTGGGGCTTTTCTTACATCACTTATTCAAATCCTTTGTACAGAAGCCTCTGAACCTCCACTTCATTACTGAACTATGCAGCTAAAATCACCAGCTTCCCAAATCATCCCATTTGTCACTGCATCTTGAAAACCAAGTGGGATAATCTCTGCCACAATAAACCGTCTGGAATTAGGTTACAAGAACTAAAAATGTGCTTGGGAATTAAATGTGAACACTACACTTCATGATAGTAGTGTTGAAACCCTGCCATAGCAGATGCATCTGATATGCATTGATAATCATTTTTGCAGTAGATAAGAACTTCTTCCCAGGTTCTATCATCAGGCAGTTAGACATAGTTTGCTCTTCACAGCATAGCAACTACACTTGGATTTACACAGATGGTGCTAAGATGGAGAGCGAAGTTGACACAGCTCTAGTTTTGACAAGTAGCACCATCTCTCAAAATCTGCCTTTGGAATGCAGTATGTTTACAGCAGGATTATATGCCATCTTTGCTAGCCCTGGATAATATTAAATAGTTATCATATTCTCAAACCATTATATATACTGACTCCCTAAGTGCTCTGTGTACTCTTCAGGTTAATTCTTCTCCCAGTCATCCTCTATTACAAAAATTTTAAAAACAGTCCAGCTTCACACATATAATTAGCGTGCTCTCTCTCTCTCTCTCTCTCTCTCTCTCTCTCTCTCTCTATATATATATATATATATATATATATATAGATAGATATATCCATCAGTTTGATCTTGCCTTCCTTGAAGATGCCTTATGTTGATTATAATTCCATTATATAACAGACTTGTAGAAAGAAGTGGTTACTTATTTGGAAAGACCAAACTACTTCAGTAAAGCTAATAGTAAAACATATCACCTTAGAGTACCCATTATATGTAAGGAGTGACAAATGGCTCTCTCTTTTTGTTGTAATCACCTGACATTATGTGTACTAGAAGACTGAGAGGATATTAATAATCTTTTCATTTTTCTAAAACTGATTGGCAAATAACATTTATCTGAAACCTCACATCAGGTACTGATGATGAGCTAAGACCATATCACTCCTATCACAGTTTTAGATGTTCCATCTAAAACTGTGATAGGAGTGATATGGTCTTAGCTGCTGGTGCACCAATCATTTAAGCATACACAACATAATACCTTTGAAAAGTGTTGTCAGCTTCAGGAAGGAAAATAATTTTGCATAATTTATGCAAAATTCTTTTTGTTAATTTTTAATTGCATTCAATTGGTTTTTAATTGTGTTCAATTGATTTTTTTAATTGTTTTAAAATTTATTTTTTACTGTTAAGTAATATTTTCGATTTTTTAATTGTTTTCAATATAATTTTTTACTGTAATGTTTTATTCGCTTTAATTTCTGGAGATTATCGTATGAAAGTGTTCTATTAGCATTAGTAGGGGCATATGATGCAAGAAAGCAAGCTTATATAGCATCAGCCAAAAAAAAAAAAAAATTCAGAAACACACCTTTCCCATTTCACCCTTCCATTCACTCCAAATATTTGTTTCATTCTGCCTTGAACTTATTTAAGTTGCTGACCTCCATTACAACAGATGGACGCTTATTCCAACTATCAATCATCTGCTGCCTAAAGGCGAATTTCCGTACATCTATTCTGCAATTGTCTTTCCTCAATTTGAATTTATGACCCCTCAGATGAGTAATCTGAGCAAGAGGAAGAATCCAATAATCCCATTAGCATTGAGCTTGCTCAATCCATTTGAGGTCTTATACACCTCAATTAGATCACCTCTGAGGTGCCTAGTCTCCAGAATCTGCAATTTGCAGAACTTTCTTAGTAACACCAACCCTTTGTTCCCCTCACCAATCTTGTTGCCCTTCTCTGTACTTGTTCCAGCAGCTTTATATCTTTCCTAAAATGAGGCCTCCAGACCTGTACACAGTACTCAAGGTGTGGCTTAATCATTGCTTTATACAAGGGGACAATCACCTCCTTATCCCTGCTAGTGAAATTTCTGAATATCATTGACAATCTATCTTGCAATCTTTTTGCACTACTCAGAAAACTTCATATTTGCCTGTACAATTACCCCCGGGTACTTTTCATTCTCCACTACTCCGAGTGTAGTACCACTCAGTTGATCCGTTACTCTGGGGGTTACTTCTACCCATATGCAGTACTTTACATTTGTCAGTTGCCACCTCTCAGCCCATCTGCTCAACTTTTCCAGATCCTGTTGCAGTAGCGTACTATCATTACTGACATTAACAACCCTGCCAACCTTTTTATTGTCTGCAAACCTGGACATTAAGCCTGATACACCTTCATCAATATCATTGGTAAATACTGAAAACAACAATTGGCCCAACACCAAACCCTGAGGGTCTCCACTAATAACATTAGTCCATGAACAGCAGTGTCCATTGATAACCACTCTCCATCTTCTCCCACTCAACCATCCTTTTATCCATTGTATTAACTTGCCCTTAATGTCATACTGCTCCAATTTGTACAGTAGTCTTCCATGTACCACAGTATCAAGAGCTTTCCTAAAATCCAAGTATATGATATCAAAAATATTCTTTCCATTGTATTCCTTTGTGACCACATCATAGTATCCAATCAAATTGGTTAGACAAGACTTCCTCTTAACAAACCCATGCTGTGTACAAACTATAACTGCAGTCTTGTCTAGATGATCGTGCATCGCTTCCTTAACAAGTGACTCCAATATTTTCCCTGGAACAGAAGTTAGACTGACAGGTCTGTAATTGCTTAATTCACAAAGGGGGGGGATCTCCCTTTGATCCCCCTTTGTGAATTAGGGACACATTTGCACATTTCCAGTCCAAGGAAGCTTTCAAAAATATGGCTAAGGTTTGCTTACTTCCTTTCCCATCTCCTTTAATATAACTGGATAGATCCCATCCACTCCAGGTGCCTTCCTTATGTTTAACTTCAACAATTTCTCCTCCACTTTGCTCTCAGTTATTACAAAATCACTTAGCTCCCTGTTAGAGTTTGATAAACTTCTGGCCTTCCCCCTCCTTGAATAACTACTTGTGTGAATGTAGATACAAACTACTCATTTGGTTTATTAGCTACCTGAGCATGAACATCAATAGTCAAACCGTCTATGTTAAGTGGACCAATTTGATTCATCCCTTTCCAAAAGGAAAGGGATGATTCAGTAAGTAAAGAACTCTCTGCTGTTTTTCTTTGCTAAAGATTTCTCGTAATCTGCCTTTGCCTGCCTAACTTCATTTGTGACTTGATTACAGACTAGCTTATATCTGCCGTAGGCTCCTGCTAATTTATACACATCCCATGCATTTTTCTTCTTTGCCACAATCTGCAATAATTCATCTGATATCCATTTAGGCCTTGAACAGTATTTCTTAGTTGGTATGAAAAGCCTAGTACCCTCCAAAATTAAATCCCTGAAGGCTTCCCATTTAGAATTCACCTTTGGTAACATCATCATTTGATCCCACTGTATAGAATTTTAAAACTCTCTGAGACCACTTTAGTCACCTTTACAAAAACCCTTCTCCTTAGTTACATGGTAGTTACATCTTTAAGTAAATCCCACATCAGTACACTGTGATCACTGCCATCTAGTGGCTTCTTTATCTAAAGATTCTTAATGCATGAAGAATAACTACTGATAATCAGATCAAGAGTATTACTCCCTCTGGTTGCCTCTTGAACATGTTACTGTAGAAAACAATCCTCCAATAAATCTACAAAATTCTTGATAGTGTGCGAGTGACCAATCCACAAGTTCCATTTAAAATCCCCCATTATAAGACATTCTGATTTACTGGCCCACTCTATTTCTCTGCACAATTGCTCATTATACTCATCAGATTCATTAGGCCTATAACACACACCTACTCTCATTTTCCCTTTACCAGTGCTTGTTACAGCACACTGACTCAACATTGCATTGTCCACCAATGTCAATTGGATGCACTTCCTTAGATTTTGTGTTTCTTAACTAAAAGCATAGCCCCTCCTCCCTTCCTGTCCTGTCTATCCTTTCTGTACACATTGTACTCCCCAAATTCAAATTCTGCACTGCTTATATCCATGTGGCATCACATTTCTGATATCCCAACAATATCTGCTTTTGTTGTCTTGACCAGCACTTCAAATTCATCAACTTTATTTACTATACTCTTAGCATTGGTGTACATGCAAGTATACGCATGCCTATTCTTACTCTTAGTTACACTAACACAACCCAAGTATTTGTTTGTTCCGTGAGCCTTTGAAATCCCCAGTACCTCATTTTGCAGGCTGCTACTCATTCCAGTAGAATCACTTTCACCTCTGCCTGTGGCTACAGTTATTCCTAGTCTGTGAATCTCCCTGAAGCTAGCAGTTTTCCTACCCACCTAACACTGCCTCAATAGCAAATATTCTTGCACCTTCTCTATTTATGTGTATTGCATCCCTGTAGAAACAATCTCTCCTATGTATCATATTGAGGTAAGCTTCTCTTATTCTTTTACAAATATTGAGATCAACGTAGAACCTATTGAGCATCACAGCTCTGGTTTATATTGTCAAATTGACATTCTGAACAATTCTGCCCTTCCTATACTGTAGCAGCATTATGGGGAGAGGGCCCTATTCTGTTTAATGAGAACGAACCACGTAATGCTGCACTGCTTGTAATGACTTAATTTGAAGTATGGGTATGCAGAAGCTTTGCAGCTTAGACCTTAATCCAATTGAACACTTCGGGAATGTTAGCTCTGGTAAGACCAGGCCTGCATGTCCTGAATCTGTAAATGGACCAAAATACTGCCTTCCTGTTATGAAAATTAGTTTAAGGTAAAGAATATAGACTCTAAACTGACAAGGATATAGTGTGTAATTAAGGTCATAGGTGGGCTGAAACATTAGTAAATATTGTATCAACAACTGGTTCTTTGAAACATGTAGGTGTATAGTAGGTGGAAATATAGTATACTTCTTGGCTCTTATTTAACTTTATTGGTTATAGATTTTTTAATATCTTTTTATCATTTCACATAGAGCCTGAGAAAAGGAGGTTGCAAGATGAAGCCGAAAAAGAATCTAAAACATTCAATTTGAATTCTGTCAATATATGTTTTGAAGCACTCTTACAAAATGATGAAACTGGACGTTGGGAGCAGTTATGTGCACCAGTGTACTCTGAGCCAATAGGCAACCTCAGTAAGTAAAATATATTGTTTACTAATTTTTTTTTTTTTTTTAATATTAAATAAATAATGAAATAAAAAAATACCTCTTTGAAAATAATTCAAAATGTCACTGTATAATAATTTTTAATGAAGTTCTGTATTGGAATTATTCTCCAGCTCTTTTTCCAATTGCTTTAACTTGGAGGGTTTTATTAATTTTAAAGAAAGTGCATTAGAAAATAGATTACAGATATCATAGTGATAAGTCAAGTTTTTGTTTGAAGTGCAGCAACAGGGTAAAGGGAAGGGTTATTGCTTCCGTAAAGGCGACTACGATGGACTGAGACAGTATTTAAATTCTATACAGTGGGACCATCTGATGATGTTACCAACAGCAAATTCAAAATGGGAAGCATTCAAAGAACTTATCTTGGAAGCTACTAGGCTTTACATACCAACTAAGAAATATTGTTCAAGTTTTAGGCCAAAATGGATGTCAGATGAACTAATGAGGCATATGGCAGAGAAGAAAAATGCATGGGATACTTACAAATTAACACATGACACAGAAGCCTATGATAGATACAAGTTGATATGCAACCAAGTTACAAAGGAGGTTAGGCAGGCGAAGGCAGATTACGAGAAATCCTTGGCAAGGGATGCAAAGAAAAACAGCAAAGAGTTCTTTACTTATGTAAACTCTAGAAGGAAGGGGATGAATCAGATTGGTCCACTTGATATTGATGGGTCAACTGTTGATGATCCTGCTCAGGTAGCTAACAAACTAAATGAATATTTTGCATCGACATTCACACATGAGGAGTTATTCAGCGAGGGGAATGCCAGAGGTGTATTCAACTCTAGTAGTAAGCTACAGAATCTTGAAATAACTGGGAGTAAAGTGGAGGAGAAACTGTTGAAGATAAACACAAGAAAGGCACCCGGGGTGGATGGGATCTATCCAGTTATATTAAAGGAGGCAGCAAAGGAAGTAAGCAACCCTTAGCCATAATTATGAGAGCTTCCTTGGACTCAGGGGAGGTACCCATAGACTGGAAATGTGCAAATGTGACCCCAATTCACAAAGGAGGATCAGAGGCTGACACAAGTAATTATAGACCTGTGAGCTTAACTTCTGTTCCAGGAAAATTAATGGAGGCACTGGTTAAAGAAGCACTGCAGGATCATTTAGACAAGACTTCAGTTAAAGCTCGGACACAGCATGGTTTTGTTAAGGGGAAGTCTTGCCTGACCAATTTGTTTGGATACTATGATGCAGTCACAAAAGAACTGGATGCAGGGAATAGCTTTGATATTATATACTTGGACCTTAGAAAGGCTTTTGATACTGTTGCACATGGAAGACTGCTACACAAATTGGAGCAGTGTGACATTGGAGGCAAATTGCTGCTATGGATAAAGGGGTGGTTGAGGGGGAGAAGACAGAGAGTGGTAATCAATGGACACTGCTCATCGTGGACTAATGTTATTAGTGGAGTCCCTCAGGGCTCAGTGTTGGGTCCATTATTGTTTTCTGTATTTATAAATGATATTGATGATGGTATATCAAGCTTAATGTCCAAGTTTGCAGACGATACAAAGGTTGGCAGGGTTGTCAAGGACACTACTGACACTATGCTACTGCAACAGGACCCGGAAAGGTTGAGCAGATGGGCTGAGAGGTGGCAAATGAAGTTTAACATTGACAAATGTAAAGTGCTACACATGGGAAACAGCAACCCCAGAGCAACTCTGTGGTACTACACTGACAGTGGTAGAGAATGAAAGGGACTTGGGGGTAGTTGTGCAGGCAGATATGAAGTTCTCTGAGCAGTGCAGACGGGCCGCAAGAGTAGCTCATGGAGTATTGTCAATGATATACAGGAATTTTTCCAGCAGGGATAAGGAAGTGATTATTCCCTTGTATAAGGCAATGGTCAGGCCACACCTAGGGTACTGTATACAGGTCTGGAGGCCTCATTTCAAGAAGGATGTAGAGCTGCTGGAAAGAGTACAGAGAAGGGCAACAAGATTAGTGAATGGAACAAAGGGGTGCTCTTACGAAGAAAGGCTTAAGTTTTGCAAATTACAGTGTCTGGAGACTAGGCACCAGAGAGGTGATCTGATAGAGGTGTATAAAGCCTTGAATGGTTTGAGCATGCTCAATGCTGATGGGATTCTTCCTCTAGCTCAGAAGAATCACCTGAGAGGGCATAAATTCAGATTGAGGAAAGACAGATGTAGGATAGACGTGCGGAAATTTGCCTTTAGCCAGCGGGTGGTTGGTTGGTGGAACAGACTTCCATCCCTTGTAGTGGATGTTGATAGCCTAAATAAGTTTAAGGCTCAGCTGGACAGGTATTTTGAACAAACAGAGGGGTGAAGTGGAAGTGGGTTTTTTTTTTTTTTTTTTTGGCTGATGCTGCATAAGCTTGCTTTCTTGCATCAAATACCTCTACTAATGCTAATGCTAACAGGATGTTGTGTGTGAAGACACCCTGTTTAAAATGTTCGTAGTGATAGCAGTGACTAAACTACCAGATAGTAGTAGTAATGGCAAATGATGCTATAAGAAAGCAAGCTTATTTAGCATCAGCCAAAAAAAAAAAAAAAAAAAGCTCTCATTTGTACCCTCCTAGAAATTGTCTAGTTCTCCCTTGAATTTATTCCACTTCCACAACAACAGATGGTAGCCTGTTCCAACAATCAGCCACCCACTGGCTGGAGGCAAACTCCTGCACATCTATCCCACAACCATCCTTCCTCATCATGAATTTATGATGCCTCATGTGTGTAGTCAGCATGTAGAAGAATACCATTAACATTCAGCTTACTCAATCCATTCAAGGCTTTAAACATCTCAGATGTCTGGTCTTGAGACATTGCAATTTGCAGAACTGAAGCCTTTCTAGCAAATGGTCCTGCATTACCGCTTTAACCAGTGATTCCATTACTTTTCCTAGAACAGACATTAAGCTATCAGGTCTGTAATTACTCTTGTCTTTTGATCCTGCTTTATGAAGGGACCTCCCCTGAATCCAAGGATGTTCTCAAAATTATGGCCAAGGGCTTGCTTACCTCCTGTGCTGCCTCCTTTAATATAATTGGATGAATTTCATTTGTCCCATGTGTCTTTTTTATGTTCATCATCAACAGTTTCTTCTCCACTTTCCTTTCGGTATCCCAAAGTCATTTAGCACCTCGTTGGAGTTTGATAAACTTGTAACATCCCATCCCCTAAAGAATTGCATCATGTATTAATGTAGATGCAAAATATCTATTCAATTTGTCAGCAACCTGAGCAGGATCATCAACAGTTAACCTACTGACTTCAAGTGGCCAATGTGATTCAAGCCCTTCTTTCTACTATTATTATTATAAGCAGGAATTCTTTGCATTCTTTGCCAGTGACAACTTCTCATAATGTGCCTTAGCTTGCCTAACCTCCTTTGTGATTTGATTACAGACTAATTTTTATTCTAATTTTTATTATCAGTGATACAGACTTCTATATCACCTGATAATTTATATGCATCCCATGTACTTTTCTTCTCTCCCACATGTCTCAATACTTCATCTGACATCCATTTAAGTCTAAGTCTTGAACAGTTTTTTTTTTTTTTTTTTTTTTTGGTATGCAAAGCCTAGTAGCTTCTTCCCTGAACACTTCCCATTTAGAATTTGCTGTCGGTAACATCATCATTTGGTCCCACTGCACACAATTTAAAAACTGTTAGACCGCTGCAATCATCCTTATTAGCATTAGCACATGATGCAAGAAAGCAAGCTTATATAGCATCAGCCAAAAAAAAAAAACACCTTTTTCATTTTACCCATCCACTCTCTCCAAATGTTTGTCTAGTTCTGCCTTGAATTTGTTTAAGCTATCAACTTCTACGACAGATGGAAGTTTGTTCCAGCAATCAACCACCTGCTGGCTAAAGGCAAACTTCTGCACATCTATCCTACAACTGTCTTTCCTCAGTTTAAATTGATGCCCTCTTAGGCGATTATTCTGAACAAGAGGAAGAATCCCATCACCATTGAGCATGCTCAAACCATTCAAGGCTTTATACACCTCAATCAGATCACCTTGCAGGTGCCTAGTCTCCAAACACTAATCTGCAAAACTTAAGCCTTTCTTTGTAAGAGCAACCCTTCGTTCCATTCACTAACCTTGTGCTAATAACTTTAACCTTGTGCTAATAATCTTGTTGCCCATCTCTGTACTCGTTCCAACAGCTCTACGTCCTTCTTAAAATGAGGCCTCCAGACCTGTATACAGTACTCAAGGTGTGGCCTGACCATTGCTTTATGCAAGGGGATAATCACCTCCTTGTGCTAATAACTTTAACCTTGTGCTAATAACTGCCCTTCTAGAAAAATTCCTGTATATCATTGACAAGACACCATGATCTACTCTTGCAGACTGTCTTCATAGCTCAGAAAACTTCATATCTACCTGCACAATTACCCCCAAGTCCTTTTCACTCTACCACTGTCAGTGTAGTACCTTACAGTTGATATGTTACTCTGGGGTTACTGCTTCCCATATGCAGCACTTTACATTTGTCAATGTTAAACTTCAGTTGGCACCTCTCAGTCCGTCTGCCCAACTTTTCTAGATCCTGCAATACCTCATTTCTCTCTCTGTTTTTTCCCCCTTCTTTACCCCTGTTAATAATTCTCCAATAGCAGTGGAAAATTTACTATAAACATTCCTCCGACCTTGGTATTATGAGCACATAATCATCTTACCTATTCACTGTGAGATGAAGTTTTCTTGGATTTAATGCCAAAGCTTTTTAAAAGTACATATATTTCATATTTGTTTAGGAAACTTGAATTACTCACTTACATATAACTGCCTCTATTGTTCTTCCAGATTGGCTAATTACTTTGAGCCGAAAACTTTCTTTCTTAAAACCTTTTCTCTTTTTTTTTTTAACCTTGACCTTTTCCAATCCATTCCAACAGTTCCTGTAGGCACCTCAGATCATAACTTGGTGATGATCTCTTCTCTAGGTTGAGGCCTGATGACCCTCATATGTGTGTGTCCTGTGGCACAATTTTAATGATCAGACACCTTTTAATTGACTGTCCAGATTTTAGCAGCACCCGCTTTACCGCTTTTAATCATCTGACTGAGCCTTATACACTCAGTCAGATTTTATCCGACAATGACGTGTCTGCTGTTTTTAGCTGTTTTAAATCAATAAAAGTTTTTAATTGTATTTAAAATTTATGTTATTGTTATCTCTTTATTGGTTTATTTTTTATATATCTGTTATTATATATCTGGACATGGTCGCCTAACTACTTAGGTCACTGAATGTTTTAACTTTTTACATATGACTGGTATTTGACGCATTATAGCCTCAGTTGCTGATGCGCCAATAAAACCAAAACCCAAACCCTTCTCTAGTTGATTTTCGTTTTAATGATCCTGTGTGTGTGTGTGTGTGTGTGCGCGCGCACTCCACAGAGCTAACATATTGAAAACATATATATGTATGTACTTCACAGAGCTCACATGTGAAAAACACTGGTGTTCAAAGAAAGTGCATCACCTAGGAATTTCACATTTCTAACCCTTTTTCACGATGGTATGTTACATTAATGACTAGCATCACAAAGAGAAATATAAACAAAAGATATTTATCTTTATTTAATATAATAATAGTTAAGGCAATGATAGGTGCTCTCAAAATATTCCGAAATTAGCATTTGCAACCATTATACAACAGTTTCGGGAAACACGACAATTAGGCTGAAATGTTATCAGAAGCCCTCAATTTGCTTAAGTTTATCCTTTTAAATGGAAAACAAAATGAAAAGTTCACCAGTTGCAAACTAATATTTAGTTAAACCGCCTCTGGCCCTGATGACAGCAGCACATCGTCGAGGCATTGACAAGATCAGTTTCTGAAGATAATCAACTGATAGTTCGTGGTTCCAAACACCAATTATGGCTTCCTGAAGTTCATGAAGGGTCTTTGGTTTCTTTCTGGCAACTGCAGATTCCACACAATGCCAACAGTTCTCTATAGGATTCAGGTCTGGGCTGTTTCCTGGCCAGCTAAGAGTTGTAGTGGACTGATCTTCCAACCATATTTTCAACTGTAACAAACGTAAACACATTACTGTCGAACCTCTAATTCAGAAATTAAGCTAAAGTAACTACAGAAGTGCCTACTTACTTTTCGCCCGATGACAAGGAGCCGAGTTGTCCTGAAAGATGCAGTTACTTGACAGGTTGAAATGGTCTCTAATGGGTGGCAACAATTTGCCTTCCAATATAGCCAGGTATCCATTGGCATTTACAAAACAGTTTATGAATTGCAGGTGACCTACTCCACGATACGAAATGCACCCCCATATCATTTGGCTGGTAGGGAATTTCACTGTAGACACCATACAATGTGAATGGTATTCTTCACCACATCTATGGCGAATCATTTGTCTCCCATCAGAGCCATGCAGGTTAAATTTCTTCTCATCCTAGAAAATAACTGACTTCCACTGCTTGGGGATCCATTTGACATGCTCCTTACACCAAATTGATTGGGCACATTTCATTTTTGAAGAGGTGTCGTCTGACTGTTACTGCACTTGCTATCACTCGTGTATGTTCTTCCCATTCTCTTTTCAGCTCAGATGAAGAAGCTTTACGGCTCTTCAAAATGCGGTCCTCTTTTGGCGTAGACTCATTTGCATCCAGTTCCTTTTTTCCTATCAGCAGAACCAGTATTCTTGAGTTTGGAAAGAAATCTACTCACTGTC